>NC_090922.1:281488521-281802461 GCF_040938575.1 Ambystoma mexicanum
GAGTTGAGGCTGGAGAGCAGATCTTCACAGATGTTCAGGAGAGCAGTTTCCCTGCTTCTGGCAGCTCTGAAGCCAGATTGGTGATCATGGAGAGAACCAACAGAATCAGAATGAAGGATAAGCTGAGAGACAGCCAGCCTTTCCAGGAGTTTACCCAAAAAGGGAGTAATGGAATTTGGGTGATTGTTAGCTGGACAAGAAGGATCAGCTCTGAGTTTCTTAAGGAGAGGATGAACAAGGGAGTGCTTCAGAGGGGAGGGGAAAGATCCAGTGGCAAAGGAGAGGTTCTAGAAATTGGCCAGGGCTGGAGCAAGGGTATCAATGTGGCCCTTAATGGTTTTAGAGGAACAGGGATGGACCTGTTTTGATGAGGCTTTCATAGATCAGACTTGTCTAGCAACCTCATCAGGGGAGAAAAGACGAAAGGAGGAGAAAGAGGGTAGGGGGGTTAGCTGAAGGAGGGTCAGCAGGCTGGGAAGGTAGAGAAAAAAGTTAGAGACAAATGTTCATAGCCACATGGACCTGAAGTGGTTCTTATTACAGCAGGTTGCATCACAATAATTGTGAGTAAAGCAACATTGAGAAAATTTGCTATTCAGCTCGGTTCACACAATGGAGTGACTAGGACCCATCTTTAATTCTCGATTAAACCCCAGAAGAGCCTTCCATCATTGTGTGGATGGGGAATAAATATTGAGAATGGGCTTAGAAGCTGATCATTTTCATGCATAAATGTATCAAATTTGACACATTGGAGATTGCATTAAGATCTAAGAGTTATATTGGCATCCTATGTAAGTGTCATTACAGGATTGAATTGATATGTCTGATGAATGAGTACCAAGTAGAAGCCTAACTGAGGTGATCTATGCCTAAGGTAATTTACATTCAGTGTGAACTGGGGCATCAACCCAGCCCTTTAAGACAAGAAAGCAATGCTCAGAGAAGGATGGAGATGCAGAACATACTCAAACATTAATAATCAAGCTGTAAGGGATTTCAATCAGGCACTCACCCAGGTCTCGCCTAGCATGTAGCACACAATGAAACCCTTATGTATTTGTGTGTATAAGTTCAATATTCTGAATGATATACCACTCATATCATACCCTTCTCAAAATACCCCCTAGGTCACACTGAACCAGGAATCAGGCTAGTTTGTACAGGTAAATATGTATTTATTTATTTAATATTAAAATCACACATGTTTAATATCTATCTATATATATGGGACAGCAATCACCAAGGGGTGACAATACACTTCAGAAAATAATCAAAGCAACTGAAATTACTTATACTAATGCAGAATACAAAACAGGAAAAATAACAGTTTTGGTTTGTTCCCAGATAGCGTTTAGGTTAAGATTCCCACTGCAAATGTTTTGTTTACATACAAATGAGCAATCCTACACCAATGTGAGTAACAAGCAGGTATTCCGGAATGAAAGACAGGTTCTAGAGTTTATAGGCAATCTTCCCTCCCCAAACTAGAGAGAAAAAACGTTTTGGGCTAATGACACTTTTAAACCAACAGTCAAGAATTAAATAATGCAAAAGGTGCAAAAATGGAGACAACTTCTAAGGAAAGCATCACTAAACAAGTCCTAACACACATGAGCTATCATATAAACAACAATACACACTTCAGATCAGGATGTGATGGAAAAAGCACTTTGAAAAGGGCAAAAGACACATGTAAACCTTTGAATTTAGCAAATTTGCAGCAAACTTTTACTATGTGATATTAGTTGTGGGTGTAGCTAAGGGTAGCTTAGGTATCAGTGAGAGTTAAAAAGTTGTTTCAATATTTAAAACTGAAGAAGTTATAGAGGTTTTAGTGAGAGGCATTTTTGCAAAATAGGTGTGAAAATGGAAACAGAAATTTGGTTTTATAATTGACAGATGGGTTTTCTTATACTACATTAAGGACTATGAAAAAGAAGAGACCAGAGACCACACATGAACCTTCACGGCTGCATGGCCAGCACTACCATTCATGTGATGGATCCTCAATTTCTTCTGGGATTTACTTTAGTTACTTCAAAATCACTAGGGAGTTATGGTTTTGTAACACAGATAAGAGTAAATCAGCGCAAGAAGGATTCTAACAATACTATGGTTCTGAATTAAAGATGGGATGGGTTGAGATACAGATAATACAATGCAAATATAGTATGGGTCACTGTTTTTCCTATTATACTTACAGTCCTTTATAATTAAATTGGACCGTCCAATTCTGGTCATAGGGTTGGATCAGGTGTAACGGCAGCAAGCCACCTCGGGAGGGATCGGATCAGCGGTGCGGTTCTGGTCACTTTTGGACTGCGCCTCAGGCTGGATAAGGATGGGCCCCTTATGGTTACTGGACAATGTAGATAGCAGAATACAAGTTTCAGCGGGCAAGCCTTAATGGTAGCGAGCCCAGCTGAATCTGAATTATTCTTTTAAGTTCTGGAGGTTTGCAATTTGGTCAAGCTAGCAAGAGTTCTGCAATGCTAAAGTCTGGATTCTGAAAAGAAATCTGGATCTTCTAAGAGTTCTGGAATAAGGTGCTGCGTGGACATCTGGATGGGTTCTGGAAGCTGTGTCTTTTGTGTAGCGAAACTCCTATCTTTATACATTACAAGTTTATGGTGTGGGTCGAACTTCAAAAACACACCCCCATGTCTGTGAGTGGCTACAGGCATATGCTTTGTCCTGGTTGGTATGAACAGAGCTGTCGTTTTATGACAGGATTTAGGCACTCCCACATTGATTTTTAGCAAAACATAACTTTTGCACACATGTCCATTTCTACAATTATGTATCCTAATAAAATTGGACACATATATTTTGTATTCAATTGTCTACATTCACATTCACATTCACTCGCCATCCTTGTGCGAGCTGTCTTTCTCATTCTATGGATTTTTATCAATTTTCACCATAATGGTTTGGATTAATCATTTCTAATTTGGTACCTCGCTGGGCGCTGATCAGTGGATTATGTAGATACAATTTTAGGTTTGCAGCATTGATCGTTCTGCTACAATAAGACATTTTTCATAACTTTGGTTCCATATGTAGTAAGAACTCCTCCCAAATCTTCAACTGTCTAGCATGAGTTCAGATTTATAAGTTTGTATTTTTCACTTGTCTACTTATTTTGGCTTTCATGTTAAATGTCATAAAGTTCTGAGGCAAAAACAAGTAATTTCCATTCAAACACCAGTCCAGGTTTTTTTTCTTACTTCCCAAGTGAGCAAATGGCCAGTTCTTTAAAGTACACTGAGAAACCTCCTTCACATCCTGCCCCTCCTTTAGGAGGAGGGGTGTCCAAGCCTTCCTTTGTCCTTGGGCCAGCCAGGAGACCAATGTCTGAGGCTTTCTTTTTTTCATTATGTGGGAACCATTAAGCAGCCATTAAGCCTTCCTGTAACAACTGAGTGTCAAGCTGAAATGTGAATCTTCCCAGGCTGGGCTGTCAGATCAGAATTCAATTGTTGATTTGCTTGAGACTGGGTTCCTATACATCAAAGTCTTTTCAGTTCACATATACAATACAAGCACAGTTTATAAGGGATTTGGACATTTTAAAAGAATTAGCCCTTCCAAACATAGGCGATTTTTGCCATTTTAATCAGAAAACAGAAACAGTTTTAAACTGGGTTTGACAGCTAATTTTCAGATGCAGCTGTCAGTCGGTGAGGCCTGGATTCCTCTGACTGTCTGGAGAATCCATGATTGCAGTACACTTTCCTTTCAATAATTCACTGAGGAAAATTACTGCATTTTTAGCACCAACACAGCACTTTGAAGATTGCTATTGATTAGGAAGCTGTATTTAAGGGCATTTTCAGATTTTAGTACACCTCTGTGGCATTGATTAATGTGACAGATGACAACAGTGATTCCTGTTTTTACACCAACTTTGCCTGTGTGTGGGGCAACCCTGCCTGTGTGTGGGGCAGGGTGAGCAGCTCTTGTGGTTTACGAATCATGCGCAGTTTTGCAGATTTGTCACGCACAGGGGTTTTTCATCCAATTTTGACAATTTTCTTTCCCCATTGGCAAAGAGGTGCAGTGTGGAGTGGATAAACATATTCCACAAAACGGACTCAGGCAGTTGGCAAAGTGCAACTGTTTTAATGATAATTATCTAAAACAGGAAGTTACAATGAACATCAGTGCGTTCCCTCGATCTTCACACTCAACACAACACATAAAAAACCCACTTTTTTAATGAAAGGTCGTCATTTTTTAGGTCTACCTACGTAGCAAACTACAACAACCTACTTAATGGTGATAGGCTTATGGGGAACATCTAGGTATACGTTCCATACTTGTCACAAAGGTGATTGGGTTTCTAACATCACAAGGGGCAACAAAGCCCTCCCTTAGTGCAAGTCTCTATGAACGTCATCAAATACACAACGTCCCATTAGTTATACAAACTATAGGGCTCTCTATTACGTGGCTCTGTACCCCTCTGTAATATTCCACCTATGCAAGCAGCATGCCTACTTTTATCCAGGTGCTAGTGGGCTGGTCATAACCATAGCTTCCCACCAATTAGCCCTGTCATCTTTCATCACCCTTACAGTCTGCCAGTCAATTAAGGCTTTGAACTCAGCCTTGAAAATGTTCTCTGTGCTAAAGAATATGAGGGAGTATAGCATACTCTGTCTTCTCTATTTCGATACAGTTTGTCTTTGTATCTATTCTCATCCAAACACGTGACTGCAGACCATGTTCTTGAGTCTTTCTGTATTTAAAATACTATTAAATGATGAACCACTGATGTTTTTAATGTTCTCTCTTCTCAATTAACACAGGAGCTCTGTTCTTTCACAAGTTCTGTAATCATTGTGCGCACATTCAGGCCCTTTTTTATTTTTGTATTTATTTTTTTATTTTTTTGAAGGGCCTTAAGTCTAGTCACCCTAAGTTTCCCTGGGTTATCCAAACGTGGACCCCTTGCTCACTGTGCTCAGAGAGGCACAGCTCCACCTCACTGATGATGCCCAACAAGGCTGAAACACGTGTATGGGGTTGCTGTTGGTACTCTTGTCCAGAAGGGAATTGCCATAACATTTTGGTGCTGGACTGCCCATGTAGGTGGGACTTGACTGATATGTAAATGGATATTTCCCATATGTGAAAGGTACAGTGAGTTAAAGTGTGGCTGCAGACTCTAGAGTGGGTACCTTCCCAAAGAACAGGCCATTTTTGCCATGTTTGTTCTCATAGAGGAACGCCCATGACTAATTTTGGATTTTTTTCACATATCGGAACAGTGAGTAGTACATTTCAGTCCTGATGAAGGTCATAACAATATACTGCGTTGAATTGCTCATGGAGGCCGAAACACTGGCGTGTTGACTTTCTCAATGTGAACTAAGTGTCATGTATACACAATGTCAGAAAGATTTGAACTTGAGATGAGAACTGAATGCCCAGAGTTGTGATAGGGTATATTAAATAGAAAGACATTTTCTTTGTACATAGAAATGTTAGACAACAGAGAAAAATGTTGTACTGTGTGATTTTATAATGTGATATATTTGTATGGATTTGGTTGAGGGATTTATTGTGTTCACTTGTCTTACCATATTTGGTGTTTGTCTGCACATTATATTGTTTATTAAATGTTGTGTACTATGAATGGTTGTGCTTGTGTTGCTAATCTTTTCATGACATTGTATGAATAACATGTATGGTTTTGTAGATCAAAAAATTCTTTTGATCTGACAAGTGTAGTTGGCATTACTGGATCTGTCTGAATACATTGCTGTGGTCAAAATACATGGAGCCTGGGAGATCAGGGAATTAACCAGGTACCCTATATTTTTTTAACATCTCCTTCCCAACCTGCCTTATTGATATCTCAGAACTATTTATTGGCCATGCTAGCAACCAGTGATCATCCCTGTCATCCTTAAGTCAATATCCCGTCCAAAATTGAGCCAGGTCTACCTCCATCTTTGCTTGTAAAGTTTTTAGTTTGTAGGTTGATTTTGTCGCTCTGAAGGAGCAACAACCCAATGCGTGCAGTGTGACTGCTTCTTGTAGGATTATTCATTTTCAAACTCTCAAAGCATAAGAAATATGCAATGAGCAGGTCCTAATGGACATTGTTCGACTATTTTACAGAATACGTGTTTCTCGAGTTGCTTGAATTTCTCTACATTGTTGAGATCAAGAACATATTTAAATTAACAAATAGCGTTATTGATTGTTAAACTAATATGAAGATAATGCAGGTGTTGATGTTGCCTTAATAACAGTTCAAGCATTTCTTTGTCTGAATAGGAAAAAACCTTGTGCTAACGCACCATGCTGTATTCCTAAATAAAATTAAAATTCTATGTACACCTACTCCCCCACACAATTCGACTCCTCCTGGGTAATGGGAAGCACTCCTGCTGCACTTGGCATCTTTCCAAGTCTGGGGGCACTGTTTGATCCTAATAATGCTGCATGGATTTATGTTTACATGAACCTTGATGGCAGCCATTTTGTTCAATGTCCTCACCTCACCAGCAAATGTTTAAAGGCTGCAATTCAGTGATCTTGATCAGATAAATGTACTCTCCTCCTTTTCATCCAATCTTGTAAATTTGAACACAAAGCCTCAGCCGTCACCGCTAACACGCATTGCGCAGATAAGCGCGGACATAGAACTAGATCCATGTAAATCTTCCTGTGAAGAGAGCAAGGAAAGACTTCAGATCAGACGGGTGGAAGCTGGCTGTGTCTGAACAGCTCTGGCACCGTCTCCTCCTATTCCTGGGACTGCTCAACATGGCCAATATGCTTCATTTTGCCCTCTTCTTTGTTAAGGCTCAGCTGTTGGATGCAAGCAACAGAGCCTCACAGGGGAGGGGACAGGGAGCAAGCAGTCTGTACATTGTGTTGCCAGCAGTGGTTGGGACAGTGCCTAGACGCTTGGCCGCTCTTCCGGAACATAATGCATGCCATATCTCTCGCTCTGCAACTGTTTGCACATCAATAGTGACCTGTAGATTGTCTTGTCACCTCGCCCATCACCATTCCTTTATGCAGCCTTCTGTTGGCTTGGTGAATGCCCAGACACATTTCATTAGACAGCCCATTGTGTAGAGGCATTCTGCTCTAAAAGAGCACACGTGTTTCTTATGTTAAAACTATAATGCATTTTCCCGTCAGCACCCTATATTCTGTCCTCGCTAATCCGGTTTAACCCAACATTTAGTGTGATTCTGGAAGACAGCCAACAGACCTCTGCATTGTTCACCAGCAACCTTTTTCTCAATAAATAGTTACATAATACAACAACGCCACATATTATAAAGCACTGTATGCCAGAGTATTTACACGTTAAACTAGGTTGGTACCGAAGTTCCACATTAAGTGAGTATTTGACTGAATTCCAGCTGAAAAGGAGCTATTCATCTTGCATGTAATGTAACCAGCATAGAGGCAAATTTTGAGTGCTTATTGCGAAAGGGAATGGACTTAATCATTGCTAGAAAGCATTGCTGATTAAATACGTAACCACGGTTCATATATGTATGCATTGAAGAGAAGGAATGCTGAGAAGAGTGACATGTCCCACGACATGGCCTCTGGGAGGAACTTCATGTTGGGGAAATCTCTCCAGTACCCCTTTTGGCCAGTTTGCAGAAGGAACATAGAGTGATGGTTGTAAGGAATCTATGGGACGTAGTCAAAGATGTATGCTCTGTTGGTGAAACATGATTGTGGTCGGAGGATGTTTGAAACTCAGAAGACTTCAAAACAGGCCGACTGCTTTATCTAGGTCAATACTGTGTGGGACAAGGCAGTCAGTCTAATGTCAGGTAGTGGAAGATGTAGCAGCCATTGGCCAAGCCATTTCAGGTTCTATGCTCTTTCATCGACAGTCATTTTAAAATTGCGAAAAAGGGCATTGAGTTGTTTTTTGTTTTTTTGTGGGTTCCACCCCTAAACGCCCCCTACACTGCCTATTTTTAGCTGTTCCCGACCACCCAAATCCTTATCTGCCCTTTCCCACCCCTTAAAAAAATTTCAATGAACTTTTTCGTAATTTTATACACGTTTAAATGGCAGTGGTAAAAGTGACTGTCGAGTTTGGCCTCTTTTGGGAGAACTTCCTTATTAGAAAATATATTAAATAATATTACAGGCCAGTGTGCCCCAACAAGAAGGTGTGAGAGAGGATGGGGAGGGATAGGAGGCGCTGTATTTGTTGAGGTTGTGAGGTGGAGGGAGGAAGAGTGCACAACATAGAAAAAGATACAGAGCCTTTCATGCTCTAGTGTTGTGGGAAATAGATTGGGTAACGGGAAATAGATTGAGATTTGGTGGGATTGAGAAACTGGACTACAGGAACGTTAAAGCATTAAGTCATATTCAATCATATGTCAGGCTTTGGTTCATGGAGGTGGTGAGCAAGGAAAAACAGAGATAGCAAAAAGAGGCTCAAGAGGTATTGAGTGATCTGTTTGAATACCACCTAACCAAGGACCTTCAAAAAATGTGGAAAAGGGGAACCTGGGCAATAGTCCATGGGACATTTGGGTCTGCAGATTGTTTATTCAATAGGAGGAGAGAGGGAGAGAGAGCGGGAGAGTGGGAGAGAGGGGGAAAGAAGGGGGGGGAGAGAGGGAGAGAGAGGGAGAGAAGGAGAGAGGGAGCGAGGGAGGGAGGAAGGAAGAGGGGGAGAGGGGGAGAGGGACTTTGCAGAAAGGGATGAGTCAAGATATATTGAGTTGTACAAGTTAAAAGTAGTTGCTTAGTTTGCTCTGAATATCTGAAACAAATATGTGTCTGGATTTTTGTAGTACAGTAAATAGGTTTAACTGAGAGTTCTCTGTTAATTTGGGGATGAAATAATCCTAAACAAATGTTTTTTGCAGGGTGCTTTGCTTTAGTAAAGTTTTTATTTTTAAATAATGTTGCTGATAAATGTCCTGCACATTATTTCTTGGGGGATTTATTTTAAGCAAACTCATTGAACATGATTTACTTGTGTTGTCCTCTTATTTTGCTGTTAACAACTGCACATTCAATGTGGAATGTTTTCAGGCAACTAAGTCAAAACTCTTGTCCATAGTCTGCTCACCACTGAAAACAATGTATGTAAGTTGCATTTGTGTGGTTCATTTTACCAGATGTTTTACAAGTTTTGCAATTCGGAAAGAAAGTGCAATTTTGCAAAGAGAAACACATTGAATTCAGCCCAATTATGTGAGCGAACATTGAATTTTCCATAGCATTCCCCCTGTTTATGGCGATGTTGCTGATAAGGATGAGCCTCTCAATTTTTGATAACCTGCTATAACTCGCCGTTTGATAGCTTGCCACTGCAATAGTTTTGCCATTCTACTAATTGAGCATTGGGAACGTTAACATTTGTTGATGACTGCCCAGTTTGATATCTTGTTTTTCTTAATAACTTGCCCCTGGGACACTTCATTTTTTGATTACTTGTGGCTGTGATATTTTCCAATGTTGAGAACTGCCAATGGGATACTCTGACTTTTATATAACTGATATTCTCGACCACTTTGACACTGTGGTATGTTGCCATTTTGATCACTGTTATCTGATCTTGGGGACTTTTGCCAATTTTGCCACTGTAATATTTTCCCATCTGTTACATGTGCCGCTGTCCTACTGGGCTAGTCTAATAATCTGCCACTGTTACTTTACTTTCCCATTTGCCAACCTGTCAATTAGATACACTGCCCACTTTTATTCTTCACCACTGCAATAATTTGCCACTTTGGATAATTTGCTATTTGTACCATTTGTCACTGGGATAGTGTGCCCCTGGGATAATTTGTCCCTGGCTTAATTATGCCACTGGGATAACATTTCCACTAGGAAACCTTGCCACTGGGAGACTGTGCCATTGGGGTAATTTGCCAACTGGATAATTTACTATTGGAATACTTACCCTTAGGATACCTGTCTACTGGGAAGCTATGCCACTGTGATACCTTCTCACTGAGATATCTTGTAACTTTGATAAATGGACAGTATGATATTCTGCCACTGTGTTGTCTTAATATTTTAACAATTACCAAAAGTAATATCTTCCCACCATGATAATCTACCACAGGGATATTTCTGGCCACTGAGATGCTCTGACATATGGATAACCTCCCACTGTCCCACTGTCCCACTGTGATACCATGCAAAAATCCCTTTCACGCAACCTGCGTTCTTCCACAATCACCTCTTTATCCACCCCCAGATACATCTGAATAAAAGAGCTGGAGGAACGAGCTTCACCATCATTGCACCCACCCTCTGGAACACCCCCCCTTCCAAGAAGAACCCTCCTACCTGACGTTCTGCAAAAAAGTGAAAACCGCTCTGTTCAACTAAAGTGCAACTAACCCAGAGTGGACCATCTGTAACCGTATTATACCAGAAACCAAGTATTTGTCATTATGATGTCTTTCATAATTGAGTAGCTGTAACCATTTTTACCCCAACATACCATGTTCTTATATGATGCTCAGAGTGTTTACACATGCTAGTGCCATGATACCTCGGGGTCCTGGGCCCTATCAATAAATAAAATAAATAAATTAAGTCTTATAATCTGAACTGGGATACATTGCCACTTAAACGTTTTTACATCCAGATAATAAGTCAGCAAAATCTCTGAATAACTAAAAAGCCAAACAGCTGAACAAGATACAGACAGACTGCTTGCATAACATCACCCCAGAAGCAAGCTAACTGCACAAACCACACTGAAATGCCTTGACCAGAAAAATAATGGCAAAGAAGAATTAACCATAATGGTACAATCACAAGAGAAGCAAGCCAAACACCTCCACCAACTACTTCCTGGAACCTAAATACTACTGGATACCATGCACAAAACCTTCTCAAAGATGAGAATCCTTTTGAAACATTTTGACCAACATTGCGTTATGCCTTGCAAAACCTATCCACTGACAAACTCTCACAACCAGCTATATAAAGCAATTGTAACCACACAAGGAGGGAAGCATCAAAGAACTAGAAAAGAACCAAAACACATGAACACACCAATCGTCACCAGGAACTGGAGAGATGGCATAATTCCATGCTACAAATCCCCAAGCATCCACATAAATGACATCCACCCTACACACCTCCACTCAATCTACACAATGAAGAACCAAAAGCAATGAAGGTGTTCTCTAGCACCTTGAAGTGTCTCTTGTGCTAGATAGAATCACCAATAAAGATCTCAGACCAAATAACCAGACAGACTCAAGGAATATGGCAAAGTAATACTTTATTCTCGATTTAATAAAGCAGGGCCATCTGGCAGACATCAGACTAATGCTTGCAGGCTCACACACACATTTGATTACACAGGGTTCTTATACCCCAATGTGTATCATCTATGATCTAATCCTATGTGACAAAACATGAAACCTATTAGTGGGAGGGATTGGATTAGGGGAAAAAAAATCTATTTATAAAAGGTATATGGGTTACTACTTCATAGGCTGTCTCTTTTCTGTAAGACAGCCATTGAACTACCTCTACATTCATATAATACTGATTTAATAAAACAAAATGGCAGTGGATTGGTCTATGCAACATTGTATAGCAGGTCGCCCCATAGACCCACCAATTGTCTACCATTCCAACCCTACCTTGGACTTTTGTCTTGGCTAGCAGCACGTAAGGGAACCGAAACCCAGGTGCTTGAATCACGCCAAATGACTCCCACTTTCTCAATAAGTCCATCATCTCTCATCAGTCCAGCTATGAGCCAAAGTTTCCCATCTGTAGTTGACCTTTCTAACCTGTTCTCTGTTCTAAAACATTCAAAGGAGGGAACGCTCATCACTATTTTGATTTGAGGCTTAATGAATTGCCCTTGTTTTCGACTTCTGAGTCACATGTGAACTAACCACAAATGTGTCCATTTCAGCCTCTTATTTACTGCCATTTCATTTAAATATACTGGGTATGATTGCTCCTCTTGGCCTCTAGAGACTTGCTCACTCTACCTTGCATAGACTTTATACACTTTTTATTGTCCAATACATGTCTCTTGCAGATGTATTCTTCTCTTTAATCTAAGAGAAATATGTCTTATGTCCATGACTCACCCATCTACCTCACTTTGTGCTTTGCAGCTATTGCTTAAAACTAGCCTCCTTGATCCCAAGCCAACAGCGACTCCTCTTTGTTTTTCACACAAAGCTGTTTATCCAGAATCTCCTGACTCTTCAACCCTGATCGGCTTCTGAGGTAGTTGAATATTTTCATGAGCCGGCGTTCATTTTCCAACAATGGCCGTCATTGACACATTATATATTCCTCTGTAGCAAGCTTCTATGTATCTTTTCTCCCTTGCGTTACTGCATATTTACACTTATTGGTCAGCAAGTTACTTTATGTTCTTTTGGATTCATTATTACTGCATCATTTCGTACATGTTTCTCATGTTACTTCACTTACATCGTCACTCTTCAGTATTTTCATATCGTTTCAGCATGGCTTTGTATATCTTCTCCATTACATCACTCTGCCCATGTCAGATTTCACTCAGCGCTCCAATGGTGCATTCTGACATGCTTCCCTATGACATCCTTTCACAATTTCAGTGAAAGGGTATATTCGGTATGGTTGTCTGAGTGCATGTCGTCTCTCATACACTCGATAAGGTGTACGCATGTCAGGTGTCCTGACCCATGTTTGAATCATTATGCTACAACATTTGTTGCCTTGGGTTTAGAAAATCCAAGATGGCCGAAAACCCCACAATTGCGCCTGAATCCAGGAAAACCGCGCAGTTTGTGCGTACACCAAAATGGTTGCCTGACCTGCCACCCACCAGTGCGAGCATGATGGGCCAGTAGCGCCATGAGTGAAACGTGGTGCCAAAGGAAAAACAGCAGTGCCTGTTAGCTCAAAAAAGCGCTTTGAAATCACCTGTGTTTCTCTGAAATGCAAGTTCAAAATGCCTATTTCAAACATTGCAAGATATTAAAAAATCTTACTGAACACCAGCAGACTTCTGCTAGAATGAAGTCTTGTGTTCATAACAAATCTGGAAAGAAGAAGAGCCTAAAATACTGTTCATAACAAAACTGGCTGAGCTGTGGATGTCAGCATCTTAAGTGAAATGGGATTAAAGACACTAAAATCGAAATGTTTAAAATAAATGAGTGACCTACTATTGAGTGTCACATAGGTTGCAACTGTTTAAATGTCATAGTTTTGAACTTAGAATCAGCATTCTAGCTGCATGTGTCAAAATTGTAAGTTTGATTTGAATGAAGAAAAATCGGAACAAAAGTGACATTTGGCTGAAGCCTGGCTTAAAGAGATTGAATTCTGCCCGGCAACTACCCCCGACAGGAGTTGAAACTTGCCCAGCAACTGCATTCACATGCCTGGCCTGTCTTCTCCTGCCCCGCCAAAAGGAGATTACACCTCTCTGATTGAATTAGGGGAGGGGTACTTGAGACTGCAGGAAACAGAACAATGAACTTCCCTTTGCTCCAAGCAATTTCTAAATCAGGGGGTCATAAATGGCTTCCTCTTGGAAGGAAATGGGAGCGGCACTGCCTCTGTGAGCCAGCTGAGCTTGGAGGAAGTGGACAAACCAGAAATTCCCCCATGTGCTTTGGGACCTAAACCACACCCATCTGGGCCAGAGCATAATTTTAGAAAGATGGATAATTCATAATACATAATTGTCAAAATTATATCAATAATATCATGATTCCTGTGATTTTTCTGTGCACATTTTAAGAGGTGTTGGGACTCTGTGGTATGTTCTGGGGGGTAGTTGCGGAAAATAGGGTATTACGCCAAATGTATGTATGTTAAAAATCTGACACTTCATCATCTGATGCCCATATTCCTTGCGCACATTTGTGTAAATTCTGGAAAAGTTTAGAGGTTGTGTTCTGGATGAAAAGGGCAGAATTCTGTCAGAAGTGAACACAACATCTTACAAAGACAGGGATCGGATGGTTTGGTGCTACAGAAAATATGTTAATTGGACATATAATATTAGAAAAATTGTACATCAAGACAATATTCAGAAACCAGACTCCAGAACAAGAACTTAGAATCCAGACTTCAGAATTTGTAGCAGAGAGGACTAGTCCACAAGATGAGGTCTTAGAATCCAGCAACCTAACCAAACTATTCAACAGCCGGGTGAGCTGTGTGATTCTGGCTAGAACCCTGTGCCAAGAACTTTTGCCAACATCAGAGACCAAACCAGACCGCTGTGCAGTGCCAGAACTTTTGCCAGAACCAGAGATCCAGACCAGCAGAGTAGAGAGAACCGCAGCTAAACCTATTGACCTGATCTGTGACGAGGCCCATTCCTTCCAAAATTAGGAGTGCGTATCCAGCCAGAGCTGTGAAAAACCAATCTCTTAGTTTAAAATAATCTAATTCAAACCATTTCCACCTATTTAGAAGTGCATAGAAATCGTGTGCCCATTCTGTATTTTCAAACCTGTGAAAGTGTCATTTGTCATTTGAATCTTACTTTATTTCTGAGAAACTACCTCTACTAAATCGTCCGTATCTTTTGAACCATACGTGCTAGGAACCTTAAAGCTAAGAATCTCAGCTTTCCAACAAGCCCAAAAAGACTTTCTATTCCTTCTAGTTTTTCCGTAATCGCGCTCGACGCACTCGAAAAAAGTGCAGCGAATTGCAATTTGGCTCAGTATTACCACACGTTAAAAATCGGTGTCTTTTGCTTGCAACTGCTGAAATTCGTTTTCAATCTGATAATCATTCCTGATTAATTGCTAGTGTTGACCTGAACTCATCCAAAGTAGTTGTCATCTACCCTGAATCTCCAATAGGGAATTAAAATCATCTTTAGCATATTTTCACTTCCTTGCAAATCACATTTAAAGTATTTTTGCCTGTGTTTTAAGATCATCCCTGTTGCTCTGAGCTTGTTACGGGGGAACTGAATTGGTATTGCATTTGATTGTATTCCTGAAAATTGTGTGCTCCCCTTCCATCTCCTTATATTGCATAGGGAGGGAGTGAATTGTCAAAAGAAAAAGTGATCATATTATCTCTTATGGAAACCATTTCAGTTATTTCTCTGCTGCATTCTTTTCCATCATTGCATTTCCTTGAAACCATAAAGCATTCTCAGCTACCTTATCCTCTCTATACCAACTCCTAAGTAATTAAAAAAGTGTGCTAGTGTAATATTATCCATTGTTGATCACTGTCATATTCATAAGTGTGCTATCAAATATTAATTTATTAATAAAAGTGTGATATATATATATATCTTGTTTAATTTTTCAATAAATCTTTTAATTTGCAAAACAAACCTACTTCTTGGCTCAGTCAGGTCAGGGGGATTCCAAGAGAGGGGTGTTATACAAGGGTTTATCATCCAGATCTATGAACTTGTCATAAAAATATATAAATAAGGGCTTCCCTTGGGCATCCCAGACTAGGCATTGACTTAGTTGGAGTGCTGAATTGAAGTCATTTAACACGCATAACACATGGAGTCTCACACAGGGCCCTTCTCCTGCTATTCCAGTATGATGGCGGTAAGGCGGCGGGAGTTAGGCAAAATGTGTCCACCTGCTACTCTGCAAAGGTCTACACCCTAACCCTCACAACACAGTCAATCACTAGGTCAATATACAGGTTGAATCAATGTCAAATTGCAATACTGACACAACTCCCAAAGGACAAACAAACACCAGAAAACAAATGATTCAGGGCAATCTGGCCAACATCAGATCAATGTTTTAATATAGCACAGGGATGCACACGCTCCTTGTGACAAATTGACGTCTGCCCTGCATGAGTACAGGGATGAGCAGAGGCTAAAATGCCCAATCTGCATTCACACCTCTGCAAACCAAGAGCTAACACAATCATAAAGGTTAAAACAGGCACAGTCAAGAAATATACCTCCTTTGCCTTTGTAGTAACTGAATCTGATTGGCAGTTAAGTCCTCTCTTGCAAGAGTAGGAACCTCAGGGTACTTCAGGTCAGGAATGGGAGCTACTGGTGAGACTGGCCTCTTGTGCTCTCTGGTTGAGGAAGCCTAAGGGCTTCCTCCTGTGCTGCTCCCAGAGCTTCTGCTTGCAGTTGCTGCCATGACTATCTCTGTGACAGGGGGGCTTTTACCCAACAGATACAATTTTCAATGTAGTTTTTGACTGCACAATTTTGCATGGAGGTTTCACTCCCACAAATCAGTACTGCTCCTAAGGGACAGTATGTCAGAATATCAAACCCTCTTGCCCATAGGTTTGGTCTTTGGGAGTACTGCCCTGCCTTCACCAGTCACCTGACAACTCTGACACTAGCAGCAGTACCACTCAGGGTGGGAGACTCTTCTCCATTTCTGGAGGCATGATGCAAAAATATCTAAGTCTTGGTGAGAACTGGATCCCCCTCAAAGGACCCAGTAACATTCCCACCCAGATTTAGGGAACGTTCAGCCCCTTCCTGACCTGAAAAGATTCACACCCTGTCTGTGGTATCCTCTTTCAGTGGGCCAACAGTCAGAAGGGGCTGCTTGGATTTCCTCTTGCAGGTTGGATCCCTCTCCCTATGTGTCAGATCTTCACACTGGAAACCACACATGTTTGTGGAGGGGCCTCGGTAGCAGAGGTGCCCGCAATCTGCTTTCTGATGGGAGTTGACCTATCACAGGTCTTAGATTTCCTCTTGGATTTCAGGGGACCTTTCTTAGATGGATGGTCAGAACCTATGTCCATTCCCTTCTTTTGTTTTTCATATTCAGTTCCCTCTGATTTGGGTGCATACACCATAGCCTTTTTGTGTACTCGAGTGTTCATGTACCTACCTGCAGCAATACCAGGCTCCACAGGCTTGGCATTACTCAAATCCCCTAAATGCTGGTGTAACTCCATCTCACACTATTCCCGGGTATTCTCAAATGCATCCAAGGTATATATGCCCAGAATTGTGTCATTTTTGCTACCTGCAGCTCAGACACGCTGTGACTCTCGGGGCTGTTGTGTAAACACCTCAAAAAGGTTTAGCCCCACCTCAGATGGTTGGACAACATCCTTGGAATGTGGCTCAGGCTGTTTTTGGGTGCCAGCACTTAAGATACTTCCTTCCCCACTGGAAGTTATGAGTTTCTCACACAAATGAAATCCCCAATCACCTAACACTGCTCTGAGGTTTCTCTGCAGTTCAGCTTCTCTAAGTGTACCGCAATGTGGGAGACCCAACCTCTCACAAAGCTTGTGCAGGCACACTGTATTCAGGAGCTGCACAAATGTACACTCTTATGTTGTCTGACTAGACTTTAGGCACAGCCTGTTCCAAATCCTAACTGCTGCCCAGGACTGTGATGAATTGGCTTCTGCCCTGTAGGAGTACAAGGATGACTGGAGGCTAAAACACACACTCAGCCCTCACACTTCTACAAACCAAGAGCAAACACAATCATTAAGGTAAAACAGGCCCAATTAAGAAATATACCTCCTTCTCCTTTTGTAGAATTGTGGACAGAGGGAAGGCTATAAACTTAAAAGGGGTGTGAATGTGGTTCAGTAGCAACTCAAACATCAAAGTATAACAGAACAAAATAAAGAAATGTAGAATCATGGTTCTATTAAAAGATATACGCAGTTTATTTTAACACACTGTGTACAATAATAATTAACTAGAAAAACACTATACAATAGCCACTCCTGAGGAAGGAATACCGAATAAACAAATATTGTAGATGCATCACTCTGTGTAATGAATCAGGGGTCAAAGGCAAACAAAAACAACACTGTTCTTGAAGAAGGATAGGTACCTGTGAACAAAAATGGTTCAAAGTGACCTAACCAATCTCTAGGGCCCACAAATGGACCAAGGGGCCAATTAGCAATCAATAGTACCTTCTTTGCAACTCTTGCTAGTTCAGTCGCACCGAACCAGACTTCTTGGCACTGTGTGGAGAGCAGGAGATAGTAAAAGACAGCAAAGGCAGTTCCTGCTGGTTAAAATGTATTGAACAGTCCATGAAACCCGATCCATGCAGTTCAACAATGAAAAACACTAGGATCCCAGCTGTCTTGGCTCTCAGGGTGCTGTAAGTCCCAATCCAGGGTCTCAGGGACAAGATGAGTCCTTTTCTGCAGACCCTTGTTCTAGACAGCAACAATCAGGTATATTTTCAAACACTTTACTATATATAGAATTGAATACTACCACTTCTGCCAGTAACATGACAAATCCAGACAGAAGTTTGTAGTTCAGGTGAGGCTTAAGAGATGCAAAGTATAGTAGTATTTGTCTAATTAGAATCTGATGCATCATGAAGAAATGCAATTGCGCATGTAGCACTGCTGCACATGCATCAGATGTCAGGGAATATAGTTCAGGAGGCGGAGGAAGTTGAGCTGACACCAAATGAGGCATGCAAGTGAGCTTAGCTCAGCAATACAGAGAACAATACACAGATGAGGAAGAAGAGCTGACTCCTGAAAGTCCCCTCTCACTATTTCCTTGGAAAGAAATGACAAGAAAAAAGCATGCCAATTAACATTTTCCATCCTCTGATACAAGATCAAGACCCAGACGCCTCTACTTTGACAGTACCATTGATAGTGAGGGAGACTTGGAGACAGAACAATTGGGCACAGGCATTGAAACCCATGCAATTGTCACGTGCAAGCATTTTTGTTATTTATTTATTGCATTTATGTAGTGCCCAAGGGTACACAGGAATCAAGCTTCAAATGTACCCTGTGTTCCAGTATAACATATTTTTCAAAAACAGCATGAAAAAATACATGCTAGTGTGAATGCAAATTTGCAGTCAGTGACTTCCACAACACCGGTTCTTCAATCAACAAGCCCCAGACAGAATCCAAAGCAATCTACATTAAGCAGACTCCAAGAAGGAGGAAGGTTAGTACTTATGCCAGAGCTCACAAACAATTTGGAGTGTATAGATATTATACTGGAGAATGTGACAATCATATCTTGCCACATGCAATAGATGCAAAACAAATGCCCTGTGAGGGAAGCTAGTTCCGAATATGTGCATCTCTTCCCTGTGGGCCCACATGAAATGGCATCATCCAATCAACTTGCTTAACAAAATGAAATTGGGAAAGAGCAGTCATCTACCCTTCTACCGAAGGCAATGGACATGTGTGTCCAACCACACTGCACCACCACACTACATCACTATACCTGAGACTGTTCCTGATTCAAAGATGTTCACACACTTTGTCGGAAAACTATATTTGGTAGAAGAAAATCGAAACCCCATCTTGTGGAGATCCCCAAACATATTAATACTAAGATTAATTTGGAATTCAGCTACAGTCACACATGTATACAGCTAAACATGAAAGGTGGTTAAGACTTTGACAGCAGTGGTAGAGTGTGTTGCAAAAGTAAATCTTTAGATTGTCTTTAACCCTCTATTTGTTTGACTGTCCTAGTACTGTGATCACAAACTAGATGTTTAGCATCATTTTTTTTTGTTGAATGATTGAGGCAATGTTTCCCCACAGCACTGTGTCCCCACTTTTAATACCTTGTAGCCCATTCATCGAGATGACGGTAGGGTGGTGCTGGGGCATGTGCTTTTCAATGGCAACCACTACATCACCATCCAGCGCACACTGACTGAGGTCAGGCACTGCAAGCTCTGTGTTTGCACATTTTTCATTTGCTCACCTGATCTCCGCCTTCTTTCCTCTATTCCATTGTTAAACTGATGACACACAGCTCTCCTTTAAGCTTCCCTCCTCTACCTCTATGATCTCTGTGCTTGGTCCTGTCTCCTCCTCTCCCATTAATGGTGGCACCCACTGGGAAGCTCTCATGGATTCCTTTGACTCCTCCAGAGCCATCATTCATGTCTACCTTTATTGCACTGTACTGGTGCAAGGCCCTCAGGCCAATCTCCTCCTCTTTGATAGGTGGTTCCCTAGCCTCATCAACTTCTGCTTATCTCCAGATGTCCATTACTCTCTTCCCCTGGCTACCCTGCCCTCTTTTCCTTCCTCCTCTGCCCCATCTCAAGCTCCCTCCACACTCCTCTGCAGGATGTACCTCTTATTTGTACCCCTCCCTGGAAGGTATTTAAGGCTGGCAACCTTTTCACCTTGCCACTCTCAACTCTCGCTCTGCTGTCAAACACTCCTCTGACATCTGCCACCTCCTTGAAGAACTTGACCTTGATGTCCTCGGTCTTACAGAGACATGGTTCTTGGCCAGCTCTCCTCCCTGATGGCTACAAGATCCTATCTACCCCCAGATCCACTGAGCCCGATGGGGGTATAGCCCTGATATTCCCTAAGTGGATTCCTGCCTCTATCATCCCGACTCAGACTTACTCCTCTTTCAAATGCCTTGTCTGCAGGCTCTCTCTCACTCCTAAACACTCTCTTACTGTTGCTACTGTCTAACAGCCCCCTGGTCAAATCACCTATTTTCGCTTCAAGTAGACAGACCTTTCCTCCTCCCTCCTGGCCTCAACCACTCAACTCCTCCTCCTTGGTGACCTCAACATCCATCTTGATTCTCCCTGTTCCTCATCTGCGCACTTTTGCAACCTCTGTAATTCGCTCTGCCTCTCTATCCTCCCCTCCAGCCTGACCCACTCTGCTGGTCACACACTTGATGTCTTGATCTCCTCCAGCCTCCCCCTCTCTATTCCTCTCACCACTCCTCTCTCCTGGAATGATCACTGCCTCCTCTCCTCCCATCTTTCCATCTCCTCTCCTCAAGCCAAGCCTATCCCAAGATTGCCACCCACCTTCTCGGACATCCGGCCCATGCAGCATGTGTCATTCGAGGATTTCACTGACATCCCCCCCACCCCTGGCTAACTCACACCCTGACACATCCCTTTCCCTACTTTACTCCTCTATTTCTGCTACTCTTGATGATATTGCCCCTGTCATGAGGATCCGTTTGAAGTCCAAAGACAAGTAACATTCTTGGTATGACCGTAAGGGTAGGGTGGCTGAAAGGAAATGGAGGGCTTCTTGCTCATCCTCTGACAAACTGGCCTGTGACATGCTCCAAAGGCAATACTGACTCTCTGTCCACATGCAAGCCTGTGTCTCTGCGGCATCTAACAACTTGGCCAAACTCTTTAAAATCTGTAAGGAGCTGGCCAACCCTGCTGCAATCCCCACACCTTCTCTCATCTCCCAGGCTCTTTGCATCTCTTAAACCCAGGACATCTTGTCCACCCTCTCCTCCACTCCCCCTTCTCTCCCATCTCCTTCTCTGCTTACTGACCCTCCTTTAGCTACCCCCACTCCCTCTTTCTCCTCCTTTCCTCTTTTCTTCCCTGATGAGGTCGCTAGACAAGTCCAATCTATGAAAGCCTCATCAAAACAGGTCCATCCCTGTTCCTCTAAAACCATAAAGGACCACATTGATGCCCTCTCTCTGGCCCTTGCCAATTTCCGCAACCCCTCCTTTGCCACTGAATCTTTCCCCTCCCTACTGAAGCAGTCCTTTGTGCATTCTCTCCTCAAGAAACCCACAGCTGATCCATCTTGTCTGGCTAACTATCGCCCAATATCCATTACACCCTTTTTGGGTAAACTCCTGGAAAAGCTGGTCATCATCTCACCTTAACCTTCATTCTGATTCTGTTGGCTCTCTTCATGGCCACCAATCGGGCTTCAGAGCTGCCAGAAGCACAGAAACTGCTCTCCTGAACATCCATAAAGACCTGCTCTACAACCTTCACTCTAACAGTCCCTCTGTCCTCATCCTACTTGATATCTCTTCTGCTTTCAACACGGTCAACCATACAACCCTGCTCAACTGTCTCCATGACAAAATGGGTATCACCAGTCAGGCTCTGGCCTGGCTGACCTCTTTCCTCTCTGATTGACCCTCCCAGATACAACTTGGGTCCTTCCTTTCTTCTATCTCCCTCTTTACCTGTGGTGTTCCCCAGGGGTCTAACCTCTCACCCTGGCTTTTCAACCAATACCTGGTAACTCTCGCCTACTGTATTTCCATTTTCTGCTCAAATTTACTGTGCTATGCTGATGACACCCAATTCATTTTCAGGCTTCTTTCAGCCACCCCCTGTCCTTCCCTTATCTCTAATTGCCTGATCGCCATTCAAAATTGGTGTGCCGCCATTGATCTTTGTCTAAATGCCAACAAGACTGGGATCCTCCTCATTGGTACACCTTCATCATCCTTTCCCCCTCACTCTCTGGCTGGCCTCCCTTCACCCTCCTCCTACCCCCACCTGTGAGGCTAAGGACCTTGGGGTCATCTTTGACTCTACTCTGTCCTTCTCCTCACACATCTCTGACATCTCTAAAAAATCAAACTTCTTACTGCACCTCCTCAGAAGTACTCTGCCTTTCCTCTCTTTCCCTCAGAAGCTCACTGTTTCCCAATCTCTAGTTCTCTCCAGATTGGACTACTGTAACAGCCTCTTTCTAAATCTACCTGCCTCCACACTCCACCCTTTACAACTAATCCAGAACAGGACTGCAAGACTTGTCCATGGCCTCAAGCCCTGGGATCGTATCTCTCCAGCTCTGAAATCTCTCCATTCGCTTCCAGTGGATGCAAGGATTACATGTAAAACCCTCTGCATTGTCCACAACGCTTTCTGGGGCCCGGGTCCAAAACACCTTCAACTATCCCCATGTAAATACCTTCCCTCTCAAGCTCTTTGCTCCTCTACTTCTAACTCCCACAGGGTCAGTCGTTTTTCAAAGAAACGTGCAGGGGGTAGATCTCTGTCTTCGGCTGGGGCCTCCCATTGAAACAGCCTCCCTGCCACCTTGAATCTTGAGGAGAACCATCTCTGGTTCTGGAAGCACCTCAAAACTTTCCTCTTCGGCTCTGCCTTTCCCCTCTTATCCACTGCTCATCTGTTCTCTCTCTCAGCACCGTGCACCTGGCCACCCTCTGTCCTTCGGGCCCAGGTACCTGCTCACACTGCCACCCTCCTGAACTGCCTCTCGGCCACCACTTGCGCTGGGGTTTGTATCTACCTATACAGTCCAGCACCACTTTTGTTCTGCACTTATCAGATATGCCCTATCTGACTAACTTTGCACTCACCACTTGCTGGCTGCACTACCACTGTTTATCGCCTTTATTTATTTTACTTATTCATATTTATTCTGATCTCTCCTCTCCACATCTCCCCCCTTCCATGCACTTTCCCCTTTTTCTCTTTCCCATGCACTTGCACACTCTTAATGTCACTGAGCCTAGTAAGATTGTTGTGTTTATTCTCCCCTGTCCTCCTCCCTTTACCTGGTCACGCTCGGTATCACTTCTGTATGAGTGCAATATAAATAAAATATCAATTTAATTTACCTCCTCTCCTTCCTCTCTCCTTCCTTATTGTCTGACTGCTATTTTGACATGGTTACAATCTCAGCCTTAATTCCAGCAAGACCAAGATCCTCCTCCTTCTCCCCTATTCTCTGGTCACCGTCCATGGGCCCCTCCCCTCATTCTCGTGTGAGGCAAAAATCCTGGGTGTCATCTTGGATTCCTCTCTCTCTCCATCTCACCTCATGTCACTTACCTTGCCAAGAAGGCCCGCTATCAGCTTCACTTCCTCAAAGGCATTCGCCCTTTCCTCACCTTCCCACAGAAACTCAATGTCTCCAGAGCTCTGGTCCTCTCCAGGCTGGACAACTGCAAAAGCATCTTCCACAATCTGCCTCTTTTCTCACTATGCCCTCTTCACCTAATCCAGAAAAGGACTGCAAGACTTATCCTTGGCCTCAAGCCCAGGGACCACATTTCTCCAGCTCTAAAATATCTCCACTGGCTCCCGGTGGCTGCAATAGTCAAATTCAAGACCCTCTGCATCATCCACAATGCTTTCTGGGGCCTGGGACCTCGCTGCATCCAACTTTATCTCCCTAAATACCTCCTTGCTAGAGTCCTTCGGTCCTCTAGCTCCAACTCTCTGCAGATGAAATGTTTCTCCAAGCAGAGAGTGGGGGTAGATCTTTCTTCGGCAGGTGCCTCCCTCCCTGTCCGTCTCTGACTTGAGCCGGATCTCCTTAAGTTCCAGAAGCTTTTCAAGACTTTCCTTTTCTTCTCCTCCTCCATCCCTTCCCCCTCCATTGCAAATGCCCCCCTGCCACTGCAGCTGGTTGCCTGGTCCCATAAGTGTTTTACAGGGGCCATGCCCTCCTCGATCAGTCTACCCCTGCACCCGTATAACTAGCACTTACCCTGAGGAACCCTACCTTGACTAGCCACTGAGTCTGGACCATCCCATCCTTGCACAAGTTTGACCCTTTACCTTGTTCCCCTGATACTTTCCCTCTTGGGCTGCCCTTAGCACAAGCCCATCCCCTGGGGTCCCCTCACTCCAGCATTTCCCCTTCTCCCCCTTCCCTTATCAATTCCCTTCCATCCTGATATGCCCTTTCCACCTGCACTTCTTGTCACTGCACTTGCACAATCCAAAAGTCCCACAGACTAGTAGAACAACTATTGTTGTTTTCTCCTCTGTCCCCCTCCCCTTTTGCATGTGGTGTCTGGAAACACTTTTTGGTTTATAGGTGCGATAAAAATGTCCAATAAACAAAACCAAATGCATTTTTCTGTTTCACCTATTCTGGCCAAATCCCACCATAACTTGAATTATGCCACTACCATCAAGAGGTAGTGCTTAGAATGGTGGATAAGTGGCATTTCTAGTGAATTGTACTTCTGGGCCAGGCTGCACTTATCCAGACATAGGAAGTTGTGGAGATGTTTGTGCTGGCCGGGAGTCATGTGGGATGGAGGTTGCTTGCTAGAGCATGACCAGTGATGAGCTGGATTATAAGGAGGGTGCTGCACTTACTACATCTGTGTTATGCTTTGTGTGCTCTGTCAACACGTCACTCTGCCACATGCATACATGCTTGTGCATCGAGGAGGTGTGAGGTACTTTTAGTTTGGTCAAACCAATCAACTGTCTTCTGGCTAACAGTGCATATTGTACTGTTATTCTCCCCCTGATTAACACATCCTCTGCCATCCACACCCACGACAAGAGGGGTAATGATGTCATAGGTGTGGATGTCTCCTCACATGACTTTAATATCTTCAAGGAGGCCTTAGTCTAATTTTCCCTATCTGCTCTGCATGCTGCTGTGGCTCCAGTCACCTCCTCCTAAGTCATTTACAGGAGGACCCTCTCATCTTCTCCACCGGGTGCTCTTCAGCCACCTGCAGTGCCACCACCTCCTCCTCCTCTCCCATTCACCACACTGCACCTCTGTAGACACCTCTCCGTACTGTTCCTGGATTACCTCCTCCTCCCCAGTAACTCCAAGGTGAAGGTACTCACCAACCTCTGCATGTAATCCTCAAGTGACCAAGCGATTCTGCAGACACCACAACCTGAACCTCCATTTCCCCCTATTTAAACCACAGATGTCTCTCTGTCCTCAACCTTTATCTTTCACTCAGCAACGACCTACTTCCCCTTCTAGAGTTCCATCTCACCCTTGCTCCTCCCACCACATTGGGGACTACCTCAACCTCTGACATTGAGGTAAAGCAGTAGTACAGCTCCTTGAAATCTTCTCCTGCCACACCCTCCAAATTAAAGAACCTATTGGCTGAGATATCACGTTAGATTAAAAAAATAAAATGTGCCTTTTGTGGATAAGGAGTACATGTGAACACACAAATGATTGACAAAGACAAACAAAAGGTTTTTCACAAGGCCTAAACAAGTGAAAGGGTTCTAGAAGCCCACGACCAGTAGGGAAGGTGATTGAGGCCAGCACAGGAACACTTATTGGCTTCACACAAAAATGTTTCTCTACAAAGGCAGGAAAACAAGGGTGTTAGGAAACGTATTTAATTTATTTGGGGGTTTCACAAAGGGAGCAGGAAAAATAAAAGAGGAAACTTTTGTTTTTTAAAAATGTTTTAAAGGGACTATGGGTAAAATGTGACGATTACAGAGGGAGCACAAGGAACACCCACAATTAGAAAAAAGGGGATAAACAGGAATTAAGAAACACCACAAACACAATAACAAGCAACAATCTCCTTTGAAACAATGTTTAACTCACCTAAACTCACCAACAGCACCCCCACTAAACAAAACCCACAAAGGAAGCGATATCTGCATTTTGAAAGCGTTCAAGGCAGTTTTAGAATTGCTTATAGCCTCTGATTGACTGCTCAGTCTTTAATCTCAATTTTCGAGTATTACAATTGGTTGTACCCTTGCAAAATAATTTGGCAATCCAGCAGGGGTGGGACAAACTCAACTAACAAAGTTTGCATTTTCCCATATGGCCACATGTTGGCAATATCAAACACCCCCATTAAAAATACTGCAACACATTGATGACCTCCTTCATTTGAAGAGATAATACAAAGGTTACCAGATAAAACTGGCACACATATTGCATAATAAACAGCAATATCAGTAGATCTGTACAGCAAACTGATCTTTGGCCATCCCTCTTGATTCACTTCAAAAGGGGTCACAACAAACTACATCAAACACATTTTAAAATGTCTCACAGTTCAGCTCAAATTCCATTGTGCAATAGAAACAAGAGTACCTAAACTCCTATATTTATGATCACAACTCCTTTAATTGAGGCTGTATAGCAGAACTGCCCAAGACTTGATAAAGAAAATAGGTCTGACTTTATTAAATATAATTTACTGAATCATGTGACAAGCTGCAACCTACATAAATTCATGGACAGTCTTTTCAAGTTTAGAGCTCTGATTTCTCTACTTGTAGTTTTGTCCCCCTACCTCATCATGAGACGATCATTTCAGACTGAAGAAAAAGTAGTACTGTAAAAGCTACTCCCCTGTTAAAAAAAAGAGCAACATGTGATGTGTACGTTTCAGTAGGATCGATACAAAGTGCTTAAGTTGCTCTGAGTTGGGGATGTGGTATTAAGACAGTCCAGCTTGAGTATTTAATGAAGGTGTTGAGTGTCTGTGGCACAGAGTTTCATTGACTGTGCTGCAGTTGTATGAGTTATGGGAGGAGGTGTGGAGGTTTGCTGTTTGGTTTTAGTGTGGGTTGCTGTGGTTGTCATATGCAGAAGGCATTGTTTGCCTGTGTGCATTGTATTTGCAGAATTATGGAGACTTTTAGTAGGGGTAGAGGGGGCAAAGGAATTGAGCCTCATACTAGGGTATGATATGATATGATGGGTTATTAATATTGTGCGTAATACCCAGAGGTTTCTAAGCACGCACCCGGAGATCAAACCTGAGTTGCTCTGTGTCGTCTTGCTTCCAAGGCAAGCACATTGCCGCAGAACTATCCTCCCAAGAATATAGGGTTGAATCACTGTTATAGAGATTGTTTGATGAGTAAACAGAAAATCACTGTGCATTGGTTAATGATGTTCGGTCTCTCTTTCACTGGTAGGTTATTCCACTAGGGACTTGTGACCTGTGATTCACTAGCCAAGACCTGCTACTTTGTACTGTACCTCTTTGCATTAAAGCTACATGCTTATCGTTGAACATGGGCCATGGTTTGTTGTGTTGGATCGGAACATCCAAAAGCCATATTTGTGCTGCTTTCCTGAAGATCAAGTGTTCTTCTATTGTGCCTATTGTCTTGGGGAGGGAGTCCCAAGTTTTGTTGAAATGTTTGAAAAGTCTGTACCACTACATTTAATTTTTGAATATTGTTTTCTGTCAAGACGTATGTAATTGCTAAACCTCACAGTTCTTTTTGGTCTATAGATGGAGATTTTTTGCTTGCAGGAATTCTGCTCCTTTGATGGGAATTTTTCTCTGAACAATGCAAAGCGTTTTGCAATGGAACTTTTATTTGACTGGTAGCCAGTGTGGGCATCCTAGTGCTGGTGTGATATGCTCTATCTTGTTCAGTCCAAAGAGAAGTCTTGCTGGTGCGTTCTGGATCGCTCACTTTTTTGGTGAGCTAGTCAGGCATGTAAAGTAAAGATAGATATTGTTGGCATATTCTATTCTTGACATGATAAGAGAGTTGATGGAAAGTGTTTTGTATTTGAGCATGACAAAGGTTTAATATCTGCTGGACATTGTGTAGGTAGAAGAATCATTTCTGTAAAACTGCGTTGACTTGAGATACCAGGGTTAGATCATTGTCCATCAAAATGCCCAGATTTCTAACTACATTGGAAGCTTTCGTCCTGGACCCCATTTCAGTATGCCATGGTACATGAGGTTGTATAGAGAGGCTGTTGGGCGTGATCATAATTTCAGTTTTGTCTGAGTTGAGTGTAAGTCTCTTTTTGCTGATCCATATATTGATTTTTGAGAGGCAGCTGACAAGGGTTTGGTCTATGCCCTTGCTGCTATCGATTTTGTGGATGATTTGAGTATCATCTGCATAGTTGTAGCATGTGAGTCTGTGTCTGTTGATGTGTTTCATGAGTGTGTCCATGCAAACATTACAGATTAGTGCTGTGTGATGGATGAGCCTTTTGGGTCTCCACAGGTGAATGCAAGTACATTCATCCACTGTAGTGTGTGCTGCTTATTCCCCTTTCTTCTATCTTTTATTGTTTACTTCTGATGAGGGTTCCACGGTTAACTGTGTCAAAAGTTGATGAAAGCTCTAGTAGTATCAGTACAAAAGTGATGCATTAGTCTGATTTCCTGAATTCAGTTTTAGGTCATCCCATATGGAGAGTAGTGCTGACTCAGTTCCGCTCATAGCCAGTAGCTGACTTTTGCCGTGCCCACTAAGTGGTTGGTTTCAATGTGTTGAAGGATTTGTCCATATAAATAGGTATCTAGCAGTTTAGCCAGGCACGCATTGTCTGTGTTTCCTGAGAGGATTTTGAGAAGTGGTTTAATATAGGCATCTGTGAAATGCCTAGAAACGGGTCCTGTTTTCAGAGAATGGTTCATGAGATTTCACACTTATTTTGCTTGTGCCTCTTTGCTGAGGATGTTCTTGTAGATTTCTGGTGGGCAAGGGTCGTCTGGTGATCCAGTTCAACCTGTCTGGGAGGATACACATAACCCTTCTGCAGCTGAAATTTGGCGACAGAGCTGAAACATGTGTGATATCAATTTAATGTGAATGGGATAACTCTGAGGGATGCTGGCCACCATACCCTAACTCAGGTATGGCTTTTATTTACAGTTCTAAGTGCACCAGGACAACATCTTCAGAGTTATGTTTTTCTTTTTGGTACATGAGTGCATATTTTAAATTCAGTCCTGTGCTCCAGAGACTTGGGTGTCAGTACAGCTGTCAAGAGGGTACTTGTGATCTCCAAAACTCCTCTGTGTCACTGTAAGAGCAGGTGCTGCAAATCAAGATAATGATGCAGAAAGGCACAAGTACACACTATGCTTTTGGCAAGGAACTTATGAAAGGGGGATCTGATTAGCAGGAAGATAGCCTGGTGGGGTGCCTCCCTTTCTTCCTTTCTAAGAGCAGGTTGCAGCCTTCTCCCTGCGACAGCCACTGAACAGGACACTTCACCTAGCCTTCTATACCATAATCTTTACTTGAGGTGACTACATCATCCACTGATAACACGTTTTTGGATGGATTTCTGTTGTGTATTTTGAGAAGTTTTTTAATGTTTAGTGTGTGTTTAGAGAATTTCTACTGACCATACCATTGTAGTTTCAAGTGTCCTCCTTTATTGGTGTTATTACTAAGCAACTACTCTTAAAGGCAAGCAAAGACAGGTATTATAATTGGATTTCCAAAGGTTAAGTGCTGTGTGCTCTCATACTCAAAACAAGAAGATCTTAAGCCGAATCAGTGGAGGGTAATGGAATTTTAACCTAGTTACCCCTTTGGGGGCGGCCAATGTTATAACATTCACCAGAGGCCCTTCTTTCGCTGTCAGCCCTTCCTCAATGGAATTCCGAATACAGGACAAATTCCAAAACATGCCTCACCCAATGTGATGCCCTATCACACAGGCGTGTGATACCAGTTGCTCCCAGAATTTAGCTGTGAACTGGGATATGCCCATTTGCTTTGCTCGATTACATGTACATTTGGGTTGACAATTGTATGAGCTAATGCAAATGTCGGGTTACATATTTCTCCTTTATCAAGTGCCTTCTTACCTTCTGTGCCACCACAGTATTATTCTCTAGCTATGACTGTCAGGGGGAGGGAGGGGTCATGGGGTGTTGTGCCATGCCCACCTCCCTAAAATTAACTGGACGTAGTATCCCCATAGCATTGAATATTCTTATAAAATAATGAAAGTTGCCTGGCCAAGGGGTGCAGTTCACATATGATCACCTAATCTCTGGGCCCAAAGCTCCAGAGCATCTTTAGGATACTTGCTTTGCACACAAAACTGAGCGACATGTTTAAAGGGACCTGGGCATCCATAACTGATACATGCATAGAGCCCTGTTGGCGTTGCTTCACTGCGGACTATGCTGCGCAGCACTTACAGTGCACCAAATCCTACATGATTATCCCTTTGGGTTTAACTGTTTTATTAAGAGACACCAATCATAAGAGAACAAAGGGGGAGCTTCATCAGTGGTGATGGAACTGTAAATGGATGAAAGCCTATTGATTCTCCAGGATGAAGCACCTTTTTGCTCTCAAATGAGCACAGTATCATTGATTCCTTTTCATTCAATCGTGACACTATTTGAGAGATATGGAAGTAATTTTAGGCCGGGAATCAATAAGAAATATATAGTTTTGTAGATGAGCACTTCTCATCATATACAGCCTCCCCATCTGATATACAGGAGACACGATTAAATCATACATGTTCCAGAAGAAAGATAATGCCAAAATGCATCGAACGGTTGACATGTTGCAAAATAATATAGTGCACATTTTGTAAAATAATATGCAGGCTTTTTTTGTGTGATTAATCAAAATATGCTGCTTTGGTCGAAGAATGTATCTGCATGCTTAAGCTCTGCTCCATAGTGCTTATATGGTGTTCACTGTATTAATGGGTCGGACCAGCTGCATAGCCTAATTGATTCACTTGCTGCATTCATGTGAGGTTATGTTATGCACTGAATTTGGAGTATAGTTGGGTGCCATTAGGATGGTCCCTGAACTTGGATACCTCGCAGAAGCTCCATACTGTCTTCAGGTTACCGGGTATGGAAGCAGACTGTCAATTTCTTTTCTTAACATATTCTGCTATCCAGGGATGCAGACAGATGAACATCTGCTGGGTAACCATACCAGACAGACTGCCTGCATTGCTAGACTATCTGCCAGGATCACATGGCGGTTCTTCGGATGGTGCACTGCAAAATACCTGGAGTAGCAAAACCCACAGTGATTCCCCCACCAGGAGCAATGAGCATGGCTGGTCAAGGGAATCCTGAATGAACAGTGCAGCAGGGGCGCCACCTACAAGCTGGCTGTCATGGTAAAATTACTATCATCACCCTACATCTCACACCAGCCAACACTACATCAAGAGCAGTTTCGGCCGCTACCTTTAAAAAGGGGGAAAAGGGAGAGTCAGAAAAGAGGGCATCATAAGAGGTTGGGGAGCCAGTCTTCTTCCATGAAATGTGAGCCCTTGGCAGCCTTCATCAACTCCGCTACTGTTAATTCAGACTCTCCCCTGTTTACTCATAAGACAATTTTGAAAAGGGAACATGGCAGATTGTGCATTTGACAGCACAAACCTTCAATGACATTGGATAAAATGTTACAAGTCAACTAAATGCAATTGTATTCGGCTTTTATCATTAAACCTAAAAATACACAGTATAATAAATCAAAATAAAATAAAACACTTCCACTCAAAAAGTTCCATCATAAAACATATGTTCTGACTACTAAACATGGTTACAACTGCCTTCAATATTGTTTAAAAGCCGATTTCACATAATTACAGATATCTACTATAAAATTGATGTTACAATTCATGAATAGAGACACTGCCCTTAAATACAGCATTCCGGCAGGATACCGGGAAAACTGCCTTGACATTTCTGCCACCCGATATCCCGGTATTACCAGGATATTACAGTCTGCGGAGAGTCCGGTAAATTCCCATTGTATGGAGTCTCATACGACTCCATGGAATGGGATTGCCGGAATTGCCATCACCGTTAGTACCAGTGCCGGTGATTCCAGCATATATTTGCTGGTAGGGTCCTTAACTGCTGGCAGGTCAGGCCTACCAGTAGGTCACTGTCCCTATCAGCCAAGTTGTGTTTCCCTGGTCTGGAAAAAATGCCGGCGCTGGAATTGCCAGCATTTCTTCCAGCTTCTTTTTTTTGTAGTCCGGGGAACTCATATTGAGCCCCATTGCCCCTGTTGTAGTCATCATATTGTAACAGATAACATGACTCCTAAGCCAAAATCTCCTGCGGTCCAAAAACAAGGTACAAATCAACATAAAATCCAATAGGTCTTCTTCGTCCCCGATCCACAAACACATAACATAGTATTTCCAAGCCAACCCATACGTCCCTTCAGTGGTAAGAAGTTCATTCTTATCATTAGAACGATCCTCCTGATTATGTTACTTTCTGCAGAGGCCATATGGCGTGATTCTTCCAAAAACATCAGTGGGCGCAAATTACAGCTTCGCCTAAGGACATATGTTCTAACATTTTACCTCTATTTTTCAAGTCCAACTTATTTATACCACCCTTACAGATTTGCTTAACATCTAAACCCCAGTTCTTCATCAGAGCCACACTCTTTATATACTATGGATATGTGATGTGTGGTAATAGAGTCTGTATTTGACCTTTTGCATTTATTATATTCGGGTTTTCAAAGCTAAGAGTAAATGCTTTTAGCAATAATTCTAAAAATGTACCTTCTACTAAAACCTTAATGCTACATAAACCCAACTCAAGTGTGAATGCCTCACCCGGCATACTTGCTGCTAGATCAAGTATGTTCCTAAAAAAAAAGTATATTTTGGATGTGAGCCAATATAGCACAGTCATTGTGACCCCCATAATTCTCTTCCATAGAGAAACAAGGAATGTACTGTGGCCTCCAATACCCTGGCACACTTCGCTAATCTACTGCCACAAAAACTAGCCCGCAGTCCTTTTTCCACCTTTCAAATCGAGGTACCCAACTACAGTTTATTTGAAAAACAAAATGCCCAGGTAAGAAGGGCATGGGACCCCTTTTCTGAGAACGAACATTTAAATACCTTGTTCTAAGGAGTTTCTTCTACTCAGGAGGGTGTCCACAACCATGTTTTAGCTCACTGCAACCTTCACAGAGGAGAAATATCCAAGTGCATATCAGTCTGGTCCCACTAGAAGGCCATCCAGCACTGAAATTCTAGGCAATTCTCCTCTGAACAAGAGTACCATCAGCAACCCCAGACACGTGTTTCTGCCTTGTTGGGCTTCCTCAGTGAGGTGAAGCTGAGCCTCTCTAAGGCACAGTGAGCAAGCGATGTGGATCTAGAGTACCCTGGGTTACTTAGGGTGCACTGTGGATTTGCCATGCATTTCCATACTATTGCCAAAGGCATTCTGGGCCATTCACTTGTATTGCACAGGTTAGTCAACTAGATTACACACTATCTAAATAGCAATTCACAAAATATGCATGTGAATTTAATTTACATTAGGAGAAGGGTTAACCAGTGAAGTGCCACAACTATGAGTCAGTAATGAGGACCTTTTGTTTCCAATGTCTTTATCAGCAACAGTGCAAAATGTATTGACGGTAGCAATTCCTCCTTGAGGATTGCCTGAAGATCTGAAGTGGGTTCCATACAGTCTAACAAGTGAAACTATGAAGCGGCATATAGGAAAACTGAAAGACATATAAGAGTATGAAATTAGAATAAAAGTAGATAATACAAAGGCATGACTTTGTGCAGAGAAATAATCAGGGAAAGTTGTAAATAATTGTGATGAACTATTGTTCATCACAATCCAGACGGACCTTGAGGTTATCCTGTCAAAGCGATTAAGTTGCCATCCACACTCTGACCAATCAGTATGTAAGGTAATTTAATGGGCATTTGTATAGCATCTATCCCATTGATATGGTCTCAGCATGCTGTATGTTGAGCGCCCTTGCGGACTGAAGTACAGGTTTGAGAAATGTGTATGTGAGATATAGAATGTGTGTGTGCATTTTATCCAATACAAAGGTAGGAAGGTGTGGTTAAGTACCTGTAAGTCATCCATTTTGAGCTGGCTATTGGGTAGGTGCACAGAGGTAGTCTGTAGAGTGTGATGTTATGTGTGCAGCTAGGCCGGATTATATCGGGGTGCGATACTTGCAATCTAATGGCAGAGGTGTTGTGCAAAATGTGTGAAGCAGGACAGACATTATGTCTGCAGCTAACCAAATATTATGTGCAGGAAGCTTCATTCAAATGGTAGAGGTGTTGTGCAAAGTATGTGAAATAGGAGAGACCTTATGTGTGCAGCTAGAACAAATTCTATCATGTGGGATAGCTGCAGTCTGATGGCAGAGATGCTGTGCGAAGTGTTTTAGAGTAGTGCATGAGTGCTGGGTAGTCCATAGAGTATTCGAGAGAGAACATTAGGTGAGCAGCTAGGCCAATTTATATAATGGGGACAGCTGCATTCTAATGGCAGATGTGTTGTGAAAGATGTGTGAAACAGGAGTGACATTATGTGTGCAGCTCAACTACATTTCATTGTTGGGGATAGCTGCATTCTGATGGCAGAAGTGTTGTGGGAAGTGTCTTAGAGGAGTGTGTGGGTGCTGGGTAGTCTGGACAGTATGCGACTGCAACATTATGTGTGCAGCTAGACTGAATTTTATTGTGACGCATAGCTGCATTCTACTGGCAGTGGTGTTGTGCAGTGTGTCTTAGAATAGTGCATGTAGTGGAGGGTGCCGAGAGGTAGTCTCCAGTAGGTCAGCCTTAAAATGTCATCTAAGTTTTTGTTGGCCGCCCTAAAAATGAATATAAATGCAATATGATGGCTACCCTCAGAATCCATCTAAATGCCATACATTGGCTACGCTGAAAATTCATCTAAATGTAATACATTGTATACCATCAGAAATCATCTAAAAGGAAGACATTGGCTAATCACCAAATTCATCTTAAAGCAATACATTGGATACCCTACAAATGCATCTAAATGCAACACATTGGCTACCCTCAGAATTCATCTGAATGTAATATATTTAAGTGTGTCTTAGTGCCATACATTTGGTCCCCTTACATTTATCAAAATGCAATATATTGGCCAGCCTACATTGTACATTCTCCTATTCATTGGTATGTAATTAAATGCAGTACATTAGCTACCCTCACAATTCGGCCCAATGCAACATCTGGGCCACCCCTGAAATCCATCCAAAATCAATTCACCAGCCAACTCCAAAGTTCACCCAGATGCACCATACTGACTGCCCTCATAGTTCATCCAAGTTCAATATGTAGGCCACTCTCACAATTCATTCAAATACAACAGCTTGACTCGAAAGTGTTTCTGCATGAGGACAAATAGTACCACATTAAGATTCCAAGGACAATGGGGACTCCGCCCCAGTCGACAGTCTTAAGACATTGAAAGACAATGAAAAGTCTTCATGGTGGGATCTGCCAATGAGATTGTTTTCAATCCAGTGTTCAGTAAGCCCCAGATTGATGCCAGGTAGCGCCTGCAGGAGTCTATATGACCATTCTCCACCTGATGCCTGACAAAGTAGAGCACATAATCTAAATCAACCTCTACTTAGCGCTTGATTCCTATGCACTATTGGCAGACACGTGTCTATTTGCTTGCACACAGAGACTTGATAGAACTTTCTTGCAGCTCTAATCCTCATGTTCTTTTCAGAGATTAAGGTCACCAAAAACTAGGTCCTCAGGCACCAACTTGCTTGCACAAGATTGGTGGTTGAGGTGTGGAATCATCCCCCTTGCAGAGGCAAAAGGTCCGATCTGACTGCAAAGATACTGAGGGCTTTGTTCCCTAGTGCCTCCAGGTCTGAGTACCAAATTATCTTTGATCAGGTCAGCCTTATCAAGATGAGGGGCAACTGCGTGCGTGTTTTATTGTGTGCAATACCTTAGGCATCATCAGGACACAATGAGAAATGTAAGGAAGGGTTTGGGGGGCACAATGTAGTTAATGGTGATTAAGCGATCCGCCAATGATATTCTGAGGATGTTAGTAAAGTTTCTTGAGTAAATATTATTTCAGGTGCAAGAGGGTCAATCAGTCTCAGGGCCACCTAAGACTGTGAACTAGAAACTAAAACAAACCTACCCTGTTAGACGCTAACAGGAGACCCAATGATGCACTCTTATGGGGATGAATACGATCCCAGGTAGATTTAAACAAAACGATTAGGGGGAATAGGACCCCCTAACCTAATGTGTAATGTAGAAAGTTGTTTTCTGAGAGTTCATCGCTGCTCTAATTAAACAAAAAATGTAAGAAAGAAAAATCAATGAATAGTTCAGTCAATCGTTTTAAAACTTCTTTTTTCCGTGTACCACACTGGGTATCAAAAATGTCTCACAACAAAAATGGACGCCACTATAGTGCACAGGTGCACATTTTAGTGATTATAGAAATTAAACATAATGGAAGAAAATCAATCTCAATTAAACCATTGACAAGTACTTTCTGTTGACAAAGTAGGAATTCAATTGATTTCTGTCCATAACATTATTGTTACAAAATCAAAACAAATTACTATGGTACATAGTTTAGTTTAAACATTGTGTTGATAACTTCACACAGATGCTTCAACCCATAAACATATCATAATATTGATTCCAATCTAATAGGCTCCTTGAGGAGTGATGGGGATGCTGACGCGTTTCGGACACTTGGTCCGTCTTCAGGGGTAGATGCCTATTATTTGTAGTTTGCTAGTGTTCAATTCCTGTGCCAGTAGTGTATCTTAAGGTTTTAACCTATTAGTAATGTAAATCAAAAAAGTATTTTAGTGTGCAACCGATTCATGACAAGTTGGCTCATATAAATTGTAACCATGTGTGTAAGAGCTTAAAGTGGTGTCTATTACCTCAGAGGGCAGATGGCCCCTGCTGGGCGTAGAGTCAGACTTGGTGCCTGAATACAGGGCTGGCTATGGGATCCTGATAACGTCACAGGCAGCAGCCGGGTGCTGCTGCGGTAAAGCTATCAAGGTCTGTCCGTGGAAAACCTGAAACAGAGGTATATACATGTCACTAAATAGGGTATCAGTGTAATGCTGAAAAAAGTTGCAACCAGCGTGTCAGTGGATCCTACTGACATAAATCTCTGTCTGTTGCTAACAATGTATGATCCGAGTAAAGTTTGGTCAGTAAAACGAAGCAAAACTCTAACCTAATGTGGCTAATGGCTCCTTAGGAAATAATCTGGGTGGCTCACAACAAAGGTCCCACGCTAGTGGGTAGGTGAATTTACGTGTAGAGTGTCCTGCTATGCTCGTGTGGGTTCTTTGGACGCTGTGTACTGAGTGAGTGCCGAAGTGTTTAAGAGGGTTGCCATGGGCAACGCACGCATGCGTGTGTTGTACCACGGTGGCCATCTTGGGGTGGGCAAGTTACCAAGGTTACAGCCCACGCTACGTGGATACAGGAGTGTCCTGCTACAGAAACAGTCAAACTTTGCCTACCATCGTGTAAGAATATTCTGGACAATGTCGAGTGCAAATAGGGGGCTACAGGACAAAAGGCAAACATCCGAAAAAGAGAGTTTCGGCAGAGTGCCCACTTCCTGTAGAGGTACAGAGTGCAAACACCATGTGGCGGTTGTGATGCCGTACCACTGTGTTTGTCAGCGAAATTTAGGACAAATACTGAGTGTGTCGGGAGCGGAGGCAAGCGTCCGGAGCTTAAGTGTTTAAGTCATGTGCCCACTTGTAAAGTGGAATTCATCGCCTTGCTGATGTTGACTTAATCTACTGGGTGATGCCGACTCCCTATATGTGTTGTCATCATGAAAGCGCTGCTGCTATACATAAATGAGGGTGACTGTAATTTCACTCAATATTAGTCATCCCATAAGGTAATGATGTTACCAATTACACATGATGTGCCATGTGAGCAACGGTAAGCCGCCTCTGATAATTAAATCATACGGGGAACATTGTATATAGTATATACAACACACTATGTATCCGTGCAACAATGATCATAGGGAGTTAAGGAGTACATTGGAAATAACACTCATCCACATATTCAATTGACAAGAAATGTACACAAAACACATGAGATCGGATTCGCTATTCATTCCTCTGGGGAAGATACAGTCTAGGAGGTCTATCCAGAGCACCTCACGTTGCAGTAGTTTCCTATTTAGGTCACCACCCCTGCTTCCCAAAGTCACTTTTTCAACTATAACACATTTCAATTGTGCTATTGTGTGTCGAGCTTCAAGAAAGTGCAAGGCCACTGGTGAGTTGGAGTTTCTCGTCCTTATGTTGGATTTATGTTCTGTCCAACGAATCTTTGCTTTCCTTGTGGTCATACCAACATAGTAAAAACCACACGGACATTTCAATGCATAAATGACATTTTTAGAATCGCATGTAGAGGAGTGTCTTAGCATAATTGGTTAACCAGAGTGGGGATGTGTAATGGAATTGCCAGTAATAACATTGCCACAATGCTGAGAAATGTGTCACCTTGTGAGCCCTCCCCATTCCAGGTGGCATAGTGTGCATTTCTTGTTCTTATGTAGAGTATCAATGTCCCCAAAGCCTGCAGGAAAAAATAACAGGATCAGCATCCCCCAACACATCTCCCACTCATGGCAGCACGCAACTGTTGCTTAAGGCATCAACACAAATATTCCCCCTTCTCAGCCAGGAGGTAGGTGGGATGCTATTGGGAAATGGAGTGTTACAGACACCAGTTACACATTTTTCAACCTCAGCCCGTCCTGCTTGTAAAATAAATATTGCAGTGGTGAACACCTCAATTACCCCTGCAGATGAGACCAGAGGGCTTCTATTGCCAGGAAGATGGCTTTTAAGTTTGAGAAATGTGTGTGAAATTCCATTCTTCCTGATTCCAAATGTCATAGACCTCCCACCAGTCCATCACTGCTCCCCAACCAGAGAGGCTAGAGTCTGGCAAGATGGAGGCAGATATAAAGGAAGAAAAGTGCACCGCCTAACCTTTTTGAGATGACTTGATTCCATGCAGCAATGGAGGTACGAGTGTAATGACATAGAGATGTACTGCAGTTGTGAACTCTTTGAACATTGTGTGGTGAGTTGTATTAGCCTCACATGCAGCCTATCATGGTGAACTACCAAAATTCACAAGACTATCAGTCACAACGTACACTGATATTTTACTGCTGGGAGGAGCTTGCTTCTTAGGAAGTTTGTTGTATGCAGAGTAAAGTCAGGATCCGCATAGTTGGTGGGTGGGTGAGCATGGGGGATTAGGAGGTAGGCCCTAAACTTTTACACAATCCCAAATATACTAAAATGTGTTTGTCTGCTGTAGTGTCGATTTCTCTTAATTGAATGTGAGGCCCATTGCAAACGCTAGACAGTCAAAATAGTTGAGCAAATTCATCACCTGTAATGGGGTGGGACCAGGAATCAGACAGTCATCCAGTTATCTCTCTGGTAGACACTCAGTGTTGCTCAAGCCGAAGGGCAGGTCTTTGTACTGGTACCAAGGGTTCTGCATGGAGAAGCAAGCAAGGTATCTGTGGGGCCTCCAGATGGAAGTGTACATGTAGGCATCCTTCAGATCTAGGCCACACAACCAATCCCCCCCCTTTCAAAATGCACAGAATCTGCTTGAGTGACCTTCTTGAATCCGTCCATCAGATAGTATTTGAAGCTGGACCGATGGAGTATAGTCCTCAATCCCATTTTGCCGTTCTTGGGCGAGGCAAATACACTCTGGAAGTAGGCTAGATAAGGAGTAGCCTTGGAAAGTACTCTTCAATTGAATCTGCTCTATAGCGTTCAACAGTTTCCTAAGTCCCTCTACGAGGTGCAAGGAATTGAGTGGTTAGGCATGGGGAGTGCCAAGAAGGTCCAGGGGTCGTAAGTATTAAAAAAAAAACGGAGTATGTAAGGCTAGCAAAATTAAGTGGTAGGGCCAATGCAAACCTCAATGATAACGTTTCAAATGAAGTGTTCTCTTCACCTCCTAAGGATAATGACTTAGAACATACAATATAGAGATGGTCAAACGTTTGGTTCACAATCCTATGAAGGTAGATACGTAAAATCTCTGTCTAGTGAAGAGAAGACGGGAGATGCAATGAAGCCAGTGATGCACTATAGGTGATTCATGCATAGGAGACAGACTCCGGATGAGGTATACGTATACGCCAAGATGCCTGGGAGCAACACAGGGGAGTTATTCACAAAACATTTGCTAAATGCATGCAACCATATTTAAGCAAAAGGCAAAGGCTGTGGCAGAACTCACAACTACTAGACCAAGCAGAATGTAAAGAGTAATTATTGGGAGAGCGCAATGACAGAGTGTGACTTATAAGAGCAAAGGGGTATGTGTGCCCAGCCGATTCTCCTTTTGGTCCTTCTCGGTAGCAAAGGTCCATGCATAGTTGGCTGATAGAAATCTGAAGGCAACGATTCCTCCAATGCAAATTGCTGTGCTAGTTTTCATCACGCTAGATATGCGCTCCATCAGTGTTAACAGAATGTTTGCCTTACTCTCGTCCCAATTGTGGAAGGGGCAGATTGGTGGTTTGTGGGACAGAGCGTTACAGCTCTTGAGTGGTATGACCCAGAGGCACTTGATTATTGGCTGGAATTCCTCTTGCTGTTTTTATTCCTGCCAACTCCCTACTCTGTGGGGTGCAGATCCCAACCAAAGGAGTGGGCCTGTCATATGTGTCATAGTCATGGTGGAAGATGACAACCTCTGCTTGTTAATCAGGCTGTGGGAAATAGCACTGGAAGAAACTGGTTTAGTTCTATTTGTTTGTGGATAAACGGCATGCAAATTAGCCGCGGCAAGAAGGAGTGTGCAGTGGCAAAGACAATAATAGTAGGGGAATCGCACAAGTCACCACTCTCAAAAACCAGTAGACAGCATATAAAAGAATGCATTGGGCTACTTGCGGGAGCTGGTTGTGAATTCTGACTGCCTATGTCCATACATTGTATAACAGAGTCCATGCAAGTTGTCTTCAATACTCCTATCTTCTTTCTATTTTGGAAAAGTTGTATACAGTTCAATGCATTAAAAATAAATGTGTTTTTGTGTTCCGTGTTTACACACTAGCATGATACATGGAATGAAGCAACACCAACTTCATAAAGGTTTTGTATGTCACTTATATGTTCTGTTAACAAGCAAATGCACGGGGTGGCACAGACTGTAGATGACAATGCCATGTCTACATACAGCTGCTTTGTACATTTCTTACAATGCAAAGCCACATCATTTACGCTTGAATATTTGTTTTCGTGCCCTTTTTCTGATGCAAGACACCTTGCACTCGTGGGTTTGTGTAATATACGTACAATCCCAACAGCATGCATACACAATACACATGCAGCTTCTAATGTGTTGCACACAATTACATTTAGCAGGCTAATAAACAACGCTTTGCAGTTTCCAAGAAGTGTTAGCATGGAGCAGGCTCTCTTGTAATAAACTCCAGCAGTGCACTGAAGAAGCGCATGCCCATCCGTATCAGCAAATTACACTGCCTTGTGGGAGAAAGGTGATGGAGCACAAAGGCCTCATAAGAGCTGGTCCGCCCTTTAAGAGCCTCGTATAAGTGCTGCAGCAACAGTAAACAGGCAGTATTTTCTAACATGCCACCGAATTCTGGGTTGTGATTGCATGGGATACACTCTGCCGGTGGTAGAAAGAAATTGCATCATAAGCTCAATAATGCATTTTTACTCCATGCAGTAACTTCTCTGTGCCTCAAGTGGTAAATACCCCCATGCAATCCCAACTCATGATAAGGATGTATTTAATGCAAAAAAAATATATAGGCGGTATTTAAAAACACTAAGCGTTTTCATTGCTACCGCCAACTCTCGAGGAGACCCTACTCTTTTAAGTGGCAGCTAGAACTCTGTTTAGAGGACAGCTTTTTACACTGGGGGTGATTTCCAAACGCGTTTCACAATGGCATACTCCCATTGAAAAAGGCTTGGTTAATCAGGCCCACTCTGTGCTGGCTTTAGCTGAATCGTGATGTCATTTTCTCATTGCAGGGGAGTACCGGTGTCCCTAATGCATTGAGAAAACATATACAAGTTGTTAGATGAGCGGTGTACGGCAACATATATTTAACACGTTGTGGTTCATGGCTGGTTATGTACGTGCTTGTGTAGTATATTAGTAAATGTTTAAAGAAAAGGAAACGCGGATCATACTGGACGGGGTGTGTCCGATTGTTGGCAATTGTGCATTCTCACTCAAGCAGGCTTTCCTGCCTGTATATCTCATACATGTAAACAGTAATGTTATTTTGAATGGATAGCGTTATGGCAAATAAGCTATAAAATGTGTAAAGTGCCAGAATTTAAATTGATAGTCGAGAGCTTAACTCCTAATGGGGGTACGAGGGGGGTGATCTGATCAAAATACAAATATTCCTAACAGTCACTTAAAAATGAGTCTCTCACCTGAGCACATGACTGATGCTCCTACTGCAGGCTTCTGAATGAATTCATTAACGTTCAGTTTGTGCCCAAACACATTTTTTAATTAAATGACTCCATATGTGGCTGATCTACTAAACCAATTTATTTATTTATTTTGCATTTGTTAAGCGCACTTGCAGCCCATGAGGCATCGAGGCGCTGTTACAGAGGAAACACAGATTAAGATTAGATTTTTTTTTTTTTTCTTTGTTACGTATTTATAACGCGCTTAAACACTCGGAGGTTTCTAAGCGCGGACCCGGGGATCGAACCTGTTGTTGCTTTGTGTCGTCTTGCTTCCAAGACGCGCACGCTGCCGCTGTGCTATCCTCCCGGGACAATGACCTTCTGTCTTGGTAAATGAGTACCACATAAGGGTATTTACTTGAAGCACATTTATAAGGCTAAGAGCAGCTTGGAAGCCATCTGCGTATACACGCTGTCAAACACGTTAAACATTGAATATGATATGATATGATTGGTTGTTTATATGCCATAAACAACGGATAGAACATGTAACACGATCTATGCCTGCATTCACCGATTGGATGACATGATTGTCATAAGCTACTCAGTGCATTCATGTGCATTAATGCCTTCTGAAAACATAGAAAACCAGATTTACAAAGACATTTTCCCATTGCAAGCAGCAAGTGTGGAAAGTGGGGAGAATTACGCATTTTTCAAGTTTGAAATTCACAAAAGCGAAACTGCTGAGGCAAATCTCTGTGTTACAGTCTAGTTGTGACATACCTACTCATGCGTAATACGTAATAAAAAGATGTAGCACTACTCAAATGCAATAATGCTGCTGCTAATTCAGCACAGAGCGAAAGTCAAGCTACGAGTGTGTAAAGTGTTGCCCATACGTTAAGGTTTCTTTCTCCTGAACTGTCTCTCACAATTTCCCGCCATTAGCTGACAAGGAGACCTTTATGGTGGTATGTCTATGTGAATGAAAACCTGGATCTCAGATTGCTCTATTATTAAACCTGTGGTTTCGTCCGTTAGTCACGTGATGATTAGTGAAGGTGTTTACGCTCACGAGTCCTGGTTATTCAAAAGGATACCGCCAGACCGATTGGGCGAGTACATTTCCCTATTTAATCAGAGCTCAGACCCGCAATCAGTTTAAACGTATGAATTCGCGGAGGCATGTGCTTGGTACGCATCCATTTCACAGGAGGGTGTTATGTTCCAAACTGCCGACCGAGACGTCGGTGGGAGAATGGAGATATAGGCCTTGGGCAGCAAGGCCCTGCTGCGCAGCTCCAACGGGAGCAACAAACACACAGACACACGTGTGTTGGTGTCTTTCCTGGAACTGCTCCCTTGGAGCGGGGGCGGGGCTTTTATTCAGAACGCCTTGCGTCACCGCGTAGCGGGATGCAAGGCAGATGTAACATTCCTCCTTTATTTTAAACAAAACATTAACCAACAAACATCACTTTGACAAGCTGTTTTAACCAGAGAGTTATTTAGTCTCTCGATCGGGTCTTCTACCACACATAGTCTCTGAGTCTGGCCGGGGCCTGGGGCGCAGTTCTTAAACTATATCGTCCACCCATGGGGGCACAACCCTGGCCCCCATCGTGTTGATCACCTTCATCATTCGGCTCACCCAGTTCTGGTTCACTCGGTGGCTCCTCCATGGTCGCTTCATCTTCTGGGTGGTCATGTCCCTCCCCCATGGGCGGGTCTTCTTCTTCCTCTGGTTGTGGCTCTCCGTCCGTCCATAGATCCTTTGGTACTGCCTTGAACCAGGATGCATTTCTCGTTACTTGTCTTTGTCCCCTCTTGGCTGTTATCATGGTGCCATGCCTCTGTCTTACAGTCCATGGGACGGCATTGTATTGGGTGTTTAATTTTGATTTCGATGGGTTCCTCACCATTACCACTTGATCACCAACTTGATGGTGGGACCTCTTGGCATTCCTTTTGTTGCTCATGTGTGCATTCACCACGGTCCTCCTTAGTTTGGTGCGTTTGTGGTAATTCGTGTCTGTGCTCATGCTTGTATGGTGCGGGATGGATGAGTTGATGATCGTTCCATACCTCATGTCTGCCGGCGGTATTCCCGTAGTGCTGTGGGGTGTTACCCTGTAGTTCCTTATGAATCGGTATAAGTCCACTCTCCAGGGGCTTGCGTTAATGCACGACAAGTGCAAAACTTTGTTCATTGTCCGCATGAAACGTTCAACATCGCCATTTGCCTGCGGCCATCTCAGCATTATGTGGTGGTAGCGGATGTTGAGTTCCGTGATATATTTCTTGAATTCCTCTCCTAGGAACGGTGGGCCGTTGTCACTCCTAATCCTCCTCTGAAGTCTGTGCATTGCGAACATTTTCTTGATTGCGGGTATGACCGCCTCTGCTGCCTTGGAGTTGACGATTTCGACCTCGGGGTACCTGGAGTGGTCGTCGATCGTCACCAGCAGGTATGTGCTTTCCTGTAGTTTGCAGAAGTCTATGCTGATGGCATCCCATCTAGCGGACCCTCTCTCCGCAGATAGGATGGGTTCGGGACTGGGCAGCGCCCCTGTTATTTGGCATGGGAGGCAGGTGTTGACTAGCTGCTCTACTTTTCCATCTATGTGGGGGAACCAGACGCAGTGCCTTATCCGGGCCTTGGTCCTCACCATCCCTTGGTGGCCTTTGTGCGCCAGCGCCACTACTCTGTCCTGTAGGCTTGCGGGGATGACGATCCGAGTCCCTCGTATGATGAGCCACTCTTCTGTTATAGATAGGTCCTGTCTGACCGTGAAGATCCCCGTGAGGAATTCTTTGGCTTCCGCTGTTCTGTTGTGGATTTATATTTTGCGGAAGGACTTCCATTCCCTCAAGATGATCGTGTCTTTTACCAGATCACAACAAGGGTCACTTTGCGTGGCCTCTACGATGTCTTCTATTCTGATGGCTCTTGGCTTCATAGTGTGTACCACCTGGAAAATGTGTTCCTCCATCTCCTCCGCCACATGTATTTCCCCTGGTGTGGCCGCTCTTGGGTGTCTCAACAGGAAATCTGCTGGGTTACCACTGCCTGGCTGATATGCTAGCTCGAAGTCATATTGTTGTAGATGTAGCAGCCACTTTGCAATTCTGGCAGGGGGATGTGATGAAGTGCCTGTGAAGATCGGGAGTAGTGGTTTGTGGTCAGTATAGGTCTTGAACTTTCAGCTATATAGATATAGATGAAAATGGCGGCAGCCCTACAGTACTGCGATCGCTTCTTTTTCGATGTGGGAGTAACATTGCTCTGTCAGAGTCAGTGCGCGGGATGCATAGGCAATCAGCATCAACTCTCCTGTGTTAGCCACCTGTATGAAGATGGCTCCCAGACCCACGGGGCTAGCGTCAACATACAGTTCTGTTGCCAGTGCAGGATCGTAATATGCCATGGTTTTGTCTGCCGAGAGTGATGCCTTGATGTGTTCGAATGCTTCTTAGTAGGTGGGCCCCAATCCCATTTCGTGCTGGCCTTCATGAGTTCTCAAAGGGGTTCTGATAGCGTGGCCAGGTTCGGGATGAACCTTCCGCAGTAGGTAGCCATTGCTAGGAAACTGCGAACCTCCGTTGGTGTGGTGGGGGGTGAAGCAGCCTGGATGTCTGCTACTTTTTGGGGGTTCACCAAAATGCCAGCGCTGTTGAAGATGTACCCAAAAAAAGAGATCTCTTCCTTTAGGAACTCGCATTTTTCTTTGTGAATTGTCAATCCAGCTCTCACTAACCTGCTGAGTAGCATGTGAAGCCTCCTTACGTGTTCTTCCTTGTTTTCTGCATGAATGAGAATGTCATCACTGACGTTTAGGACCTCCGGAATGTCGCGTATCACCTCCTGGATTGTTTGTTGAAAAACTTTGGCTGCCGAGGAGATTCCGAAGCTGAGCCGCTTGTATTTGCGTAGGCCAATGTGAGTTGAGAATGTTGTGATGTACCAGGAATCACAATGTAGTTTCAGTTGGTGATATCTGGCGTTCAGGGTAACCTTTGAGAATATCTTGGATCCTGTGAGGTCTGCTACTATTTCATCGAGGGTCGGGGTGATGTGACACTCCCGTTTTATCGCAGCGTTGGGGAGGCGCATGCAAATGCATAATCTCCCTTTGGGCGTTGTTTGGGCTTCTTGGTGACAACCATGGGTGACACCCACGACGTAGGCCCAGTCACCTCCTCGATGATGCCCGCCTTCTCCAGTGCCCGAAGCTCCTTTTCCACCTGGTTCTGTATGTGGAATGGCGATCTTCGGTGTCGCACTGCTCGCGGTTGGACAGACTCATCGATGTGCAGCTTGATTGACTTCTCTTTTAGGCATCCAATCCCTTTGAGGAGGTTCGGGTATTTCTTGAGAATGTTGTCGACGTCTTGTGAGTCGGTCACTTCGCATATGACGCTTATCAGCCCCAGGTACTCTGCTGCGTCTCCGCTCAGAAGACATTCAATGCCTGCGTTTACCATGTAGATTTTTGACTGCAGTGATTTTCTACCCTTGCTAAGTGTGGTTAGCAATCTGCCTACTATGGGCAGTGGAGTCTTGCACCCATATGCAAATAGTAGCGTGTCCGTCGATTTCAGGGCAAGTTGGGCCCGTCATTTTCTGAATGCGGTCAGTGGCATGATGTCGACGGACGCCCCCGTGTCTATAGTCATTTGCCTGTCTTTCCCTTGGATCGCTACTTGGCATTTTTGTCTTCGAATTTTCCTTATGGGTGTTGTGCTTCCATAGTTTAGTGCAGAAATTAGGTATACTTTCTTTCCCTTCTTCTTGCTGAGTCTGTGCCACATCGTCCCCTTCCTCCTCAATCGACGAGTTTGCTGTTTCGACGCGGCGGGCGCTGGCCTGTTTCTTTTTCTTTCCTGCATTTTTGTCCTAGGGTGCCTGTGGTTGCTGTTGTGGTACCCCCTACGATCTGAATACTTTTACGTAGTGGCCTTTTCTGCTGCATGCCCCGCATGTGGTACCTTGGGCCGGGCAGTTTCGTCGTCCGTGGCAAGGCCCCCCGCACCACTCGCATTCTGTGGGTCCTGGGATTCTGTGTTGCCATCTGGGATGCATGCTGTTTCCACTGGCCTCATCCCTCGTGAATTGGTGATTCGTGATTTGGGCGACGGTTGCCATCGTGAGAGCCGGCTGTAGTTTCTGTAGGGTCGTGCCCATGTGTGCCGCCCCGGTATGTGCCAGTTACCTGTGGCGGCCAAGTTCCAGGATTCTGGTCAGGGAAATTCCTTTTTGGCTTAGCACCATCCTGCTTAGCTTCTCTGAGTGTATCCCATTTATGAGTTGGCGTCAGATCTCCTTTTCAATGTCCGTTAATTCACATGAGATTGCGAGTTTCCGGAGCCTGGTGTGATAGGCATCCAGTGTCTCATCCTCTGAATGGTGGTGCAGAATATAAATGTCTTATAGTCTGGATTGAGCTGGGGCATAAAGTGGGCATAAAGTGGGCCATCAGGGCGTCCTTCATTTGCTGGTAAACGTTGAGCCCATCCGTGATGGTAAGCGAGTTGAAGATGCGTAGGACCTCACCTCCAACATTAAGTAGGCGGTGCGACCTCATTTTACTTGATGTGGTAATGTCTTTGCACTCCATGGTCATCTCAAACTTTTGTTTCCACAACTACCATCGTGGGCCAACTGATGATGGGGCGGTGTACGGATCAAAAGGGTTGAGTGCAATGGTTGTTCCTCATTGCGGGCGTGCTTGCAGCGTGGACAGTGACAGGTTCGCAGCCATTCTAGAGGTCGTGCCGGGCCTGGGAGTGGACGTGCCTGTCGCCATATTTCGTGGATCTGGCGTCTAACAGTGCGCACTTGTGGCAAATGTTCCCTCACCTTGGAAGTCTGTGGGCGATTCCTCTCGGCTTCCCCATCGTGTGTCCACGTGTTGGGCACGAGGCTGATTCCTCTACCAGCTGTTGGGCATCAGACTGCCTGCCCTATGGTGTTCGGGCCTTCCCGTGCTGTATTTCGTGGCCGTGGGTGTGGGCAAATCAGTTGCCATCCACTTGTTTGCTCTGTGGGCTTTTCGGATTCTTGAGGAAAAGGGAACACATTTTATTTTTATTTTTTTTTCAGGTGGGGGTTTGGGTGCCCCCACCATGATTCAAAAATGTTGCCCTCTCCGAGGGCTGTGTCTGCTGGGCAGCGGCATCGCGTGTGTCTTTTTGTCTCGCTTCCTCGTCACCAGTGTTATGTTCCAAACTCCCGACCGAGGCGTTGGCGGGAGAATGGAGATATAGGCCTTGGGCAGCAAGGCCCCGCTACGCAGCTCCAACGGGAGCAACAAACACACAGACACATGTGCATTGGTGTCTTTCCTGGAACTGCTCCCGTGGAGCGGGGCGGGGTTTTTATTCAGAACGCCTTGCATCACCGCATAGCGGGACGCAAAGCGGATGTAACAGTGGGCTTTGACAGATTTAAAGCACATTTCGAGTCTTTAGACTAGAAAACTATCTGTGTTGTTACAGGGGATTGTTTTCTAATGTTGACACTTGTGGGTCTGTTTCGAGTTAGGCTGAATGACATATACCTCGCCTCCATGCCATCAGTCTCGCTGCAGATTGAATCTGCAATACTATATTGATTGCACTATTTTGGGGCTGGGTGCCCGAGCATCTGCTGCACACTATTTTTACCACGTGTCACGGTCGTGCACCTCACGCCGACATCGCAGATCGGACACTGATCGTGTGTGCGTGAGCACTATTTACTTTGCCGCCACACTGCCACCCTGAGCGAGACGCGGCACACTTCTCCATGCTACTTGCAGGTCGCACTGCTCGAGAGCTTTGCATAATATACGCCCATGCATGAAGTCACGCAGCTTTTCCTCTGCAATACTTTTATCATTCACGGTGCCCTGACACAGGCGCCCAGGGACAAGCACTTTAAGTGACAATTGACCCCTCCAGACTGATATCTACCTTCCTCTGGCCCAGTCATATGTCCACACGCATCTACTGAACACCCAGACATCAGTCTTCTTTTGTCCTGACGAAGGCCCTTAGAAGAACATGGCTACATTCCAGCCCCTACAAAAGGATGACACACCGTGGTGTAGACATTAACTCTTTTCACAGTGCTATATCGAAATTCCACTCTGTAAACTGTTGTACATTATATGTATCCTTTGCATGTGTATATGACCCCTATCGTGCTTGACCTCGACTGTAGAATTCATATTGAGTTGACACTATGTACTTTACTGCAAGGAATTTATCTTGCTGATGTATATGTTGCAATCTATATTGATTTATGTATATAAGTTGGTGTTCTGTGTTGCACTATCTAGTAATACATGTATATATTCTAAAAATATAAATGTAAACTATCACACCAACTAAAGTGTGAGACCAGATGTCATTCATATATTCTGTATTCTCTAAATTAGTTATAAGGGAGCACACTTGTTCTACTGACCCTTTCAACTGTATCTGATGATAATATAGCCCTCCTGGGCAGTATAGATTCATCACCAGGAGCCCTACCTTACTCTGAATGACATATTGTCCTTCCAGTATTATACGGTGGTGTGCAGATGTATTACAGATGTTTCTTTCATGGCACAGCAAGGCATTGGATGCAATATGAAGACATTATGCTACGCTTTTGGAACTGCAATGGTGGTCAATTATTGCGAGCAGGCTTAACTTGAGAGACTGGAGTTTGATAAGCCATCTGCCAGGGGTGTTGCTAGATCTGGGGCTACGCTAATGCTGGGACTGGCAGGATTTGGGGCTAGCTAGCCTTTTGGTTGTTGCCCCTAAGCTTCTATCCGTAGCTACAACCAAAAGACCCGGGGCTATAGCCCATCAGCACCCCCCCACCCAGCAATGCCTTTGTCATATGCTGTCCTATACTACTTATGATAAAGATTAGTTACATATCTTTTAAGTCATAAAGCCATTTTGTGGTGGTTGGCCTGTGAACTGAGCCCCTTTTATTTCAAGTGGACTGCTTGCCTTCTCAATTCCTCATGATATTTGTAACTATTGTACCACCCTTCAACTGGGTGTTCCCATGAGGTAATTTGATACATTTAGTTCTGAGTAAAAAATATGTGATTTTGTAGGCATCTCTTATGAATGTATATTCATTATTTGTGATTTATCTTAGGCAAGTGGGTGCATCTTGCGACTTTTAATTGTGAAGTATTTCTCATAAATAGTTCCACTTTGTGGTCAAGATATTAATAGAGGCAGCCTGAAGAAAGTTCTACAACAAAGGGAACAGAAACATGTTGTGGGGGACATTGGCTGTGGGCGGATATCCTGGACACAGCGATTTGTGTTGTTTTAACTTGCCTGCCACAGTGTTGTGTTGGTTCACAAATGTCACTGGGTGCGGTGAAGGGATTTTTATATTTTGTTGTTTGCATATTGATACTACTATGTGATTTATAGATGACTGATGTAATATGTTTGTGAGATGATTCTTGTGCTTTTTTTATTCAATTTGCGTGCTGTTACTATGTGTTTAATTACATGTTTTCTAATAAAGATAACTAGAATGAATGCAAATATTTATGATATACAAAATATATTTGAGGTGTACTATATTAAATAAGTGCATCTGCAGTGTGAATAGAGGCCTGCGAGTGTAGGGGATCTTTGCACGTTTTTTGTGATTAGCTTTACCTGAGTGGATCCCCTATATGTTTATCAGGTACTATCTTTTGAGTTTTATAAGCTCTCTATTATCTTCATGTCCCAACATATTTTAGTCCAAAACTGGACTATTAAATATATTGTATTAAACCTGCGTATAATATTTGTTTTCAACACACTACAGCTTGCATGTTGTGTGGCTTGTCAGAAAAACTGGAACGCTATCTTTTATCAGTGTGAGATGAAACCAGGCATTGAAGGAGGTGACTATGTATTTATTATAAGTCACAACATAATCCCTACAAGGTATTGTAATTCACCTCAGAGTTCTTTGAACTTACAAAACAAAGCAGCCTTCAGCTTTATTCTATTTTGTTACCAAGCCTTCTTGTTCACTTGAAGTGTCTTATTAACATATGGTGGTTTTTAGTCATTGCCACAACATATCAAATTCTGACATTCATAAAACTTCTATGATGCTTTGTTTCAGGCACAAAGAGAGCAAACAGGCCGTATCACAAATGGCCTTTGGATGTACCAATGAGACCACAGAAAAGTGTTTTGTGTGCCCCCACCCAGCCCCTAAAGGGACCACTACTTTCAATACAAATTCAAAACCCTCCTATTGATGAATTTGCTCTTTATAAAGGTTTTGTTTAAAACACATGTTTTGTATGGTAAGTTCCAAATGCATATCAATAAGTAAAATGCAAAGTCCAGCAACGGTGCCAATGGCAGGTTAACTCAAAGTGCTTTGGTCAGTAGTCCCACCTTCAGGAGTGTACCAACTATGCTGCAATAACAAACCGATACACCAGTTTACTCAGAAGCCGAATACCAAAGAACATTAGTTACTATGTCCCAGATTTATGAACTCCACCATCTCCCTCAATATATGCAACGCCACAAAATAGCAATTATTGCCACGTAGTTGACCTGCCCCTCTCATGTTGACGTTGAACATCTGCCCTTATAATAGGTGACACTTAGTTGGACTGCATTTTACAGGCAACTAATGCCAAAATGCACTCTTTATCATGACTAATTAATACAATGGGATGATAAATGAACCATCAATTGCTCTGAAACTGAAAGGGTGTTGTGTCTATGCATTTACTGGTCTTTATAATTAACACAGACAGTTCATGCCATGTCTATACATATCTATTATTTGAACTTGAACATGTCTTGACCATTTTATTGTATGTGTTTCCTCTTTTAGATATTCCATTTACAAAGATCCAGCTGGCTGGTTGAGTATTGACCCCACAAGTGGTACCGTTCACACTGCAGGTGTCTTGGATCGGGAATCCCCTTTTGTTCACAACAACACGTATGCAGCACAGTTCCTGGCAATAGACAATGGTGAGTCTTTTTTGAAACATATCACAGACCACTTCACTCATCAAATATATCTTTGTTTTTGTTCATGGATGAAAATATGCAGTCATGAGCCAATGGAAATAGAATATTACCAGGGACTAGAGGCTAGAGTAGTTCTTGTGATACTGACCTGAGCTAGAGCTCTAGGTGGTGATCATTGTCAGAGAATGTCATGCATGAGTGAAAAATGTACCAAGAACACTAACTTGTAAAACTGCTTGAAAACTAGGCTTGTGATCTGAATCTTTGAGCCACAATGGGTTATGAGGAAGGATCATATTGACCCTTTGACATATTGACAATTATTTGAAGGCCATTTCTAAAAATAAGCATACTCAAGTACGAGTTTCAGAGAAAATGTCCCTATGTACATTGAATTTCTCACCCTTCAATACAGTTGGACTTGTCTTTGAGGGCCTTCAACTACTTCCCCAAATTATTGTTGTCAAAACAATAAAGAAGATCCCTGTTGAGTACATTGCTCAGCTGGGTGTGTAAGTATGATGAAACCAAACAGTTCTGAAGGAAACAGAAAGGTAGTGGCGCAGTGACTGAGCACACAGATTACCCAGAGGAGAACAATTCACAGAACAGAGGTGCGCAGTGGCTCCAGGGAATGGGTAGAGTGGAGGAGAGGGGCAACAAAACCCTGAGGCATGGCGAGAGAACCAAGAACCCAACAAGGCGGGGTGTGAGTCCCGAACCCCGAAGCAGAGTAAGAGAAACAAAACCACAAGGCATGCTGAGGGACCAGATACCCCACAGTGCGGTGAGTGAAATTTACCCCAAAGCGTGGTGAGGGACCAGGACCCCAAGGTGGTGTAAGAGAAACAAGACCCCAAGGTGGAGTAAGGGAAACAATACCCCAAGGCGAGGTGAGAGACCAGCAATCCCAAGCCGGGATGAGAGAAACCAGACCCCAAAGTGGGATGAATGGAACCAAAACCCAAGATGGGGCAAAGACCAAGAACTACATAGCAGGAGAGAGACTACCAGGAGAACAGCCAAAGTGGGGAAAATGGGGCCAGGTGACCCCATCTGGGAACAAACACACGAGACATGTATTGGACTGAAATTAACAGTACAAACAACAAAAGCTAGGCGAGCCATTCAGCCTACTGGCTTACACTGTGCACAGGGGCAGGCAGCCCCTATTGAGACAAACACACAAGGGTCGGGGTCAAAATCCAATCACCTTTCATTTGCCCAGGTCCAAGCCACAAATGCAAATTCATTAAATGTATGTGTTTCATATTTAGCAATAAGCCCCGAGCTAGGGGTTATTACCACATCAGATAATGCCCTGGGGCCCATAGTTTCAGCCCCGAGTGACGCGAGGGCCATAACAAAGTCCCTGATGCATTAATGACACCCCCCTTGCGAGGAACTTAGCGCTGTTAGTACCCTGGCCCACTGGACCAGCGTACTATAAGCTACTTTCTTCAGTTGTGAGATGCTCCGGCGTTTCTGTTCCTGAAAAGGTAGAAAAGGGGGAAGGTAAGTGGGGTGGGAGGGGAAGGTAAATCCTTGGAAGGGGAGAGGGGGCAGTGCAATTACCGTGTTCCCCAGTAGGTACGATGCTGGCCTGCAGCCCTGAAGAGACTCAGAGCGGTGGGATTACCGTCTGGTAATGCCCCTGCTCAGAGCCTCCACATTGGCTGGTAGGACGCCACCACACTATCCACCCCCTCGCGGGTACTGATATAGCAGTAGGGACAGAACTCAGGTGATCTTGTGTCCAATGGACATTCTGATGATCACTTGGTTATAGTTTTCTTTAAATAATAGTGCCAAGAATATTAACGTTAGGTACAGTATAGGTTTTTAATATTTTTTGTGTGATCTAGAATACAGAAAAGTTCAACCCAAATGCCACCTTGTCATTCGCAAAATCTGCCACAGAGGATGCTCCCTGTTTCCCCACCACCCTCATTATCTACCCCGCCACACTGCATATGTTTACTACCCTCTCCCTTATGTAATTATAGGGACTTTTTTCAAACACCCTATATCCTCTGCTACAGCACCCGCCGGCATCATTTTATGCACCTTTGTCACGCCATTTCCTCCTGTACCACTCCAATGAGCTGCTTCATTCAGCACCTCCCATGGAACCAGGTCTGTTCATGTAGTGCAGCACCCACTAAAAAGAGATGGAAGGCAAGTTTGCTGTGGGCCCCCGTATGTTTTTTTACAGTGAGGCTATCATGTTAATCTTTGCATGCCAGGTTTCAGCGGAGGGGGGGGATCAGGCAAAGTGGGTAAACACTCATTTAACATTGACAGAAGATCATGCACTCTCTTCCGTATGTTATTTGCATTTATATAATGCCCACACTGCAAACAAACGGCTTTCTAGGTGCTGGGGCAAATGTCATAACCACACAAGGGAAACAGGTACAGGGAAAAAGCTAGCTGGAAATGTCTATTTTTCAAACCTTATGAAAAGGAATAGGATGAGGACTAGACCTATCCTAAAAAGGGAGCCCATCCGTTGGGTGTGGTGGGCTTAGAGGGAGGGGTGGGGGGGGAGGGCATGTTCAATGTTTCTTGAAATATGACCTAATCAATACAAGCATATTAGAATATATAAGTGCACAATAAGGGTGAAAGAGAGGGATCTGTGAGGAAAGGAAATAGGTTCCCCATGCATAGGTACAATTGTGGGTCATTCAGAATACACTGAACTGAATACCATACTCGATAGGTGGCCAGGAAAGAAGAGCACGTAGAATTTATATATGAGCTGGACGTGTTGAGCTAGACGTGTTGTGTTAGTGAGTTTATGAGCTGTTGTGTTATAAATATATTGGAGTTGTTAAGGTTGTAGTAGTTGGGAAGTTCTCGACAAAGAGGGTTGCTGAAGTGCACACCTAGGATTCCCTGGAGAGTTTGCAAAATGCACATATCCATGTGGCTGTAACTGTGCTGGGCTATACTTGGTGTACCCCTTTTAATAGGCTCCTTATTACTGGCTACTGAGGCTGTTCACTGTTAGATGGTCTATATTAATAGGGGACATAAGCTATGTTTGTGCAGTCCCAACTTGCCTTGAGGTAATGGCAATGTCCCGGTAACCCTAGATGCTGCCTGAAGTTATTTTGCATCAATAAGAACACTTCATCAAGTATGGAGTCTATTTCGCATTCAACATTCGGGGAATGGGGCTGTTTGCTTCTCTTCCCCAGCACATCAGTCTTGTGTGTGGAATGGTGACACTGTAGGTAAAGATCAATGAATCAAAGATCCCTGATTCAGGCACAAGTTAATTGGCTTTAATTAGGAGCGGTGAGCTAAAGTCGGCCCCTGTGTACAGTACTTCCAGTCGTGCAAGGCTACATTGAAGCAAGCACTCACATGGCCTCATTAAGGCTTCTTGCCAAAAATCCCTTACTGGTAACCACAGGCAAAGACCACACAAGTGGTGCTCTGGAAAGTGCGTTGCCCTTAGTGCATGATCCATTTGCATCCATGGCTCTAGAAAGGCCCTCTTTTAGATGGGAAGTCCTTCAGTGGAAGTGAGGGGACACTACCTCCTAAATGCTGCAGCAATACAAACATGTTGTCTTCAGCATTGCAGAACGGATGAAGCACGTTCTTTTCTAATGCCAAAATGCATCAGGAACGCAAGAAACCAGCTTGGCAAGTTGGATGCCCTGTTCCTGCGATTAGGAATAATTACATGCGGTTATTTGTCCACATCACAAAAGGGATGGGGTAAATAACCTGCTCAAAATAAAATCCCATTTCGAAAAATACATTCATATTAGTAATTTGAAAACTATAAACTGTTACTGATATATGGATTCAATGACCCATATTATCAACATGTGACAACTATGTTTGATTGTGAATGTGCCAATTATTTTGATATGTTTCGACCTTGGGATGATGGTTAGATCCTGATAGCCATTTGTTGTGCCCTGGTCTTGTCCAGGACAATGCTTTCAGCTCTCTGACATCAACTACATATTCATATATTGGGTCACATTATCCCTTAAGATACATAGGTGCAACTATCAATTTCTGGTGCGAAAAACCAATACAAAATGTCAAATAATGCTTCTACTATATTTAAAAATATACAAATTCGGCAAAAGATTTCAAACATGGCAGGCACTTCCAAACAGCTCCACCGCTCCAATGAAAAATCAACATGTGTTTAGGTCGGCCATAGTAAAAATAAACAACTTCACTTTCTTCATTACCAGAGTTTCATAAAGAAACACAAGCAAATGGCCGCGTTTCAATGACTCCTGCACCTTGATCATGGTTGGGAAACAGGAAGAAAGGACTAACATTTAAGGTGTCAATTCAAAGAAATAAATCTGCATTACCCACACGTGTAGTTTTACGCAAAAAAAGCAAAGAAAGTGAAAACAGACTGATAGAACATTGAAGTGCCAGTGTGTAACAGTGTTAAGTGCATAATGCAAAGAATAACATTCTTATTAATTACAAACATATTTGTAAGGAGCCCAGTATTGGGATTTAATGATAAAAAGGGGAATATTATATATTAAAGGTATTTCACCATATTATGATACATTGAATCCATAGTAATAATAAATAACATTTCAGAAGGGGTGAAGCATAAACAAATGAATGAATATTAATCTGATACTAAGATATAGGGCCCGAATTACACAAATATTTTCAATGGGACTTTTCCACGTTAAAACATTTTGATAAATGAGGCCCCTAGTGTGCCTATTCTCGGTCAGCTATACATCCATAAAGTGCAGTGAATTGCATGGTGTCAAGAGAAAGACAGCGCAACCCATTATATGAAATAAATGTAAACTCATATAAAACAAATTATACAATTCAAAAATTGAAACCACTGTATCTCAGTTGACATGCATTTGGCATTGAACGATAAACAGCACATTAGATCATAAAAGGCGCCCAACAGTGATATATCGCTTATGAAAAAATGTCATTCTGAAAAGAAAATTGAGAGGAAAAAGTTCAGAGCAAAGCAGAGCAAAATTTGAATAATTAATAATTGATAACCTCTATGAAAAAACATAAATAATGCATCAAATAGACTGAAAAAGGAAACAGAATTAACAAGAGTGTGGGAGCTCCTCTACTGAGAGCGAACATGGTTCATTTAACTGTTCTGTGGAATTTCTCCCACTCAAGACAGTCAGCATCCACGTTTTAGCTCACTGCAACATTCACAGAGGAGATAAATCCATTTGATATCAGTTTGTCCCGCCCACAATGGCAGTCCTGCAGCGAAATGCTCGGAAATTCTCCTCTGAACAAGAGTACCATCAGCAACCCCAGAAACGTGTTTCAGCCTTGTTACGCCTCCTCGTTGACCTGAAGCTGAGCCTCTCTAAGGTACAGTGTGTAAGGGGTCCTTTGAAGACATATATGATGCCTATAGTGCTGCCTATTTTAACATAATTTTAATAATGCTTGATATTTGCTATAAGCTTATTCTTACTTGAAAACATGACGTTTTGCCCCAACCTTTCATTTTGGCATGCTAAAAAAAACAAACAAAAAAAAAACATGTGTCAATGGGAAAATCCCTTTAAAGCCCTTTGGGCCTGATTCATAAAAAAACATGAAGTCTCTGCAAAGTACTTTGTGCGTAAATCAACTTTGCGCCTATCTTCATGCAAAATTCTGTTTTGCGCGTTCCACGTGTTTATGGATTTCTAACCGCAAAGTAACCCTATGCGCAAAGAAAATAGAGTAGCGGCCTAAATGCCCATGACACGCCTCCATGCAAACCAAAGCCAGCGACATATACCAACCTTTGCACTTACCTTATTCCCACCATCAAGCACCCCGTAAATACTGTGAGCTGTCCCCCCGTAACCAAAGCAGCACACCGGCAAGACTGTATATGAACCACTATAACAGAAAACTGCACCACGATAATCCATGTACCATTTCTCGTAAATGAAGACAGCTCCTGGTCAACCTGCGTACGAACCGCTATAATTCAAGGTAGCACACATCTAATCTGCATACGATCACCCCTATCACCAAGCAGCACCTCAACTACAAACTGGCACCCCTAAATTGCAATATAAGCATAACCTTTGCACGTTGGTTACTATGCGCTTAGTACTTTGCGCCTAACATGTGGCAACAAGATCACAAGGTTTGCGTGTTATTTTTCCCAACGTGAAGTTGCATGTTGAGATCCATGAAGTGGTGCATGACTGGACGTGCAATTTCTTTGCGTGGCCCATCCCTCAACAGGCACACTTTATTCCTCATTTTGCTGGGAGAATGAGGAATATGCATGTTCTACCCCCTATTTATTTCTTTGTGTGGGCGTGTCCAAAACTTTGCTTGGAGTGACGCGCAAAGCGCTCGACTTCACGCAAAGACGAAATACACACAAAGTCCAAACCATCAATTAGTAAAAGGACTTTTGCATGTGCAAAAGTGCTGAAAGTCAATTTTCTGCACGCAAAAAATTCCATGAATCTGGCCCTTTGTGTTTTGCTTCAAACTGCAGCTTATACCACAAGCCAAATATACATTTGACATATTTACGAAAATAAACTATACAGGCATGGTGACACAGCAAGGCAATTGTAAGTGACCACCTAGTGCTCCAAAAGCAGGTGGCACGAGTGGGCTCCATATTGACACTCAAAAATGCAAAGTAGGCCTCTCTGCATGAGATGGTTGCAACACATTTAAATGTTGCCTCAGGTGGCTTAAACCTGTCAAGGCTATTGATTTCTGCTCTAGACTTTCCACTAGTATCTGTTCGATTTGTTTGCATTCTTTAGACATTCCATCCATTGCATTTATTGCAAAGGCCAATGGGGTCCTGCAATGACCTACAATTACAAGCTCAAATCCTCTATTCCAGCACAAATACTTATACTAACTAAGGCAACAACACATGACCGATATCTAAGACACCTCTTCAGCCAAGTAACTTATCACAATCTTGATCAATGCGTTCCTGTGCAGTGGACTTGTCTCTCCCTAAACACACCCAAACACTCTCTTTTTCAGATACACCAGAGTGCCAAGAGACCAAACAAATGCCAATGGAGCATGGTGTAAAACCCAATTACATAACATAATGTTTTGCCGTGTGTGTACATTAGCCAGTGTCAAGGTAGTTCTTTCATCTGCAACTATATTTTGGGCTTTTAAGATAACTCTTAACAATTAGGGACTGGACCAACCCACTATTTGTTTTCCGTGAGATCAACAACATGTTCAACAAGTATGAAGGTGCCATTCCTATGCAAAAATGCGGATCTTGTAAACCCACCTTTCAAAATGATTGCTATCACACTGTTTCCTTTTCTAAGGGTTTAACAGGAATGGAAGGCAATACAATGTCAAGATGGTGTACCCCAACTCGCATACAAGGGAATGTGTGGCATACATGATTTGCCACTCTTGCCTATCCCACCACCACTTTGTGGGTCCGAGGAGGATATTTGAATCCCTCGTCATTCCCAGTGGATGCTCAGAAATCTAAGCGTAATTACTCTCAGGATGCTGACTCGATTACTTTACAGCAAATAATCTGCCAATTAGGGACGAACGATGTATGGCTAGAATCTCTTGGCACCATAATGCAGCATCCGTCTTTCCCCTAAGAACAATATGTTTTCACGCCTGGACTAATTCTGTGGATCATTTGCAAAACATTAACACGTTCCAGTGATTAACTGCGTGCCTCGTTCTTTAACTGATAACAACCTGGCAAGTATGTACATTTTCTTGAGATGTTCCACAATGCACTGAGAATATAATGTATTCTCCTACATCCTTCAGCATATCCTAACATTTTTAAATATTTTTCACACAGAATCCAAGTTGTTTTAACTTGCAATCTCATAAAAAAAAACTTTAGCATTGGAAAACATTGAAACTACAACTTACAACCTGTATTCAAGGCAACGAAAATCGAAATAGATGTGATGATTAAAGTGGGGCTTTTCTTCTGATCCATCAATTAGTGGCTGATAACTCATACATATGTACTGTCATCTTAAGTAGTCCAAAAGAGCAAACATAGACTTAGTGTACCGCTACAATAAGTATCGCTGAGAAACATAAACTCTCCTCCTTTTGTATTAATTTTTAATTTTAAAAAAACCCACTACTGCAGAGCCTGTATGTATGCAGCATCAGGAATAAAACTGACACAGGAAGATTGCCCAGACAAGTACTCGTAGTGCTCATAATAGACCAATGAAACAGGTCCATCACACTGTCAACAATCTCTCTCATGCACACGCACACACACAAACACTTGCTCTCTGTAAATTGAACTCATCTTAAAACTAAAACATGATTTATTTCTTTGTTTATTTTATTAGCTAAAGGGTGGATCTAGCTCGACAGCAGCAAACATCTGTACACGGTGTGGGTAGTCAGTGTTTCAGCTGGTTTATTAATAGCAACAATACTGTGAGTTGTGGTCTGTGTCCGTTTTTGTGCCCATCGGGATTGGTTACACTAGTAACATGCATTGCTCTGCCTCCTTGAAGACGGCATAAACCGAGACCATTGTAGGTGAAGAAAGTCAGAACAATGGATTTGTAAAATGTTAGATGAACTGTTCAGTCCCCTATACCAGAAAATAGTATGTGAGGGAAAAGACACATGCCTTCTATATATGTTAGATTACCTCTACTGTCCATCCAATGTCTAAATTGGATGCAGAAATGAACAATATTACAATTAGGTCTATGTACGTGCGCACCATTAGGATAGGTTGACTTGGTGGATGTTTGGTGCTAATCTGGTATTACTAATTTGATCACAGAATCCAATGTCAAAACAATGTTTTGTGGGATTGAGTTGGAGGGAATAGAGGGCTATCCAGTTATTCATGACACAAGACTCACCCAGCACCTACCCAAACACACACATCATTCCAGGTGTATTCCAGCTCCATTGGCTCCCTGTACCCCAGAGAATTGTCTTTAAAGGACTCTGCATAATATACCAATCCATCCACCTCAAATCTCCATCCAACATTCACAACTAACGGAAACCCATCACCCACACAAACTCAGACCAGCCAACCAAAACCACCTACACATTCTACCCTGCAAACTAACCTGCACACACAATTATTCATCCAGTGGGCACCCTGTGTGTAGAACACCCTATCATTCTACATCTACACATCACACTCCATCATCACTTGAGACAGACTCAAAACATACCTCTTTCCTCACACCTGATTCAGCCAGAAAAACTCCCTGACATCATCTGTCTAAATTGATCTTCCTATACCGTTTGGAAATTGTTCTTTCTTTTCACCTCCACCCTTTTAAACTTTGTAAGGCTCCGAATCCCTCTGAATCAATCCAATAATAGACACAAATTCAAGTCCATAAATACATACAATAACTATAAGTTGTGATTAATGTTGCTAAGCAAAACTATAACACTTCCATTAACCTAAATCTGGTACAGGTGGTTAAGAGTCGTCTTAAAGTGAAGTCTTCAATTACATGGCATCGGCCGCCTACGCATCTTGTTGAGAGATATTCCACATTGCATTTTGGCTATAGCAGATTGAAACATGCCAACCATCCGAGTTCTTTTAATTTCTAATTAACTTACTCCTTGTCATGGAATATGCTGTGGAGCTGTGAAATTCTTAATCTGGTGTCGTCCACCAAATTTCAAAGCAGAGTCTGAAATACCTTTTTGTTGCTTGATTCCAATATTGTTTGCAAATAATTTCTTATCGGTATTCTGTCTAAACAGTTTACTCAAATCTTCAAAGATTCAAAATAGTTGTGTCGCTATAAAATGTGCACTGGATCTTGCAGTCCTCTCATGATCTATTCATGTTTATTGGACTCATGGAAGCATTATGGTACTAGCTCATTATGCCAAAGCAATGTTTGCTGCATATTCTTTGCAATGCACAGGCGCTGACAACTTTTTTTTCGCGGGATCTAGGATTACATGGCAAAGGTTTGGTATCTTCATTTTTTAAATAAAACAGTTGATCCCAAATGTCTAAGAAAATATCAAATATTGTATCCTCTTAGACCAATATAAAAACAATTGGGGTTTGATCTGCTACATCTCTTGAAGTTGCATACATTTGAGGCCTTTCCATATCAGCCTTCTCGTGTGAAGCTACTAACTAGGGGTTCTAATTTTTAAAAGAATGACTTAGGTATACAAGCTGGGAGTCTGTGAAGTAAACACATGAATTGTTGAAGGATCAACAATTGCATTACATTTACCATCCCTTTTTGGGAGACTGGCCCATCACTTTAGACTTTCTGGGGTTTTAACAAATAATCCATCATTTTACCCTTTATTATATCCATGTTTTTCTTGGCTTTTTAAGCTCGAAATGTCAAAGCAAGAAGATTCCCTAATGTCTCTGTTTCCTCATTCTTCCATATGTCACTATTCCTTGTGTATATTTTCTTTCCTTCATATACGCAGCTTTGAATTGATGATTCAGTTTAACACTGACTCTCTAGTTTTGTTATAGCTGTTGTATTAATGACTTCCTGGCTATTGATTCCCCCTTGGTTCCTTGTTAAGCTTTATACTTTTTTATGATGAAAACACATGAGTTAAGACCACCTTTAGTACACTTGATATCACACATATCACTCCCAAATTTCCCCCTAAAGAGATGCATACTTGTTTTATGGGCTCATATCCTCTTGCTTTGCCGTTGCATTGCGCCATGTGGTGGTGCATTGACTGAAGTTTGAAGCATATCTTGAATATCTTGAATGTCTTGAATGTTTTGCAATATAGTTCTGATTTTGTTGGTATGAGGTATCTTGTCAGTATTATAAAGCGAGGTGTGCAACCAATCGTTATAACGTTCTCTTAATCTCTCTTGAATTGAATTGACTTAATTGCCCTTGATGTCCCAATATTCTTGTGTCAGCATCGGTTGCAATAATATTCTCTCTGCCAGCTGCTCTTGTTACTCCTGATTGCCCATCTATGTACACTTTGGAAGGTGTTGCATGAATACATTGATGACACTTGATTCTTGTTGATGAAAGGATGCTTCATTTCAAGGCAGGTCCATATGCATTTTTGCCATTGTGCTTTTCCCCTAATGACCCCCCGTTTCCCAAACTTCCACTGTTGAACCTCTGATGTGGCATTTCCCTGTTTGTTGGCTCCTTTTTGATCAAATACATTGCATGTGGCAGTTACCTCATGTCTCGAAAGACTGATGGAGCCGACAGTCCAAGTATAACCCATCCATCAATGTGTTGTGGAACCCATGTAAATATGTATTTGGAAAAGGAAAGTGGAAAGGAAAGTGCATGTATATTAAAATATTTCTAGAAGCATCCCCAGAAAACATCCTTATGTGCAGGAAGATAAACTCAGCTGACAGCTTAACCCATAATACTGGGTTCTGCTTGGCATCTTTCTCGATAACTCTACACGCACACATGCAGTGATGATTTAAGTCTGTTCTTCCCTGGGAACATTGTAATTGCAGTTAATTGAAAAGATAATGAATGATCTGTTAATGTGTTTGTTACATTGTTTTAAAAAAGGAGAAGAACAACTTTGCAATCACTTCTAATTGTATTATTTACCACGAAATTAGAACTTGTTAAAGCATTGTAACTTTTTTTGTCCCCTTTTCGCATTGATAAGAAGTTGCCTTTTAAATTCGTCATCGTGATGTTCAACACACCTCACTCTCTTTCTATCTCCCACATTGTGTTGCTTGAATTTGCATACATTTAATTGTCCAATCATGTAAAATGCTGAGCTAATAACCTAAGTGTTGAACATTCCAACAAAAGGTGTGCAATACTGCCCTGAATTATACAATGTATATAGTTTTCCTGAATTATAATTGAAACGTTCCACAGAGATAGCATTTTTACAATTAATGTAAAAAAATTATGAAGACCACAATACAGGCACTGGCTTCATTAACATGAATTTGTTTTGCAATGTTCCCCTTTCCAGTGCCTGCTCTGAGAGGTTTTAAGACTCAGAAAATAAACCATCACTTACAAGTACATACAAAAAAAAGTAACACTTGCCTCCACAACCATGTTCCACTCAGACGAAAAAACTCCTGTCACCAATGTCATGCAAACTGCAACAGAGCTCAGACACCATGCCCTTTAAACATAAGGCATTCCCTCTCTTGGGGAATGTATGTTACTTCAGTTTCAGTGCACAAACATCCCCTTTGAAATCAGATAACAAATAATGCATGATCATTAAAAAAAGAACTGCTCCAGTTCAACAAACCTATTTTCAAAGGTTTCCAAATGCACACACTCTTGTTATCTGCAACAAATCAAATGTATTGCACTAACACCTTTTGCCAATTTACTTTCCTATACAATATTGATTCCTTGGCAAACAAAATTTCTGTTAGTATTTTATGATCGAATTTTATTGGTACATTAACACTTCTTGGATATATTGAGAACTGCATTTGTATATTTAAATTCTTTATGTATAATAGTGCTACTTTTTATTTGATTTACTTTTTTACTGAAAACTCTGCTAGACCTATCTGAAATACAGGATATTACCATCGAATATGTAAATTGAAAATCGTATTGAAATTAAAATTGTATGAGCTTTACACACATTTTGTTCTGTAAATGTTGCATGCTTAAAGTGCTGCTTTATGCAGTAATTATCCTAAAATAAAGTTTATTAGACATGTATAATTCTATATTAAATACATGATACTTATATAAGCACCACAACTCTAAAACCTATATTAGTGTTAGTGGAGCAAGGGGATGGGGGGGTTGGCAGGTAATGAACTCATTTATCTCCTGTGCTGGGCTAGCATGTATTCTAATGATGTTGTGGTCGCTGTGCCTGATGCATGTGCCTTGGTAGGCAGAGGCGTTTTTATTGGAGGGCAAAAGGGGCACTTGCCCAGTGCCCCCACCTTGGAGGGGGTCCCACAAGGCTGTCTGATATAAAGAAGTTAGATTCCTTTGATCACCAGACTTAAGTAGAACACATCAGGATATTTTATGGCATGGTGCTGAGGCTCTAAACCTAATGCCTGATTGTTTTGGCAAGTACATTCTGCCTCGAACAATTAATCATGTAATGCTTTCGGTGTTCACAGTGGTATATATAGTTTGTGTGTTTGTTCCTTGCGGCACAACTCCTGTAGCATTCTTTCCTTCCTGCGGGAATCATGTGAAATAGCAAAATTTGAAATGCAAATTGGTAAATTGAGTGCCACAATGGTTCAAAAGTTAGCTCAGTGTGCTAAGCACTCATTGCAGAGATATGTGTTAATATACAAGTTTAGGATAGCACATTCCTGTAAGGCTCGGCCAGCCTTACAGGATACCAGGATGCCCCAGTTGGTTGATATAATACCCAACTTCCCACATAGTTCTTATGATCGTTGGGATAATAAACCAACTGGGGCATCCAGGAATCCTGCCTGTAAGGCTGGCCTAGCCTTTCCTATGCCTGTGTATGTACTTGGTCCTGCAGCACAACAGGTGCTATTATCAGCAATGTACCTGCATCAGATAGGGGTTGCTATAAAAACAAACATGCCATCCTTATGGTGAAGGTCTAGAAATTGGTTTGCTCAGATAGGGTGTTGTAAAACCTAGGCAATCACCTCCAACGATGAGCATAAACTGTTAATCCAAGAGATGAATAAGTATCCAAATTTGGAACCAAAGCATTCATGTTTGTATCCTGGCTTTTCCAGCAGACAATACAGTGATACTGGTCAAATCATCTAATATCTTCTACATTACTTTACTGTCTTCTGTGAAGTGTGCCTCCTTGCATGCTGGTGGCCCATTACTTGCTCTTTCTTCTTATGTAGGCCATTTGAGTGGAAGGGGTTGTAGACAGAAGGGAGCTGACCAGATGGTGCAGGACTCGGGCAAGCATATTTTAAAGTCTGCTCATTTGACACAAAAAACGCTTTGCATTTTTGTAAAAGTCAAAGATTTTTCTGCAGGTTTATAAATTACAATTTCACAAGCCAGTATTTTGGAACTATGTACATTTAAAATATAAACGACCATCCCAGATAAAATGTGTTAATTCACACTGATTGATATGCTGGTACTGATATACTTCTCTTGACGATGGAGAGAATTAAGCTGTAATCATTCTGTGTTACACCATTCTATAATATTTTGTTTTAAAATGGTCATGTTTGGTAATGTGATTGGTGTACTTTCCTAGTCAGTTTTATAAAAATGAGATTATTTTAGTCCATGAAAAGAACTGGTAATGAGAGTGCTCAAATGAAGAAATTGCAGAGTTAGCACAAATATCAGATTCACTGCATAACCAGTGTGTATAATGCTGTGCATCTAATTTAATATGGCATTGCCTAGCTTGCCAGTCCCTAAAGCTTTTAAAATGTTCAGCCCTTCAGAGATATTTCCTTCTTAGGGTTTAATCTTCAAAACAGCCACACTCATGGTTCCACTGGCTATAATGCTGCTTCCACTATAATAGTAAGCATTGCTATATTGCACACCACAGGCACTTTATTCTTTTGATCTCTAATGGCAGCACTATTTGAAAACCATGTCCCACTTATAATCTCAGTCTATCTGGATACAGACACCTTCCTGGTAGCTTCTAATCTGTGTCCACTATCCATGCTATGGTATGTGTAGCTTTCTCCTTCGTACCATTTGGTCTCCTCTATCCATGCTTGAGCACGTTTGTGTTCGGTGAGGCAGAAAATGTGATTTCTCTGTCTATTCTGGATTACACATATAGTCCTGCCTTAATACATCAGGCTGCATACCTTCCTGGATTCTATTGAAAAAGGTTTCCTTGAATCAATGCTAAAACATTAGTAACCTCTTCATAGACTGATAATGTTAGCCTTTAAATGGTACTTGTTTATCATTCTGATTTGAGCAAGAATGAAGAGGGTAAGGGGACATAAAGGGAGTAAATATACTTATATTTAATGGTGTGAGGCAGCATATCAACCTATGGGTTGTGATTGGGGCAGGGGGGGCGGATATTCTTGATCACTTAATTCCTTTGGTTTGGTGGAGGGGGACCCAAAGATGTCCATGCCCAGGACCCCAAAAGTGCTTAAGATGGCCCTGTTGGTAGGGGGCCACACCTGAGCTTCCCCAAAAAGGTAAACTGGGTAAAGATAAACAAGAGGCAACTTTGTGCATGCAGTGATTTTCAAAAATGGTGACCGTGTTTTATTGGCCAGTTGATGCAGGTACATTCGACAGTGTCAGGGTATTATGAGTATTATGAGTACAAATAAACATTATTCTGAGGGCTTTGACACTTGCATTTATCATATGCAATGTTAAAGATCAGAATGTATTATGCATCAATAAATGAAATATAAATAAACAATACTATAATGTAGGTAAACCATGACAATCTTCTTTGGATACACTGCAAATCACCTGATTTGGCTAGAGTGAATTTCACAAACATCCTTTATGTTTTGAGCAAAGTTTTTCAGGTGTGTACTCCACACATTCAATATAACTAACCTCTGTGTGTTTCGAGTTTGTGATCAATCTTGTCAGAGTTGTGAGAGGAGCCGAGAATGCAGGAGTATTTGATACTTAGGTAAAACATTTGAATAGCATGTGTTTCAGGGTTAAGTAGAACAGTGGAACAGGATCTAGTTGACAGAGCAGTAGTCTTTAAATAAGATGTACTTAACAGCAGGTAGAACAGTGAAATGGGATGCCTGGTGATATTTTTTGTTGAAAATCCCTGAGCGTGCTGGGGGCAGGAGGTTACATTCTATGGATGTAACGGAGTGTGAAACATGCATACCATATTCCGTCACTACTAAGGAGAGAATACCAGAAGAAAATTGCTAAGTCTTTTGGAGGCAGGATATTGTGTTAATTGGTTCCAGCTGAGTCTGCATAACACACAATACCTTGTTGCGACTAGGGAGGAGAGAGGTTCCATGAGTTTCAGTAAGTTCAGTCTCAATGAGGGAGCTATGGCACCTCACATGAGATCTTGCAGCTCTGCTGTATAGAAAATTTGGGATTTATTTTAACTCACATGTTCAGAGAGTCCAGGCCTTTCAAATTTTTACAAATCCCATTAGAACTGCAGGGCGGGCTCCTTATTTTACATTCTTGACCTTAGAGAAAGGCACTTGCCCCAAGGTGACTGGTGACAACATATTTACCTTTGCTTTTTCTAAAATGGTGCATGTCGCCGTAAGCACACTTCATATTTTCTGCAATGCTGTCAAGCATGCACAGTGAAACCTGTATTTGCCATTTACTGTAAACAAAATGTATTTGCAGTAAATGATAAATACTTTTATAACATCCCCATACTCCCCTGCAAGGTCGAGTATCATGCAAATGGTACTCACCCTGCATCAAAACTACTAACCAATGAGAGTGAGCTAGTACATTTTGCGAGCCATGGAGTCAGGTTTGCCCAGACCTATTTACACATATATAATGTGTTTTATTACTTCTTAGTAGATGTTTACATACATTGAGCAGAGGAAATAAATTGCCATGGTTGTCCATGGCCCATGCTCTAAAACATATGTGTTCCACATTTACTGAATGGTGCATGTAATTTATTTAATGGCAAAAATGTTTTGCTTACTGTTCTTTTAGGGAAATATTCACACAGAGGATTGTTGCTTGATCGTTGTGTCTTACTAAAGTTATTGTCGGCAATTTCTCCTTATAAGGCCAACGTCATTATATCAGCTGCAGACAACCTATTTTTCACAGATAGCCAAACATTTCTTATTCAAGTGACGGTCATTGGTGTATAATACATGAAGTGATACTACCAGACCATTGTCCATGCCAGAAAGGACTACTCCCAAATAACTGTCTGTGCAAACTCAGCTGCCTATGCTTCCGCTGCTGCATCATTTCAAAGAAACTGGGATCTGAGCCTGCATTGATTATGCAAATGGGAAAATCCCCATCTACCTCAAGGGTTTCTCACAAGGATCTTGTTTAATGCAGAGCATGCATTATTTGCCTTCCATCCAGAAATTGTACGCAAGTCTGCTCCTTCTCACACAAGTTCAACAATAGCTAAGCACTTAATTGTCTTATTTTTAGCACAGCTTCTGTGCTGAGGACTGTGACAAGTGTGCCAATGCCATTGACCCATTCCTGCCGAATTAACCAATCTGTCAATGAACCAAGTGAGCACTCAGTGGAACCTGCTACTTTCAGACAATTGAAGAAGCCATCAGTTAAGGGTTGGCCTCTGAATCGATGCAAACATAAAAGACAGTTTGCTATTCAAAAAATTAAAAAAACAATACATGCATAGATTACTGTAAAACCAGTGTGAAGTAAATTGTCTCAAAGTAGTATATTGCCAATTTCCTGACAACCTAGCTGGAATTGTTTCTTTAATCTACTAACAAGCTAACCGCTACATCACACAGCCATACATTCTGAACCAAATACATGTCCTAGTACATCTACCTAAAATATAGACTTCTTCAGCCATGCCACCATCTGTATCATGTTTGCCAATGGAATTCTTTATATTGGATAACCGAACAGGTAGGGTTAATGTGGCATCCTGATATTCTGCATATGACATAGTGAATATTGTAATGTATTGATGAGCAGAATGGATTAATCTGTGCCATTTTCTGTAATGGCTTAAGCCTAAACTCTGTACATAATTTGGTACATATAATGCAACAAATACCTGAGTAAAACAAGGTTCAACCATCATGAGTTACTAATCAAAATATTGGGAAGGGCAATGAAGATGAGGTATGAGAGCAGGACAAACAAACAGGTGTAGGAACTAAAGACACCGAGAACAGTGAGTTGTTAAAGAGAGTGAGTGAAAGTAGAGTTCACGTAGAGTGAAAGAAGAGGTGCAAGACAATGTGCAATTGCGACAAAACTGAGGATGTGAATCTGAAGATTTACATAATGCCTACTTGTGGCTCATAGTAAGCTGCAGGAAAGATGAGCGTCTGCATAGGGGATATATGGTGCTTATAATAGAAGGACAATTCCCTTTAAGCAGGACACCATACAGTAGTTGAATTGTCTCCTGATCAAGGTAAGATTTCATCTTGGGTGGAATTGGAAGGAGCTTGACAGATGTGCAATCTGACTTCACGGAAGAAACACACTGACAAATGATTTGAGAATGCAGATTAGATTGAGTCCTAGAAGGCATTACATTTATGCATTTTGAAAATATTGTTGAATTGTACATCATCATCTGCTGGGAGAAAGTGAGCAGATTGTCAAGGTGCAGATTGTTGGTCCTGTCAGTCTTCACTGCTTACAATGAGAAAGGCACAACTTGGTTTGGGGTATGAAGGTAATTGGCACATTCAAGGCAGGGATTGAATGTGAAATAAATAATTTATTGACTAACACAACAAATGAATGGTAGTATTTGTCCGAGTTGCTAATGTTAAAAGGTAAGGTATTTATAATGCCATTTATTTAATGATGAAGGTGGAGCACAGCTTTACGTTTAAACCAAAGATGTACAACTGGAAGTTGATCACAGGATGGATAATGGCCGATATAAGTTTGTCAACTTTAGGAAAAGAGGAGGTAGAGACAATGGGCCTCATTACGAGTCTGGCGGTAACTGTACCCCGAAAAGCCGGCAGCCTACCGCCGGACCCGTATTACCATTCCGCCTCTGTGATTCCCGGAATCACTGGGGCATTACGACTCGGGTGACCCGGGAATTCCAGAGGCGGAATTCTGTAAGTCCCCATTCCCATGGAGTCCTATAGGACTCGATGGGGACAATGAAAACACTGGTTCCATCTATGACAGAGCCAGTGTTTCCATTTGCACCTGCAGGCGGGTGGCGTTACTCCCGCCAGGTCAGACCTGGTGGGAGTGACACCTCCCGCCTCCTGGACTCGTAATCTGGCAGTCTGGAAACAACGGTGGCAGCGGGTTTACGGCCACTGTTGTTTCCAGACCAGCAGACTCGTAATGAGGCCCAATGTTTTTCTAGGTGAGCTAACGATGCATTTCAAAGAGCCCTATCCCAGATAGAGCTGCAACTGAGGTGAACTTAGTATGAGGTCATGATCTGATACAAACAATTGCAGCAATAAATGATTCTTGGAATGATTTAATTTGAAGGATAATTTGTCACTATGTTAACAAAACTCATAATGATAATAATTATACTAATAATAATAATAATAATAATATTAACTTGCACTCGCAGAGAGCCCTTCATGCAGGATTCCTCCTTGTTTTGAGCACTATTTTAATAGTGACTATTATTAGCCTTTTCTCGGTACTCAATATATTTACCTGTAAATGATTAAAGGCTAACTAGGCCTTGCTACTAGAGTCAAACTTGCCAAAGTGTAAGCCTGCCCAACATGCCCTATCACTAAGTTTAATTTGATGTAGTGACATCTTAAAGACAGAACAGGGTGAAACCAGCCCTCAAATGTGGGCAGAAAATACATATGATAGCATTTTTATTCTCGTTAGACATTCAGAAATTCTGGAATGCAGGCTCTAATCACCAATAGGAGCCTGCATGTTATGCTTCTCTTTTGATCTATGCAATGCTGAAATATCCAACATTGACACCCAGGGAAGGATACTTAGCATCCGGTGGTTGGAACTGTGGGTGAGGATACACTGTGTACCGCCCCCTGTTTCCAGCCATCTGAGGCCCTTCCCTGGTGCCATGATCTTGATAGAGGGGAGGCAACAGGTAGCCTCTCCCTGTTGCCACACCATGCACCCAAACCCAAAAACAAAATGTAAGCATTCTCCACGCCCTCATTTTCCCCTGGTGGACCTGAGCTTCGTGCTCCGGTGCTGGTGCTCCTCCCGTCCATGGCCACCCTAATAGAAATAGAAAAGGGACAATGTCCCTTTTCTCTATGGCGATGGGAATATTTTTTCAATATGTGCACCCCAGATGAACCTTGGGGTGTGAATTGCTATCACCCCTGCATCGGGGCCCAACATGGTCTAGACTGTGGCTGGTGGGCCATTACCAGTGACATCTGCCCAGACACAGGGGTGATTGCAATAGTAGTCCCAGAGTGGCCACAATCAGCTAGATTCTAGAACCAGGAAAGGTCTGAGGTACAGCAGGTACTTACACATGTGCGCGAGGTTTGAACTGTGGCTCCTCTGCAAATGCCCTGGTTTGAGGTACATGGAGGGAGAATTCGAAAAATACAATAAGTTCTGGCTGAATGAGTGGTAGAACATGAAAGTAGGATTTAGTCGAAGGAGGGGTACAAAATAAAGTAGCACCTGTGGCAGGAGCAAAAGAAAAGTGAAGAAGGATATACCATTGATTTTGCTGGGTAAACTCTGACTGAGCACCTTGCATGACATGAAACACACAGGACATTTCTTGGTAGCGACTGGAGGGGTGAGACTACAACCACAGACCTGTTTGAAGGTAGGTAAGTAATTACACTCAGTGGGTCTGAGTAGTGTGCACATTTTTGTGATTGATGAGAACAAATTCTACTTGAAAAGAATATATGGAAGGTTTTGGAAGCATGAAATTCCATTCAGTGGCTGTAAAGCTAATTTCAAATATGATGCAACTGCTTTCTTAAGCTTATGTTAGTCCAATAAGGGAGACACCAACCAAACGAAGTACACATTAGTGGTTTGTCCATGTAGTAAAAGGGTTGGAGCTGAGGCCCACTCCAGTGGCTTCATGTTCCAGGATGTTTTAGTACAGAAGGGTGGGAGTGATTGGAGAGCCCATGAAGACAACATTAAAAAGCTTGTTACTAAGAAAGGTATTTAAACAGTATAGCATGGAAGCACATTCCTATAATTCCTTATGTCATATTTCTTGTTTTGAATGCATTGTCACTGCAACTTTGTTTTTTTCCCCTTTCTAACCCTGTCTCTCCCATTCTTAACTATCATTCCACTGTTTTTTCTTTTCCGTTCTTCACTCTCTTGCGCCAACTATGTCTCCCTTTACACTCTCCTGTCCTAACACCCTTCTTCATTTTCTTTCTCAGGATTTCTGACCTTCTCTCTTGCACTCCCTCCCTTCCACCTCATCCCCTCACATTATGTCTGTGTTCTCTCCTTTTAAACCCGATCCATTCTGTCTCCCATTACCCAATCCCAGCTTCACTGTCCTCTTTCTCCAGGTCTGTTGATCTTTCTTGTTGTATCTCCTATTCCTCTCATCTGGTTTGTTTTCTCTCTCCTATTCTTCCCCTAATTTATTTTACTTTCTTCACAATTTGTATCTTGTACCTCTATCATGTTAGTCTCTCCATTTGGTTGTATTCTATTATCTCTGCCGTCCCCCTCTCTCATGGTCTCTCTTTCCCCTTTCGGTTCTGTCCCTTCTTACTTTTGCTTCCTGCTCTCTCTTCTCTATTTCTTTCCTTCCAGTTCTGTCTCTTCTTTGACTCTCCACTCTCTCAATCTTCTATCAAATGTCATACCTCTTTTCAACTCTCACCCTGTGTTCTCTATCCTCCTCTCTCTCATTTTGTATTTCTTATTCCCCTCCTCTCCCTTTTATTTTCTTTCTGTCTATTCTCCTCTTTTCCAAATTATTTTCCATCACTTTCTTGAACCCTCTTTCATTGCCTGTTTCTCTTTTTACCTCCCCCAATAGTTCTGTGAGTCTCTCCCACTCTCAAACCCTGCTGGAACCTTCCTGCCTGCTCTCTCTTATCCTCAGTTTCCCCCACTCTGTTTGTTGACCGTGGTCTCTTGTTCCTTGGTAATTAATCTCTCTTGCTCCTGCTGTTTTCTTGGTCTCTTCGCTGGGCCAGTGGCTGCAGCATTCATGTCCACTAATGCAGTGGAGACAGGTACTACAGTGCCTGCCACACACATTATCAGACTGCTTCAGCAAGACAAAGAATAAACAGAGCATAGATGTTCTTCTGTAAAATGTTTGCTTTATTGTAACAGGGTGAACTGTGTGATTCATGCTCCCGAGGCACAACACCTGGCTCCACATTGTGTGGAACACAGATGTAGTTCATCTCATCAGTCCTCATATAAATGGAAAGACATTATGATTGCCTTGACCTCCACTTAGAGACTCTGTTTCAAATGCCTTTAGATGTGCTTACCAGTCCAGTAGTGCGCCATGGTCTCATGGATTTCTCAAGCAAAATGTGCTCACATAGGGAGCAGGATGATGTGTGCCATTGGTTCTGTACCTGAGTCAGCTTGCCTCAGCCCTTCATGCCCCCTTCTCCTGCAGGTGATGAACCGAGCACCATCTTGTGGGTAAATATGATGGTGATAAGTAACACCAGTTACCAAGCACTGTGAAACTGGATTCCCCGCCATGGTGGTGCTGTATAAAACACCACATATACACCAAATAAGGGTGCCCCACTCAGTTCTTTTTAACACAGTAGTGAAATGTACATAATACAATTCTGTGATTTTAGGTGTTCTGGGTTCACCCTTGCTACAAGGGGACAATATAAACCAACCTGTTCTTCACCGGATTCTCTGATGAAATACCTGGTCACTCAACCTTTTGTTGAAATTATTTATAACAATAGTTGTCCTGCAAAACAAAATCATTCACAATACTTATTCTGCACCAGGATCTACAAATCCAGTTTTATATAACATTGTTTTTAACAAACAAAATAAATAGACAGTTCCACCTTTCTCGTTGTTTCTTTCAAAGTTCTACATATAATAGAACATATTCTATTTCAGTAACAACTCTGTGTCAATGTGTTGGTAAAACCACACCGTTGTGGTATTCATCAAACAATCTGGTGGAGAACTGGTTGGCTATATAAAACACCAACATTATACTCATTTTAATAATTATAACCTGCTCTCCTGGTTACTACGTCAACCAGTGGTTGAGCATCTCCCGCTGGTGATCCTTTTGTACTAGCACAGCAGGAAACAACACCCACTCCAATGCACTAATCTCATATAACACAGATGCTGAACGAATGGTAAGGCCGGCGTGTGGAGAGGAACGTCTTGTACAGGATCTACCCTGCCATGACTGCAAAGCTAAACTACAAACTTGCATCATGCCGGCATTCCTTTGGCCTTAATGCCAGCAATGCACTCCTGAATCTTGCACTAAAACTAACATTGCTTGACGGATAGGTGATGGGGAAGGCCTAAAGGCATATCACCTCCCCACCAGCACTATTTAACTCACCAATTCTACAGACCTGTGCTAGGGTCTCCCTGGTAGAGTCTAGTGCACCTATTATTACTCAATAATGCCTTCAGTGACAGGAAGTAATGTAAATGGCAGGAGTGCGCTTCATAAACCGCGAGTAATGCAGCACAGGGTTGCATTGCTCCACGCTTCAGCCCTATTGGCCGCATTCTTCTTCGTAGCGTGTTTGGTTTAACATTACCTGAACTCACTGCCCTGTACCAGGCACCGTCATCAGGCATGCAGCAGTTCACCCCAAGATGCTCAGCAACCAAACGAATACAAATATAATTATAAATGGGCATATGATTTTCTTGGCAGATCTCCGGCAACGGCTAGATGTGTCTTGTCATATTAGGCACAGAAGTAATGTTCTCAAACATTTATTATTTCTTACCGAAAGAGAACATTGCACAAATTAATGGAATTGCTTTTCCTAATAGCAAAGCCATTTCTGTTCAGCAGCAGAAATATATAAAGAATGCCAAGGTCCTGGACTCCCAGTCACTGATTGTTTTTGATGAACAAAGTTGGCATTTCTAGAACCTATATCGATTGGAAATACATAAACATGTATTTTTGTTGAGCTAAATTAAATAACTAGATTAGGTTTTTAGAATGTACGACTATGGTAGTAACATATTGCCCGTATTGAAAGTGTAAACAGGTGTTGCTCTCATGTGCACTGAATTGCACAGGTTGACAAATCAATCCCTTGCAAGTCATGGGGCGTCTCACAGACAGATGTTATTATGTATACATTATATTATAGGGTGAAGGTTGCTGCTTATAGTGAAAATAAAATACATTTGCGTGGACTTACCCTAAAATGGTATTTCTGGGAGGTCTTGGATGAAATTTACCAAAAACGAATGTGTGGCAACCGTCATTTCATCCAGGGGCGTCATTTCACCCAAATGCCAGGGTTAGTGGAAGTGACAGCACACGACCCTTGACCTCTGATAACATCACAGGAAGTGATGTCATTTGACCCCACCCTGAAGTGATATCGTGGGAAGCGATGGAACACGACACTTGACAAAACAGGAAGTGGCATCACATAGCATTGTTCCTAAGTACACTACGAAAAAAAATGTTATGCTATCACTATAATGTGATATACATTTCATACAAGAATGGATCGCCATATGTACTGTTAAGATCAGTGTTTATAGCCCCATATTACTATGAATGCAAGCAGACGCCCATGGCCAAATGATAATCATGTGTTATTTTATAGGACTTACGCTTAAGCGCTTTATATAGAAAAAAATATATACATAAAATATCACCCAACCTGTGCTGGTGGTCATTTATTGAGCTCAGAAGGATGAAAGGCTGAGTGGAGGTGTTTATGAACAGACTAAATTAGTGACTCATCCCCTGAAGTGTGCCTGAAATAAACCTTTAATGAGTCTAGCAATTATTGTATAGAATTCCAGAAAGACACATTATTTGGTTTTCCTATTCTTTCTTATTTAGGGTCACTGCTGTTTTTTTTATTTTCTTCTTTTTTTCTTCTAAGAGGCCTGAACAAGAAAGCCAGCCACTCCAGAAGCAAAGAGCCACATGTTGCGGGCCGCAGCCCAGGAGCTTGCATACAAAAACAAAAAAATGTGTTAGGGGTAGCTGGGGGGATCACAGGGGTAACAATTGCGACCACTAAATAACGTCCCTGATTTCATCCAAACTGGATTTTTTGTGGGAAATCTATAAAAAAGTTCAAACGTTATTAAGCAAAGATTTTTTATTTGTTTTGGCTGCTACGGGGTATTGTGCTATTATTAAACAGGTGAAGTGTACAAGTGCTGGATGGAGTTGCACCAAATAAGAAACTATTTGGACAGACAACATAAAAGATATTCCTTTTTTTGTTTGGTGTAACTCCATTCAGTAGATGGTTTAAAAAAAAATATGTAGAAAGTGGTGACCACCTTTTCAGAAATGAAAAGGTGTTATTTATTTATTTATTTATGTGTGCCCGATGTGGACAATTTCTGCAGTAATACCACAGGAAGTCGGACATAAAAAAGTGCACAAAATTATATTTGGAGGAGGTATAGGTTTGGCTTTACAACAGGGTAGCGGGGTGAGGAGAAAGGAGGACAACATAGTTAGGTGGCCACTTTGCAGATGGCTAGAGAGCCTGTTTTGAGGCAGAACATGTTTGGCTTGCTGTGGAAATCATCGTTGGGAACATCACTAGAAACCAATGGGAAATGAATTGTGTCACCAGAAAGAGATAAAAGGAGATTGTCATGACGGTTATAGACGGTGCGTATGAGATGGGGGAACTTAAAAAAGAGGAGGGGAGGAGGGGCCCACACAGAGAGTGGCAGTGAGGAGAGGAGTTATCAAGCATTTGATGAATAGCAAGGTAATCAGCAAATGCTGCATTACCTTGGTAATGATTACGGAGGCAATACAAAGGGGTTGCAGTGATCATGGATATAATTTCTGGGTTGAACCAACAAAGAAATGAAAGAAGGTTGAAAAAACGTTGGTGCATGGCCTCTGGCCAATGCTGCCCTGAGTACCATAGTCTTTTGTTAGCAGGCCACCCTTTCTGAGTTTGAATTACCTGCATCAATTCATTATTATAAAAAAATAAAATAAAATTAGCTACAGACTCTAAACCCTTGCCAGATGACAATCCTTCACACATTCACAGCCAAAAAGGTTGAGACTCACACTTCTAAGGGTCTGGCTCTTCCCTCTGGTGAAAATATCTACATGGATGTTCTGCAACCCAGGCTACTGTTGGATGTCCGTGTCCAATACCTAAAGGAATATGGCCTAATGCAATAATGTATTATTCTCTCCTTGCATGCTCATAACCCACATACGCAGTCTGTATTTTGTTTGGAGAGTGAAGTGAGAACCAAACATATTGGTTCTCAGCTTGCATGCTGGTCAAACCAATGCAAATGCCTCCTTTTCATTTCTGGCCCAGTTCGGCTTTTGCTTGGTTAAGTGCCTAATTAGGTATGCACAAGGTTGTTCTACCCCATCGGGGTTCAATTGTGCTAGCATTGCACGAATTCTGAATTCACAGGCATGAATGATGAATTTCTGCCTATAATATGGGATCTTTAGAACTGGGCCCTTGCCCAGGTCATTCTTCAAGCTGTGGAAAGAGAAATGACAGGCAAGTGTTAAGGTGACCTTCTTGAGCAACTTTTTTGGTGTGACATTGTTTACGGGAATGTCAAATGTCCAATACCCCTTGAAAAAAAAGTGTGTAATAATCCATGAGGCCCCGAAGGTTCTCACTTGAGTCTGGGTCATGGAATGTCCCAATCCATCACAGCCTGGAATTTGGCCTGGAAAGACTATTTTTCACTCCACCCAGTTGGTGTCTTTAGTAAGTCTCAGTTCCCTGCGCTATCTGGAATTCAGCATCCTTGATAGTCAAGCCAGCCTACTGCATGGTTTGAAAAACATGTTTCAGATGGGATAGATGGTCGTCCAATGTATGACTGAACACTACAATTATATCTAATTAGGATATCTTGAAGTCTTCCAGTCCTGACACTACCTGGTTTACCATCCTCTGAAAAAGCGCAGGGGCATTCTTTAACCCAAAGGGCATACAAGTGATGGTGCCCTTTTGGTGTGGAGAATTCTGACCTGGCCTTCACTTAATCAGTTAGGCCAATCTGCAATTCTGTGCCATGACTACAGAGGTACTGCCTGTAGTGCCTATTAAGCCAATCAGCTCATTTCCCCTAGGTATGGGGATTGCATCTGTCTTGGTGACAGAGTTGAGCCCTCTGTAGCACGCACAAAAGAGGACTTACATTGTCATACTAATGGAATTTTTAGGAAGCATTGCCACTGTGCTAGCCCAGGGGCTGCATGATTCCTCAATAACCTCCACGTCCAACATCGTAGAGACCTCCCCGTTGTAAGCAACTTCAATTCAACACTACAGCTAAGTCAATGCCTAGTCTGGGATAGTGATGGAAGCCCTTATTGATGTATTTTTATGACCAGTTCATTTACTCTGGATGACAACCCTTATATAACACCCCTCTCTTAGAATCCCCCTGACCCCACTGAGCCACGAAGTAGGTTTGTTTTGCAAATTAAAAGGTTTATTTGAAAATTAAACAATATATATATATATATATCACTTTTATAATAAATTAATGTTTGATAGCACACTTGTGAAGATGATACTGATCAACAATGGATAATGTTACAGTGGTACACTCTTTTTGATGGCTTAGAAGTGATATAGAGAAGATAAAGTAGCTGAGAATGCTTTTATGGCTTCAAGGACAATGCAATGATGAATGAAATGCAGTACAGAAAATAAACTTGATATGACTTCAACAAAAGACAATGTAATCACTTTTCTTTGACAATTCCCCCCCCCCTTTTATGCAAGGTAAAGAGTTGGAAGGAAAGCACACAGTTCTCAGGAATGCAATCAAATATAATTCAGTTCCCCCCTAGCAAGTTTAGAGGAAAACAGGTAGGAGTTTTAAACACAGGCAATATACTTTGATGTGGTAGCAATTAAGTGAAAAATATGCGAAAAATGCTTTTAATTCCCTATAGGAGATTCAGGGTGAGTGAGATATACTTAAATTAATTCAGGATCACTTTAGCAATGCTCTATGAATGATTGTCAGGTTGCACACGAATTTCAGCAAGGAAAGCAAGGACAAATCTTTTTACACGTGGCTGAAATTAAGCAAAAATGTCAAATCGCGGCAAATAAAGTCGCGTGCATCGAGCGCAATTACGGAGGCACTATAAGGAGTAGGAAGTCGGTTCTAGGTTCGTTGGAAAGCTTAGAATCTTAGCTTTAGGATGACAGTTAACTCGCTCCTAGCACAAACGGTTCCGGAGATACGGCCGATTTAGTAAAGGTAGTTTTTCGGATTTGACATTTTAAAGTTCAGAATGACAGATGACAGTTTTCAGTTTTAAAGATGACAGAATGACACAATTCTAGGAGGCAGTTCTAATAGGTTAAATAGTTTGTAAGTTTGGATTAGATCATTTTAAACTAAGAGATTGGTTTTGGCACAGTGCTAGCTGGGTACTCACACTAGATTTTGGACAGAAATGCGACTTCATCACCGATCGGGTCAGGATTGGCTGGACTTCTGCTAGCGGTTCTTCACAGCGATCTGGTCTCTGGTTCTGCTCTCAGCACTGCACAGTTCTGGTCCCTCTGGATCTCTGGTCTCTGGAGATTAATGGATTTGAAGTCTGAAGTCTCCCAGCAAAGCGTCCCGCAAGAAAGTGGAAAGTGACTGTCCCTACCTGGGTTCCAGTGGCTCTTTTTATGTGTTTTGAAAATGGGTGTGTGCTTGGGCCTAGCTAAGCCTGCCCCTCTCACTTATCATTGGCCAAGCTTCCCTCTCTCCCTTGATTGGGGGAAAGAAATGGAGTGTCAGAGTGATGCTGTAAGTTTTATGGTCAGAGGAACCTCCCCTTGTCAAATTGCACACAAATCTATTTCTGACCCAAATACATATTTATCGATGTACCATTTTTCTAATATTATAGGTCCAGTTAACATATTTTCTGTAGCAGCAAACCATCCGATCCCTGTCTTTGTACGATGTTGTGTCCACGTATGACAGAATTCTCCCCTTTTCATCCAGATAACAACCTCTAAACCTTTCCAGATTTTACACAAATGTGCACCAGGGATATGGGTTTCAGATGATAAAGTGTCAGATTTTTAACATGCATACATTTGGAGTAACCACCCTTTTTCCCGCTACTATCCCCAAGAACATACCACAGGGTCCTAACACCTCTTAAAATGTGCGCAGAAAAATCACACAAATGATGATGTTATATAATTTTGACAAGTCCGCACTGTGAATTATCCATCTTTTTAAAATCATGCTCTGGCCCCAAAGGGGTGTGGTTTTCCAAAGCACATGGTGGAATTTCTGGTTTATCCACTTCCCCCCAAGCTCAGCTTGCTCTCACAGCCACTGCCCCTCCCAGTTTCTGCCAAGAGGAAGCCATTTACGACCCCCCTAATATATCATTTGCCTGAGCACGGGACAGTGCTTTGTTTAAGTTCCTATAGTCCCCAGGTGCTCCTCCCCTAATCCAATCAGAGAGGTGTCATCTCCTTTTGGCAGGGGCCGCCAGTTCAACTCCTGTCGGGGTTAGTTGTCAGGCAGAATTCAGCTAAATGTCACTTTAGTTCCCAGTTTTCTACATTCAAATCCAACTTACAATTTTTGCACATGCAGCTAGAACGTTCATTCTAAGTTCAAAACTATGACATTTAAACAATTGCAACCTATGTGACACTCACAAGTAGGTCACTCATGTATTCTAAACATTTCAATTTTAGTGGCTTTAAACCCAAATTCACTTAAGCTGCTGACATCCCCAGCTATTTTCTATATATGCATTAACTAATTACTTCCTTCAAGTCATTTCAGAATATAGTTTTACATTGTATCCACCTCTAAGCAAGTCTTTCCTTGGCCTGGTTTGGGTTCATTTGTTCAGTTTTACACAAAATCTGGTGGTTTTAAAACGCCAGCTTTCTGATAGTGGTGAGCACCAGTATTGCATCCATTTTTGACATTAAGAAAATGAATTCCCCACAGTTCTGGGTTGCCTTTGGCAATCAGCATTGCCAGCCATTCCCAATGGTTTCAGGCTACTGTGTGTGTAGCCCAATGGTGGTTTTAAGCAGTGCCCTCCTGTGCTCACAACATAGGCAAAAATGGGTGGCAGCCTATTCTTCATGTTTTCCCTGTGCACTCTCTGGGGAGTTCTGGCTATCATGATGTTTTCAATGCCAGTAATGCACAGTTTTATGGTAGGGCTTGGATGCATGGGTAAAAACATCCCACACCGTTGATGGTGTCCTTGACCTTGTCAGATATCGGTGAATCCTGCTCTTCACCGGCTTACGGTCTCCTGTATTAATAACATGGATGCACAAATCAATCTTTCATGGAGTCACTGAGAACACCTACAAACTGGCCCAGGAGCTTTGGCAAATACTTTTCTGCAAGATCTGGGGACATCTGAACTCTTTATAGAGACATGTCAATAATCTAGGTGTACAACAAGAGTGGATTGTCTCCTCCTCAGTCTCATCATCAGTGACCAGAGTCATCAATAAGTTGTTCCGGCTCTCATGGGGCTTCAGCTGGTTGACTTAAAATACCTAATGTGTGTGCCTTTGTTCTATGTGATTATAACAAATCAATTACAGAGAGGGATGTTTCACCTGAAACAAAAACAGCAAAACAAATATCAATTGATTTATTTGGGGGCTCCCACCCAAGCCCCACATTGTCCTATGTGTTTAAACCCACCCCAACCCCCCACCAGTTGTATCCCTTACCCCACCCCATCTATGTTTCCACAAAAATCTGGTGTTTTTTTCGCTTTATTTGTTTTGTTATAAATTCCCTCTCTGTAACTGTTTTCTCTTTAACAGTGGATACCATCTGCCTCAGGGTCTTGGTATCAATGAGGTAGGTAACCTGGCTGATTTTCTCCAGTACCACATAGAGCCCAGTCCACTTATCATGAAGGGTGCTGGGTTTGACTGGGTTCGGTTCATGTTTCAGACCATATGGCATGGCATGTTCTCAGTCATAAGGACCTTCTGTCCATGCCAATTTTTGTGAGGGCCAGAAGGGCCATCTAGACCAGAGTACTCAGTTCCCTGTACTTAGCAATTTTGGATCTGAGGCCAAATATGTAGTGGGAAGGAGTTCGGGGGTTTGCTCTTCCATCCTTTCTGTACCAGACTTGGTGGGCCCCTAACAAGGAGACCAAATAGGAGCTCAAAGAGACTGATCCCAACACCGTTCTGTGGCATTTCACAGAAGGGGAACAGCAGGCACGGTGGGGAATCTCCCACTTTCCATTCAGGGGCTCTTGCAAGTCACTTATCATGCCCTTAAGCGTCTTGTTGAACTGCTCAACAAGCCTATTTGTCTGCGGGTGAAAGGCTGTCGGCAGCTTGTAAGTTTCTCCACACACATCCCACATGACCTCCATATACGCAGATATATATTTAGACACCCTGTCAGAAATAAATTCTTTAGGGGACCTCACACAAGTATATATTCCTATGAGGGCCTTCACCACCACATGGGCTTTGATGCTCTTCAAAGGGACAGCCTCATGGCACTGGGTGGCATGGTGTACCACCAACAGGATGTACTAGTTCCCAGACAAAGTGTCTATACCTGTTTTCTTGAAAGGCCTCCCAACCACTGGTAGTTGATTTAAGGGGGCCTTTGGGGCTCCGCCAGACTTAGCAGATGCTCAACGAGTGTAGCAGGACCTGGAACACTCTCTTATTTCTACTCCCATCTAGGTCCTCTCGGTCAGGAGCAGGTGCCTCTGTGGACTCTAGATCTGGACTGGGTTGTACCGGTATTGCTGGTCTTTCGACATCTTCAGCCAGATGTGCCATGGTCCCATAGCTTCCATAGCTGCTTCATGTGCTGCTTCCTTGGCCCTAGATCTGGTATTTCCATAGCAGATAGTCCACCAGAAATGCATCCTTGACAGTGATGCAGAGCTGAGGGGTTTCACCTCTCCAATTGAATTCTATGATTGCCAGTGGACATTGGGCAAAGGCCATCAAATCCCCTAACTAGGTTTTCAGGACCAAGCAGGACTTGGTTCTCACACACCCACTGGCATTGGGCAGAGGTGATTCACACAGCAGTGTCACAAAATGCTGGAGTTCTGTTCCCTTTTATGATTCCATGATCAAAGGAGATCTCTGTATTAGCCGGGGCTTCTGCTGGAGTCTTCCCACTCAGAGACACTATAGTACATTTGGCTGGCCCCTGGACTAGAGTGATTCATCATCTATGAAGCCCACACTGACTACCTCCACCTCTTCTATGAGGGAAGCACTAACCACAGCCGGCCTGGGTCTATCCTTTCTGGCAGTATCTCCCTTCCTGTGTCTTCGGGCTCAACACAAAAGGCAGCCCTGTTTGGCTGTGAATGTGGGTGCCACAGTACTAGGGGTGCCCTCATTATTACTTTTTAGGAGATGATAATGCATGCAACTGAAATGTATTGTACATTCTTTTTGGCACAGTTCTTAGCAGGAGGATACAAACCTTTGTCCTTACCCTTTTTTTCTGGTTTACTTATCACTGCCATTGTCATATTATCTAGTTGTTGCTGCTGAAGCCTTTATCTGGATTGCTGTACTCACATAGCTGCTAGCTGCCTTTGCATGCTCCCTAGGGTCTGAAATAGTCTTTTGCACTAAATGCTGGTGAAACTCTATCTCATTGTTTCATTGGATATTATTGCAAGCAATAATAAGTGTCAACTTTGTGACCAGTGACCAATTCAGTCTAATAATTGAGAGACAAATGCGCAAATACCTGAAAGGTTTCACTTTCCTTTTTGGTGAACTCTCGAAAGATCTTGAGTTATTGTTTTGGGGACTTGCAGAACTTCCTGAGAATGGTGGCAGTCCTTTTGGTATATATAGGCCTCTCCTCGGGAGCCAACTGAATTATGACGTTAGTACCAAATGTCAGTAGATGGCTTATTAGGGCTGCAACCCACAACTCCTTTTCCACCTAGGTTTTCCTTGAGACCTATCACTGGAGACTCTTCCCTCCCAACTGGAGGTCTGTTTGTAGGTTGCCTTCTGCTCTTTCAGCTCACATTTCGGAGGCATTAGAAAATCTCACTATTTCTGTCTTTCATCCTTCTGTTTGTTCTTCTCAAGACACCTCCTTCTACTCTGAGAGGAACTGCTTCTCAACCAGTTTCTGACCTGGAGAGAGCCCTCTGCGATCTAACTGAACCACATGACCTAACCGAAACCTGAGACCTTACGGAGCCCTGGGATGTCTGCAAAGCTACACCCCCTGCCCTTTTCGGATTTGCTGAGAACTGATGTCTTCCTCGCTATCCTCCATCACTTCTACACCCACCATAGTAAGGGTTAACTAAGCTGCGAGCAGGGGGGTTGCTAGGTCTGGAAAAGACCAGGGACTACGCTGATGTCGGAACTGTCGGGACTGGGGGCTAGCTAGCCCTTTGGTTGTAGCTCGTGAGATTATATCCGGGGCTACAACCAAAAGATCAGGGGCTATAGCACCCTAACCCCCCCCCTAGCAACGCCTCTGGCTGCAAGTATCAGATCAATACTGGCCTCCCAGACTCCTCAAGCCGCTGGCTTACCCAAAGCATGGAGGCATTTTACAAGTATAGCCTTCTTGACCTTACTGCCATGAGGGAGTCCCCTCTCTTGACTGAGTAATCGCAAGATGCTTGCTATCAAGGTCTGCACAGAAACTCTAGTCATTTTTCATGCTTGTCAATGCTTCTAATGTTAACTGCACAAACATGTATTTTGGATAACTAAATTGTAGGCACAGTCTGTCTCAAATGGCACTCCTGCCACCAGTGTGGCAAAGTTACTTATGTTCTGTAGGAGAATAAGGATGAATAGTGGCTAAACCGCCTACTCAGCCCCTACACTGCTACAAAAGTAACAGTGATCCAAATTGTAAAGATAAAACAGGCACAACCAAAAGAAAAACCTCCTTCCCATTTTGTAGTAAGGTGAGGAGAGTGGTGGCTTTATGCTCAAAAGGGGTGTGAATGTGATCCAGTTGTAACCCAAGCAGAAAGGTGTAACATTCCAAAATAAAGGAATATATAATCAAGTTTTTATAAATATGTATACACTAATTAAACACAACAATGTTCAAATAACTATTAAACACACTATAACCTCAGCCCTGCAAGAGAGAACATAGAATATGCAAAAATAAAAAGATGCTGTATTTTGACGTAATGAAAACAAGGGTGAAAGGGCAATACACAACCAAAGTGTTGTTTAAAAAGGATATGATCTAGTGTCCAAAGGGTGCAAACATGACGTAACCTGTGTCTAGGACAATGGATGGATGAGAGGGGCAGTTATGGGTTAATAGTATCTATCCCCTGGTCTTAATCATTTTGACAGTGTTGCACCAGGCCTTGAGCTTGAGATGTTGGAAACCGCTCATTCGTCTCACCTAGTGATGCGATAGTCACACTTTGGTGCTCTGATGCAGGGCTGGAAGAGGAGGTGGTTTGAGTTTGGTCCTCAGCAGTGAGCAGGTTATTCGGGCCGAACAGGTGATTGGCACCACTTGGCATGATTCAGAGGCAAGTTGGCTTGATATGTGCGATAGAGCTGTAGTTTGAGTTTGATGGAGTGACAAAAGCAACACAGACAACTCCCTCTGGCTCGATTGTGATGAGACTGGTTTGAGGTCGCAGAATAGAGAGGTTTTGGCTGATCTGTTCCTCCAGATGTTGTGAAGCTCACTCCAGGGTCTCTAGGACTGGATGAGTCCTTTTTGGATCTGCTCTCTGAGCATAGAGAGTCAGGTCCTGGCTGTCCTGATTGTCAGTAAAAGTCACCCCAATTTGCCCTCAGTGTATTTAGGGAGCAGAGGTTGTATCAGCATTGGACTTCTCCTTTTTCACCACAGTGGTTGAGGAATTTGGAAATATCAACTCTCTTAAAAGAGGTCCAAATTAACTCTTCCTTAAGTGTTTGTCCAAAAGTGAATCAAAGAAGGAGTGGGAGACCCCATCTTTTATGTCTCGGGAGGATAGCTCAGGGGTAACGTGCTCGCCTTGGAAGCACTGGTTCGATCCCCGGGTCCATGCTTAGAAACCTCTGGGTATTAAGCACGTTATAAATATCATATCATAGGCAAAAGTCCAGAGGTAATTGGACAAAAGTAACCCAGCTTTAAAGGTCCATTACCTGTTCTTGAGACAAGTGGTATTTTTTCTTCTGACGTCATACCCAAAGTGATTTGTGCAAAATGAAGTGTAGGAGACAAGGAAGGAGAGATAGAGAGAAACAAGATGATGCAGTCTTCCTCCAACTATGTTGAGCTCCCTCTGTCTGCACTAACTGTGCCCCCTTGAATGTTCCTAGACCGTTTGGGATGGGTGTATCCTTTGCCTCCTCTTTCCAAAAACAGCTCCTGCCGGAAGGCTAACCTGCGTGACAGAGGTGTTACCAGGCCTCACAAAGGATCAAAGGGGAGGCACCGGATTTCAGTCCCCTGCCATGCAAGCTGGCAGTGCCAGGCTATCTGACCAGAGTACACCTAGCCCTACCACTGCTGAGCTGGGCCTACACATTTGGGCCATGCATGATATCAATTGTAAGTAACTCTAGTAAATATGAGAGCTTCTAGTCACCATACTATAACTCAGATAATAGAAAAGGAGTGTGGGAGCCCCTCTACTGAGAACGAAAATGGGTCAAATACTCTGTTCTGTGGGATTACTTCCACTCAGGAGGGTCTACAAACATGTTGTAGGCAGGAGGGTCTACAAACATGTTTTACTTCACTGCACCCTTCACAGAGGAGAAATATTACAATTTGCATATCAGTCTTTGTCCCACCTATAAGGGCAGTCCAGCAACAAAATGCTAGGCAATTCACCTCTGAACAAGAGTACCGTCAATCAGATATCTATTATATATAAAGATTCCAAGTGCCACCAGGATAGTGACTCTCAAAGGCATGTGGTTTGAGTAACGGGACACATGCGTCGAATTCAGCCCTGTGCTGAATTGACATGGCTCTCACTGCAGCTGTCAAGAGGGAACCTGTGATCTCTAAACCTGCACTGTGCCACTGGAGAGAAGCCACTGCAGATCAGGCTACTGATTCAGCAGGGCAGAGGTGCACGCCATGCTTTTGTTACGCAGGTTGCTGAAAGGTGGGGAGGAGGGGTGCTGGTTAGCAGGCCACCTTTTCTGAGTTTGAATTACCCACATCATTTTATCATTATACAGATCTAAAAAGCCAGGGCTTCTACACTCTTGCCAGCTGGCAATACTTCACTATGTCTATCCGATGTTTTCTCCTTTTTCCGGGCCCTTTAAATACAAGTTTGATGTATTAGTCATGTTATCTTTGCTTACACCTCTTTCAACAACTATTTTTAATTTCCCAAATGTATGTTATTTTTTTCTGCATTGTGTCTCCCTTTTAACCCCATTCCACATTTTTCTTCTGTTTCTGCCATTTCTGTTTCCACAGTTATCTGTCCTAATTGTTTAACTCTTCTTCTTTCCGTACTCTTAAAGTTTACACTTCACGCTTGTTTATCCTTTCTTCTGTTAATCAAGCCCTTTCTACCTCAACTGCTCAAAAGAGACCCCAAACCTATGCAGACAAGTAACTCTCCAATTAGCAACATATCTCCCAAATCATTGAAGAATGATAGGTGCAAGCTGAGGAAGCTGTGGGGTTGGGACACTGTGATGCTGCTAACCTACTGCAATAAATGTTTACAGTAGGTAGTCGAGTTATTGGGCCTCATTACACATTAGGCGGTAGGGGGTTAACGGGGCCGGTAGAGCTGCCGGCCCCGTTAACCCCCTAATGCCTCATTATGAGGTCTCCTCGTGGGACCCGCTAAGGATGCCTGGTCAAACCAGGTGTTCTTAGCGGGTCCCGCCAGCAGACCAGGATGCAAACAACGGGCCCATCATTAACGGGCCCGTTGTTTGCATCCTCCCCATTCCCATTGAGCCCTATGCGGCTCAAATGGGAATGGGGATGTGCCTGGTCTGGGTTCCCTGAATGGGGAAATACCTGGCCCTCCAAGGTCGGAATTGCCCGGTATAACCCCATTCAGGGAACCCGGTACCCGGTATGGGGATAGCCATGCCGCAGAAAGTGGCATGGTTAACTCCAGGGTCGTAACGAGGCCCCTTGTCTCATTACAAGCATGATGTCAGAATGGGCCTGTGTTAAGAAAAAAGTTTGTAGGCCTTTTACCGAGATTTTACTTCACTTTGTATGGTAAGAATAATATTTCTATTAATATTACTCTTTCTATTGTACATGATTTCTGTAAAATAAATACTCTCCTTTTCCAGAGAATGCTCATTCTGCTTTTGAAATTGTTGAAAAATAAGTTGGTGCAATCTTATTGGAGTGCAGGTGATTTGTTGAAGCAGGTGTTTGTTGGCTTCAGTCTAGAGCATTGCAAAGAACCTGTCTACGGGAGTGTCTGTCAATGCTTTAAGAATAAATGAAAGATTTGAAAAAAGGATAGTTGAAGCGTGGATCACTTGAGAAGGCACACACTGCGTTCCCAGTGTCAGCATGTTGCCAGAAATGAAATATGAGAATATTATGCTAATTTAATAAAGAGAAAGAAAGCTAATAAAGGATGGAACTCTAGTTACAGTGGGGTATATTAGATGTGTAAACTGTAATCTGTCATCGCGTTATAACGGCAAACACACTTAATAAAACATCACGGATGATATCATTACAATAATGTGGATTCATGGTGCTTTCACCGTGAGACTGGGAGAAGTTACATCATAGGAACCATCCCGGGGAAGGTAGGCAGGGAACAGCGCCGAGGGGGTGATTCTGGACTGCCTGTGGCGTGAAAAGACGGACAACACTCGCAGAGAGATGCAAACCGTATGGTTGGGCAAAGACAAAATGCAATGTGTGTGCACCAACACAGACATGTACACCACAGAGAAATGGGTTTCTAGCATGTCAATGTGTCAAGTTTGTCAAATTCTCTGTTATGTTCTACTGGAAGGCGCAGACACACACACACACACACACACACACACACACACCACAGGCATGGATCTTGGAGCAGAAGGCTGCCTCGAGGTCAGTCACAGGGGGGTTTACTAGAGGAGCTTGTTCCTTGGGGGAGGTTCAAACCTGCTGCCTTTTCCGAAACAGCATAATGTCAATCTTGAGAGGGTCCCTGCTTCCTAGGTGTGGTTGCATTTTCCAACCTTCCTCGATTCCGCAGCGCAGTTTGTTTGGGGGAGCCGTTTCCTTCATGGTGGGCCAGTTGCCTAGCCTTCAACAAGAACTGCCACTGATCTGTCTTTGTGCGGCTGCTTCCTGGGAGTGACCACGTTTTACCACCGTCCATGCCACCGGGCTGCTGTTTGTCATTAATGCTTCTTGCCTCAGGTGCTTGGGTCATGTGGTTATCGTTTATCTTCATGTCCTCATCCTCAGAGTTCGGAATTTTACAGCGTTCCCTCCCATAACAGTGTGGTTTGTCAGTAAGGGGCTGTTCCCTGTTCCTGCCTTACGTGGTACCTCACTGAGGTTGTCAGTGTGGGTCTATTACCTAAGGTTAATGGAGTTTTGAAGTCTTGCCGCCATATTACAGAACCTTTGATTCGGTTCTGAATTAGCACTAGGGCAACCATTTCTGTAGTCAGCACTGCAGGAATAAGTGCAGCACTTTGGCCTTTCATTTTCATAGTGCTACTTCCGTACAACATTGCACTTGCAGAAGTGCTAACTTTTTGTGATAGGGCCACAAGAGTGATATGCATTTTACCATGTTCCTTCAGTCTGGGTGTACTTTTTAGCAATGCACAACACCTGGCTGCGCCAGTCAATCATGGTAGTCAGGTGTTCAGAACGTTCTCATTGCCAGTGTAGTTCCCCACTCCGGGCCTGCATTCGACAGAGTGGTTGTATTTGGTTATCTTGAATTACGCCCTAGTGTGCATTTAGATGTGGTCTATTCCTTCAGAGTTTAATGATTTTGCAAACTTCCACAACGACTGAGTTTAGTGTGAGCCCACTAGGAAAATGAGATTGTTTTACTTTGTAACACATGTTTAAGCCAGAATATCACTTTGCAGTTTCTGTCACACTTTAGCAGCAGCGCTGAATGAAAATAAATGATTATTTATTGAATAATACAAATGACGTTTCGACGTGAGCATTGTATGGTTAATTCACGCCTCTGCTCTGAGTTGTGCTACCCTACTTTCTGTCCCCTTGTTTACTTAGAGGTCATACTTACGTTGTACACGGTGGTTTAGGCAATGCTATTCAAACATTGTATAACTCATTTATGACCTGTTCAGCTCTCACAAGATGTAGTGATATGCCTCATCACCATTATCATTAGTACCACCACAATGGTACACAATGCAGGAGTGGGATGACAAATCCCCTGCTGGTGCGGCAGGCAAAATGGGTCAAAGGAATCCATTTTCCCACAAGGTTGCTGAGCGGGAGCACAGGTGTCCTCAGCATGGGATGGCAATGCTGACTCGGATTACCCCTCACACTGTTCAGGATCTCCACTGACGCCAACAGTAAAGACCACCCAAAGCCAGTTCGTATTTCACCCAGTGCTAGCACAGCTCAATTACGTGTGTAATTGAGGACTAAATTGTAATTGCCTGTACTTGTAACTGTATACATTGTGGAGCTCATGTTGTTCCTGATGGTAATTTGATGGCAGGGACTGTAGGGTCACGCAACGTCACCATGCTGGGACGTGCTGATCCACTGAGCGGTCATGTGACCGGAGTTAATGTGGGCACTCACGCATTCAAATAAAGCAGTTCCTGATTAGTAACTAGGGTGTCCAGTCAACATTGCAGTACGCGTTGCAGACATCCTGTCCCAGCGCGTCCCTCTCTGCTAATAAGAACCTTCCAGGCACCTGGTACATTTTCACTCAGGAGAAGCCAGGTCCTCGCCAGCAAATGTAAAGGGCAAAAGGTAGCGCACAAGCTCTGATGCTGGAGCGTTTTTATGGTGGAGCGGAAGGGAGTGGCGGAAATGCAAGTTGTGTTCCACCCCTCCTCCCTACCATACAAATGAATGGAAATGAGCTGTGGCATGAATGCAAGGTGTTAAGGCCTTAGGAAAATGTAAAATGAGCCCTTGAGCTTTTGGGAATACCTTTCTTTCATCTACTGAATGCTCATGCCACATTCTTGGTGGCGCCAACCTGTTATGTGATGTTGACATTTAAAAAGAGGGAGCAGTCTTTCATTTAAGCCCTATGCAACATAGTCAGAATCATGCCTGAAAGCGTATTATCCATGTGCTTATTTATACTCCTGCTAAAAAAGGAGATCATCTTTGAGTTATCCCCCAGACTGAGGACACTAGGTAGCCTAAGATGTTGTATGGTGATGAAGGGAATACGAAGAAAGGGTCATTAGGTGTTCATGTCAATGGTGGACAGTTATCTGTGGGTTTGTCCTAGCAAGTTTGATTGAAACCCGATTCTTGGCAGGATCACCCATTTAGTGTCCTTGGCTCCTTTACTGCAATTCACTTCAGAGGAGTATGTGGAGCTTCTTCTGGTCATTATGTATTTCATTTCTATAGTGGCCTCATATTGCCCCGCCTCATGTTTAATGCCGAGTATTTTTGTTTCCTGGATAGTCTCTGAAGATGTACAGCACAAGGACACACATCAGTAGATTTGGATTTCCTTGATGACAGTGGCTTGCACTGCTCCCAATGAAATTTGAATCTTGAACACTTGGAAACTCTTGTTTGATTCCTTGTGATCCACAACCTACCGGCCTTTGAAAGAACTCTAACAGAAATTGACATATTCTCCTTCCTAAATACCCCATTGGAGATTTGATGGGCCTAATGAACAGCAGACATTGAATATTCTGATGGCGAGATTAGTGTAATTTCCTCCCAATCAAAGGCAGTATTGATCTGTTGTGCCACTTTTAACGAAACACAAGAGGTGATGGCTGAAAGCTTTACAATACATCTTGACCTCTGGCATTGCTCTGGGCAATTCTCCAGCCCATCGTTCTTTGCCTGCCAAGACATTACAGAAGGGGAAAGACCATATGCAAATCTGGCTTTATCCCACCCCCAAAGGGGCAGTCCAGCCCGAACTCCTAGGCCACATCCCTTCTGCAAAAGACCACAAGCACCCCCAGAAGTGTTTCAGTCTTGTTGGGCCTCATCAGTGAGGAGTAACTTGGGTTTCTAGGCTAGCAGGCATGGGACCCATGTCTGGGCATACTTGTCCCACTCAGGGTGACTATAGCAATACACAAGAGGTGATGGCTGGAAGGTTTAGAATGAATCTGAAAATCTGACATTGCTTTGGGTGACACTCCAGCCCATAGTTCTTCACCCGCCAAGCCATTACAGAAGGAGAAAGACCATATGCAAATCAGGTGTGGTCCCACCCCCAAAGGGGTAGTCCAGCCTGAACTGCTAGGCCACATCCCTACTGTACAAGCATCCCTGAATATGTTTGAGCCTTGTTGGGTCTCATCAGTGAGGAGTAGCTTGCGTCTCTAGGCCAGCAGAAACCCCCCAAAACCCCCCAAAACCATATATATATATATATATATATATGTATATATATATATATATACTCCAAAAAAAACTTTGTTAAAGGGACGTTATGGTTAAGTTGCCCTATTAAAAACCTATGCCATTCAGTACAAAAACTTTGCTAAAAGAACGTTATGATTACCAAATTTAACACATTTTTTGTACTGAATGGCATGGCGTAGGGCAACGTAACCATAATGTCCCTTTGACAAACATTTTTTCAATGACTTGCATAGGTTTGCAGTACTGTAAGTGATTGATAAGATAAATTGACCAACATATTTGTTGAACATTTAGAAGGATTCCAATAGTAACACATAAGCATACTGTAAAGGAACATTTGACTTCACTGGCCATCTTCCTACGAATTGCAAAGTATGCTGTTGCACAGCATGGCCACATGGTGCAGAACTCATACACACTTCACAATAAGATGTGAGTCGTTGATAGTGCGGAAGGACATTGTATGTTGTTCTACGAACTTGTAACTACAACACTTCCCGTGCAGAACTGAACAGGGCAAGTTTGCACCACAATAGAAGCAAGAGTGCATCCCGAGGTCTTTGAATCAGTAAACCCCATTACACCCGAAAAAAAATGGTGGATATATACCATTACCAATAGAGATTTTAGGGTACTAACCCATGGGACCAAAAAAAAGGATTTTTTATCTTCAACCGGAACGCCTCCGGTGTTCCCGTTTGAAGAAAACAAATCCTTTTCCAAGATGGCCACCATGGAAAGGGAAGGCAGCGTTCCATAGAAACTCTTTTTGCGCTTACCATTACAGCTGCCAGAAATTAGAAAAGAAAAACGTGTGACCGTAGTGGTCGAAGAACATTTGTATTCGTTCTAAAATGTGTGGTTATCAGCAACACCTTTAACAGAAAGTCAGTGCCTGGTGGACAGGGTGACTTCAATGTTTTGTCCCAATCAGTAAAAGGCAGAATTTACCTCCCAGACATTGTGGTCAGTAACCATAGCTACAGCCTACCCTTCAAAAATGAAAGGGGTACCGTTGATTTGTTATGTGCATGACGACACTTGTGAAGTATTAAAACACTACTACATGTAAAACACAAAGGTGTTTGTTTGTGCGCAATGACCTTTACATAATTGTGTGAAACATACAGTAAATATGTTTGGCAAACATGTGCGTACAGAAGGTAAAGGAGCAGTCTTCTATTGTCTGGACAAAATCACAACAAACTCTGTGAAGTCAAGTGCAGTAATGGCAGAAATATTGCAAGGAAGACCATTACCACTGACCTGTGCACACATTTTTTTGTAAGTGCCACAAGTTGAAAGGGGTGAAGAAATGAGTAGTGGGAAGGTATAACGAAGCATTGCTTTTCAAACGTGTCTGTAGAACAAACAGTTTCACTGCACTTGATCTCATTTTTCCACTTTTAGAAAGATACCATATCTGACAACGTAGCGTCTTCATGCAGAGGTACTCTTGGTAATTGGGGCATGTAGTTGACAGAAAGTACCCTGATGGCACGAAAGCATATTAGATGGGCCTGAGCTTTACGTTGCCAAACCAACTGGTGTGCAATCGCGTTCTGGGTAGCATACCTTGGCAGCGTAAAGAAATGATTCCATAATGACTTACGTACCGTGATACGGCACCTACCAAATAACATACTACAACCACCAACATAGCTTGGCACATTGTGAAGAGGAAGATTACATGGTTAAAAAACACACTAACATGTAAAAATTAGCAAGGTACTTTTATTTCACAATCCACATTGTAAATCATCGCCCTTTTCTCATTTGCAAAGATTGCAGAAGTTTGTGTCTGTGCTGCACAATGAAAATGGTAATTTTGACAGTCACGATGATGTTTTCCCACACAGTCACCGAAATGATTTTATAATGACTTAAGTACCGAGATACGGCACCTACTAAACAACATACTTCAATATGCAACGTAGCATGGCACATTGTGAAGTGGAAGAATACATGGTTAAAAAACACACTAACATGTAAAAATTAGTAAGGTACTTTTATTTCACAATCCACATTACTAAATCATCGCCCTTTTCTCATTTGCAAAGAAAGCCGAAGTTTGTGTCTGTGCTGCACAATGAAAATGGTAATTTTGACTGTCACGTTGATGTTTTCCCACACAGTCACCATGCGTTGGTGCCACAGATTTTATCACACACACAGTATGCATTGGCAACATAGTAGTAGGTTTCCTCTCACATTCATTGCCAAGACGGCGTCAATTGCTGTGATGTAGTCCTTCAGAAAGCATGGTATGTTACTTGAAATGTTAGTGGCAATGGTGACATTGGTGTTTAACCACACAGAAAATATGCGTTGTTCACACAGTAGTCTTATTCCTCTCACAGTGATTTACAAGGCAACGTGAAAGGTTGTGAACTATGACACCAAAAAGGATGGTATGTTTCTTCTTACTGCTACAGCTGCGTACGGACATAGTGGTCCGATGCGGTCATCCCATTCAATGATGACGTACATACAACCGGTGACGAATAGCTGCACTTGACAATTGAAAAAACCGTCATGTGGTTGCTGCAATCCATGACATTCACAATACGGAAGGAAGTAGCTGAGGGGAAAATAAAAAAAAAAAACGATCAATACGAAGCCTTTGCGGAAATGAAACATGTAACACATAACATTTTTATAATCAATTAATGTTATATGGGGAAATGTAGTGACTCCCTACTAACGGCGCCAGTACAGTCTGCATAATAGGTAATAAAATATCAATGCCACATAAATATTGTAGGTAATAGTGGAAATTGTAGTTACATCGTACAGACGGCAGTAATGTGCACTCTGAAATACAACGGCACAAAAACGTGCATTTGCATTTGTAGGAAAACATTTTGGGTTTTTTTGCAGTCTAAGGACCTCATTACACGGTAGGCGGTAACCATGGCGCTATTAGCGCCATGGTTGCCGCCAGTATTTTACTGTGTTCGCCTTGGTGGATGGCGGAATTACCGCCCTACTCCAAGGTGAGCTGGGCGGTAATTCCCCATTCACCAAGGCTCTTCCCCATTCCCATTTTTGACCCCATATGGCATAATGGGAATGGGGAAGGTGCTAATTACGGTACCACAAATTGTGGTACCATAATTAGCTCCGAGCTCCCTTTGCGGCACCCTACTTTAACGGCTGGTAAAATCAGCCGTTAAAGTCAGGTCCCGCAAAGGGAACTGGTAGGAAGGTAGTAGGGGTTTACCGGTACCGGTGCCCTTACCGGTACTGGTAAACCCCTACCGTGTAATGAAGCCCTAAGTAATTGATGGCAGTTTGGTGTACAGGCCTAAAGTATAAGCTTACATGATATGCACCGGCTCCATTTTGGCCTCCGCAGTCACACAGTAGGTTGTTTGCAGGAAGACGTCCTCAGGAACTGATATTTCATGTGCTTCACAAATCTTTTTGAAGCATAACTTATCAAACGGTATGATTTACAAACTATGACTTCCTATATTCTTTCTGTCTCTTCCCTGTACGTCAAGGTCGAAAAACAATTGACCCTTATGAGTTTTGGTACATGTGCGACCATACTTGAGCGCCTAGTGAAAAATAGAAATGAATTGACCTTCACTCAGAACGCAAATACATTCTCATTTTACAAAAACATATCAGCAGTCCTTCATGAGAACCGTCACTCCCGAACGCGTGCAGAAGCGCTGTGTTTATGAAACAGTGCAGGTGGCTGTCTCACATTCCAAACTATAGGACGCCAGTCTGACCGCAGTATTTTTGGTTATTGCTTCTTACATACACGCAGTAAGTGCTTGTTGTACATTCCCTACCAAGTTTCACTGTACGGTATGATAATTGTAACAAAAATAAAGCACTTTTTTGCTACGTACTGCCACATATAAGTAACGCTTACCTTTCGACACAGTGTTCCATAAGGGTTTGTTTACGATGATTTTGGCGTACAACAGAAACCGAAATAACCATGGCGGCCGTATCGAAAGAATGCTACGCAGTTGACGGTGAAAGCGCAACATCTTGACGTGTAGCATGCGACCGATTAGCCAATAGAAATCTTCTCCACTGAGCGAACAGGGAAGTGGGACCGCGGAGCGAACATAGATATTACTAATTTTTAGAGAGCTACTTTTTGATCGTTTTAAAGGAAACTACTGGACGATTTCTCACAAAAATTACAAAAGTACGCTTTGTGGAACAAGCCCCTGCCGCAAAATTGGTGACAATCCGTCCAGTGGTTTGGCCTGTAGCCGTGCACAAAGTTTTTGCCCCATTCAGTCTATGGGGAAAAAAAGAGATTTTGGGACCCCCCTATAACTTTGCCCCCCCTGGACGAATCCTTACCAAACTTTGGAAAACAATTCAGAGTGGCCCATATACTTTTTTTGCAACCTTTGGTAAGGATTCGTCCAGGGGAGCCAAGTTATAAGCCACCCAAAAAGTGCTCTTCCTATGGAAACAGCAACTTAACCATAACTACATATATATATATATATATATATATGGGGTCAATTGTGAAAAGGTCAGTTGTGACCCTTTACAATCGGTCAATTGTTCATACGAACAATTTGGTGTATACCACCAGTCCCACTCAGGGTGACTATAGCAAAACAGAAGAGTTGATGGATAGAAGGTTTAGGATACATTCTGAACATCTGGCATTGCTCTGGGTGACCCTCCAGACCATCGTTCTTCACCTATCAAGCCATTACATAAGGGGAAGGATCATATGCAATTCAAGCTTGGTCCCCTCCCGCAAAGAGGCACTCCAGCCCGAACTTTTAAAGAGACAAGTCGCAGAAGGATGAATAGCCTGTTGGGAAATAACATCTAGTTGCCACTGTGTCTCATGGAAAATGTTTTTTCTTGATGTTCTGCATCGTTTGTGCAATACATTACTTTTAGATCATGAAATAAATTGTATTTCCAAACCATTCTTAGCCAATTTTCGTTATTCCTACCAACATCCACCCCCATATGATATTTAAATTGTGTTTTAATCAAAGGGCTCCAACAAATACATCTCTCTGTTGACACAAAGCTGACAGCCATTGAATGCTTTAAGGTTTTATGCCAGGTTTGTCCTCCAACTTGTACAGATAAATGTATTCTAAAACTAAAGGGCTGAATCATGGAATATTTGCCCAGTTCAAAGTGAATTTGCATTGCTGAAATGCACTGCCGACAATAACCATCATACATAGAACTGTGCAAAGTGTATTTTTCCCTGGGCAAAGTCAGCACATTGTCTTTTTTGCATTACAAAATGACTTTGCCTGGCCTTTGCACGGCAAGAATACATCATACTTAGAATATCTATTATGGCATTACGTGCTCTCCTATTTCTGCAATTTTTGAATTTCATTACCAGTTCCTTTCAGCAACACAAGCACCTAAACAGTTCTAGCGTAGGTGAGCTTTGCAATATTTATTAAATGTTGAGATCTACCTAGTCTACTTTATACAAAGCAAAAAAGTAATATAAAATAACAATTGTGCCTCACCATTAATATCCAGTAAGAATGACATACTACGAATGTTCTATACGAATGTTCTATAAAAACTATCACTGTAAATGAAATGCAAATGTGGTACAATTGTAATCCAATCTATTCTGCTAATGGTTTAGTACAAATATTGATAACTCATCACATTCTGATCTCAAACCCACAAAATATAAATTTTTTAAAACAGTTTTATTGACTTTTCAAAACAAAATAACATACAAAAGTAAATAACATCCAATGATACATTTCGTTATACATCTGATTAAACCTTGCTAAATCTCTCAATTTACTCGCATGTCTCGTCTGCTTGGGTCTCGGGAAAATGCCTAGCAGACACACCCTGGAGCAGACCGAATCTGCTGATAGGCCGATCCTAGCTAAGGTTTGGGTCACGTCCTCCCAAAACAGGCGTTTTTCCACACATGCCCAAAACATATGTATCAGGGCTGCATTGATCAGGCCACATTTCAGACACGCCTATTCTGTCGCTGAGTAACATTTAATTAGATCAATTGTAGTTTCACATTTCTGGACACTTTCTTGTGATACTCCATGGTCCTACTCCAAGTGTCCTCTGACAATTGCTCTTGCAAATCTACTTCCCACTTTTGTTTAATCTGAATTAGATTGCTATCTGCCTTCACCATCAGACTCTCATATAATCTTGATACTGCGTGTCCCCCTTCGGAGATATCATATAGTGTTTCTATTGCCTCATCTGCTATCAGTACTCCATCTGTCCCAGGACATTTCAATTTCAGTCTTTGTAGAAGTGAGGCATAAGTTATATGTTGCCCTACTTGTACTCCTGCTTCTGCAGCAACCTCTTTAAAGGTCTTCGGTCGTCCTTCTGTAAATATATCGCCACTACCCCCTTAGGCTCACAATATTTCCTGACATTCAGTCTAAGTTGCGCATCCTCACTCTTAAGTGTCACCAATGGGACCTGGGGTGAATAGGGTGCATCTTTGCCCAGAGAGCGGCAAGCCCTATGTCACATTGCCATGCCTAGTTTCAGCAGCAGAGTGGGCTTGGGGATCATGTGGTACCGTAGTCCACACCATCTCCTTCAGAAAGAATAGGGCGCATGCCGGTTTAGCAACTCTGTATCTTGAGTCTGTTCATCAGATAACCAATTTTTTGGCAAACTGTAATTGGCACGCAACGAATTACCTCCCAAAATCCATCAACTTTATCCCACTTTGTTCATATGGTCTCTGCAATTTCTCAAGCGATAATCTACACCTCGAATTGTGCCATAGGAAACTCTGGCAAGTGGTGTTCAGTGTTTAAAAAAGGATCTGGGTATATTATATGGGACATTGGTAAAATAATGATGCAACCTTGGAAGCACTACCATTTTTAACAATGCAGCCCTTCCCACTAAGGAAAGTGGCCCCTTGGCCAAAATTTTCATGGAGTTCTCTATTTTATTCACTGCCTTCGCCGTGTCCTGCATATGTTCTACTTTTGGATCATGGAAAAACTCCTAGGTATCTAAATGTATACATTTTGCATTTGATTGGTAACTCTGGTAACTCCCCCTGGGGACTTCCCTTGTACACCACCAAGGCGAATAAGCTTGACTTCTGTGCATTTATTATAATCCCGGAATATGTTTGAAGTCTGCATAACGCTCCAACACTTCTAATATATATTGTAAATTAATCTAGGGTTGTTGTAGGTACAAGAGCATATCATCTGCATACAGGGAGATCAGGTGTGTGTTGCCCTGTATTCTGTTGCCAGCTTCATGATTTTCTTTTTATGAGTATACCGCTAGCGGCTCCAAAGCTAATATAAATAGCATAGGAGACCAAGGACAGCCCTGTCTGCTGCCCTTGCTTAGCTCCCATTGTGCAAATATTATGGTGCCTGTTTTAACTCTGGCCATCGGATGACTGTATAACTTCACCCAGTTAATATGCGTAGGGCCAATAGCGAAAACCTTTAGCTCTGCTAGTAACCATGGCCACCTGACCAAATCAAAAGCCTTGACTACATCACGCGAGGTTACCGACAGGAGCTGGGAGCTGTCTTGGGTGTGATCAATGACGTGGTGCAACCGTCTTAAATCACATGAAATATTCTTATTTGGGACATAACCAGACTGATCAGAGTATATGATTTTGAATTACTGGCTTTAACCTTTTAGCCATCAGGGCCGTCATTATCTTCCAATCCTGATTAAGCAGCGAGAGGGGTCTGTAAGAACCACATTCAGTGTAATTTTTGTTAGGCTTCAATAACGGGACTATAATTGACTCTCTTAATGACAGCGGCAAAATGCCTTTATCCAAGAATTCATTCAGCATTGTCAATAATGGGGGTGTAATGTCTGCCATAAATTCTTTATAGAACTCACTAGGTAGTGTGTCCAGCCCTCTTATGGTGTGTTCAAACTCCTCCTTAGTAATGGGGCCTTAAGCCTGTCTGCTTCGTCTGAGTCTAGTTGTCGAATATCTATCATCCTCAAAGCATATGTTATCTCATACTCCCGAGTTTCTGATGTCTCCTCATATAACAATTTATAGAACTCACAGAAGCATTCATTAATGTCCTGTTGCATACTGCAGACCACTGCGTTCTCTGCCTTTAATGCATTAATCATAATCCTCTCTGTCTCCCTTTTGTATAACCAGGCTAGCCGGCACCCAGGTCTGTCTGTTTCAGCATGTTGCTGTTCAACATATTTCTTGTAACTCAATTTACCTAGTCTGTCCCAGTGTACTAAACACTCTTGTTGCAGGGCAACTGCCTTGCAAGTGCACTCGCTCGGGAGATCGCTCTGTCCGTTTATGGCTTCTAATTTAGCATCCGCCTTGCATAAGTCATAATCTATTGTGGTCTGAACCCCATTTGCCTTAGCGATTGAAATCCCTCTGATCACCACCTTGACGGCCTCCCATAACATGCCCGCAGAGATCCCACACTTCCTTTATTGTGCATAACATAATCTCACCCCCCCCCCTCTCTTAACTGTTCCCGAAATGCTTTGTGTTTAAGGGACTCGCTCCTAAGTCTCCACTTCGGGATATCTGCTCTCAGGGGGGAAACTCGCCACACAACCACCAGCGGGGCATGATCTGACAACACACATACTTTATTTTCCACCCTCTCAAATTCCCACAAGATGTCCTCCTTGTAAAGATATAATCTAATCTAGTGTACAGATCTTTCGGAGCAGCATAATGCGAATATCCACAGGCCTGTGGATGTAAAGTCCACCTTATGTCTGGGAGCTTAAATGCTTGCAACAGTGTGCTTAGGGCTTTGGCCGATGTGGCTGGGTGTGTGAATGTATGGTCTGACCGGTCCAATATAGGGTTAAGCGTACAGTTAAAGTCACCTCCCCATATCAATGTACCGTCTCTATGCAGACTAATTAGTGGATATAACGTGCGAAAATAAACCGCAGTTTCTTGGTTTGGTGTATGCATGTGTTAATTATACAAATTTCCCTGCGTTCAATCCACCCTCGCAAAACAAACATCCTGCCCTCTTTATCTTGAAAGGTCTCGACCACCCTCAATGGTTTTGACGGTGCCACCCATATCACTACCCCCCTAGCATAAGCAGAGTACGACAAACCTAGCGTTGTACTCTCCATCTACTGGCAAGCTCCATCTGTTTCTCTTTTGTAGGGTGAGTTTCCAGCAGGAGTGCAATATCAATTTTCTGCCACCTTAGATAAGTCATAATCCTATTAGTTTGATACAACTGTTCAGGCCCGTGACATTCCAGGACACAATTCTAAGTTCCCCCATCGCACTTGAATATTAGCAACAAACCATTGTTCAAGTTTGAGTTCAGTACATAAATTGTGGACTTATAGGCTCATTCCCAACTAAATACCCCAACTCCCATACCCTCCCCCTTCCCAACAATTGCCCAGCTCATTACCTCATGCTCACGCATCCCCACTTCTCGCCTTCGCTTCAGGGTATCACCATGGTGTGTGGGCATAGTAGGCAGATACATAACTGTTAGCATCTGAACAAACAATCCAATCTTAGGGGTAGGGCGCTCTTGTGTGTTGTGCTATTAAGTAAGCATCACATCGTGGACTCATGCATTTACGATCTTGTATTCGTGAAGTCCCCATATAATAGGGTCTTCCTGTCACTTCGCTTTACACGTACCGACTTCTGCTACCTGCTGCTGTTTATGTCTATTGCATGTATCTATTTTTCGCTGCTCAGACCAGCTTCTGTTCCGGTGGGCAGGTTCTGCATGTCCATCCATTTGTCTGCATCTCCTGGATTCTTGAAGAAAAAGGCACGACCTTTGTGAATCACTTTCAGCCTGGCCAGTTACAGCAACATGTACTTCAAGTTAGATGCTCTCAATCTCCTTTTAACTGCTATGTAGTTCACCCTTTGCTTCTGCACTTGTATGGCGTAATCCGGGTATGCAGTTATCGTGGCAGACGCACGTTGGATCATCCCACCTTTGCGGAAGTGCTCTAGGAGCCTTCTTCCTATTTCGGTAGTTCAGTATTCGGGCAATTATCGGCCTCAGCGGGGCCCCAGGTGGTGGCTTTCTCGTCAGTGATCTATGCACTCTTTCGACTGTGAAACCATGGCTGTGGCAGCCGGGGCCAATTTCTTGCTGTAGTAGGGTCTCAATGTAGTCTGTCAGGTTTGCCTCTTCTTCTTCTTCTGGGAGCCCAATAATTCTTACGTTATCGCACCTAGATCTGCCTTCAGCATCTTCAGCTCTATCTTCCAGATTGCGCACTTGTTGTAGCAGTACCCTGACTTCTTCTTAGCTATCCTGAAGGATACTTGAATTTTCCGGGACAGCCTTTTCCAATGTTCAAGTGCATTCGGCAAGCGACCTGACATCTTGTCTGAACAAGTTCACATCTATGCTGATGGCATTGATTTTAGCCTCCAAAGACTCTTTCAAGGATGCTATGGCCTCAAAGATCTGTTGATCTCCTTTCTCAAGCATCTGCTCATTCTCAGGTGAACTTGACCCAGTATTTTCTGTCATTGCAGCAGGCTTAGCAAAGTATCCAGTGTAGGTTGCTTAGCTTTGCTTTTCTGACGCATAGATGCCATGTTTACCCTTTTCCACTGGGGACCGGCCCTCTTCAGCATCGCCCCGCTCACTCTGTATTCCTCCGTGGCACAATGGTTCACCAGCAGGCAGACACACTTTTCCGTTGGTGCTGCGGTCCAGCTATTGCTTGGTATAACATTTTAATGATGCACTATTGTCTTGTTCTCTCGCCACTCTGTGCCGATGCCCCCTAGTTCTTGAGCAATGCTTGAGTTTATGTCGGCTACCCCTGTAACCCACCTGCTGCTTATGACTGTTTGGGGCTATATCACAGTGTGTTGGCTCCACACAGATCTGTACTTAGTTGACAACTGGGGATGCGTAAGTATGCTCTGGACTGCTACACAATCACCTTCTACAGTCAAGATGTAGCCAGGGGAGCCTGCTATGGCCACTCACCCTGGATGCAGAGTATTGGTATATTTGCAGTGGCGCCCCCTTGTTTTTAGCAATGCTCCTCACATCCAGCCATCCCCGGGCCCATGCGCGTAGTAGCATATTACTTCCCCTTCAGCCTTCTGGGCAATGCTTGCATTACACCATCCTTGCCAGCTTCACAGGGCACATCTATGTCTTATTCCCACTTTGGGTGTAGTGTGTTTATCAGCTGACTTCTTGTGCACTCCTTGCATCTTATCTCTGTAGGTAGCAGTTTTTTATGCAAGCTTCATCATGCACCAGCCCTCTGCTAGCCAGCATTAGGACTGCCCTCCACCATAGTTGTGCAGTTTACTCATACTGAAGATGCTGGCTCAGCATCCACAGCTTCTGATTCCCTATGCTCTTGTCATTCGTTTCCATCAACTACTGCTTTTGAGAGTCTTAGCAGTGCCTCAATGGAATTTTCCCATATAACTTGCCCAATTCGGGCCATACTGCAAAGGTAACACATTTGCTGTCTTACTTCTTTCGGAAGCTCAGCTCCTCCTCCTGGGCCCAGCCATGATGCATTAGTTGTCCCATCTACCACTGTTCGCTCTGTGGGCTTTGTCGGATCACAAAGGAGCCCTCATCTATTTGCCTTCTCTTCTTCAGAAGGCCCTGCTCCTCCCCATGGGCCGAGCCGGGCTGGATACTTCCAGTTAATTGTCCCGCATAAAGCCGCATTCAACAACTTTTCTCCACAGAGTGGGCCGGACTTGCAGCTGAATGTTCCATGCAGGCAGCACCTCCCACCTTCGGGAGGACCACAGTGGAAGCACCCCGCAATACTTGCACTCCAGTCAGGCCCCTCTCCTCATATGTGCCAGACTGTAACAGGACCCCCACTGCATTTTTTCCTCATGCAGTCGGCAGCGTTCGCTCCCTTGAGTGGACTAGAGTGGAAACCGCTCACCACTCTTAGCACCTCGCACTACACACGTGTATTAATACCGCCGGACCACAGTGGAAGCTGCTCAATATTTGCTGTTGCTTCATTCCCAAGCTTACGTAGTTAACTTTGCCAGTCTATATCGGCTTTAGTATTCAATCGTTACAGCTGACTGGGCCCGGCAGGCCTGTCACGGTGTGGGCTGGGGCCACTGAACACTGCCACTCCTTAATGAAATATCTGTGGCTCTTCGGTGGCCATGATGCCGTGCCTGCAGCAAACGATGACCCCACCATGCCTCTTCCAGTCCTGGCACCCTTAGGAATCCGCTACCATTTGACAAGCCGCTTATGTTGGATCTTGATGGGTTCTCTGCAGCTCCAGTCTCGCCCGCAATACTCGGTCTGATGCACGACGTCCACCGGTGACTCATCACTGCTGAGCCACACTGCCTCCATCCACATCCACTAGATCCTTTGTACTCCAGCCTGTGCGATCTTGTTTGCCCCTATCTTATCGGGTCGCCGACTTTCTACTGCACATATTTCAGGTGATCTGGTGTCACGCGCTGCGTTCCTTCCTGGCGTCTCTGGCCAAGGACCCGGGTTTACCATAGCCGAGCGCATAGCGCGGTCTAGTCTTTTCCCTTGGCTCATGCTTCCTACTTAGGCCCCGCCTTCTTTCAGCGCTACGCGTTGCAACCCTTTCCGTCAGCTGTTCTCTTCGCTGCCGCTGTTGTGTACGCTCTCCTTCTCTCTAGTTCTGCTCTGCCTCCTCTTTTCTGGTTTTCACTCTTTGTACTCTGCTTCCCTTCCCCCTGCCGTGCCCCTCGGCGCCTTGCCCAGCATTGCTTACCTCTCTCCTCTCCCGGTCGGCTTCGCATTCTGTAGCCGGTATTTCCTCTCGAGCAACTTCCCACAGAGCTCAGCTTCCATCAGGACTCCGGTGCCTGCAGCAGGGGTTTTTTCTGCCGCTTGCGGCTTTTTCCCCTAGTTGTCCCTCCCGGGACTAGAGTCCCAGCGGGGTGCCTTTACCTGGCCTCCGCTGTGGCTTCGTCTCGTGAGAGACGCGGTCGACCTACAAGGAGAGGAAAAGACTACTGGACCCGGAGATCCATCAGTCCAGACTGCAGCGACCACACAAGTGAGGAAGAGGGGGAGGAAGAGATGAATACTAGAGGTGCCATCGACCCGAAGCTTGACATCTGGCTCCTTCCAGTCTGTGGATTGATTGCCTGTCTGCACGCCCACTTCATGTATCTAGGCAGCAATTTAAGTGCACAAACGTGTTGTTAAGCCATAGTTAGTGCCCAGGATCATAACAGATCAGCAGGAGCATGTCGGAAGAGCGTTCTACTGCATGACTCTGTAGCCACGCCCCCAACCACTAAATAGTTGATGATGTTTTCATACCTCTCCACTTTCTCAAAATGTTAATGCTAACTGGAGTTGTTGCAGGCTTCTGATACCTATTCTCAACATTGCACATTCCAATGTGGGCTCCCTCCATTGCTCTGTTGTGTCAATTACTGGTATACATATGTGGTGTCAATCATTGATTTTAGCAGCTGATCATTAATGTATAGCATGGTTTATGGGGCTTGATCCTGTGCCTTGCCGACTTCTGGGGGTTTGTCTAATTGGAATAGATACATTTTCTCTTGGTTGGCTGGCGCTATGGAAGATTTTGCCACTGTTCTTCTGCTGTCGCTATTGTGCAGAAGTCAGGAGCATAAACACCACTCAGCATCATGTATGCTAGAAGACTGAATGGAGGGAGTACCAGTGACGGGCAGCTGTGCTCTGAGTGGATGTTCCTCCAGAAAATCAACAGAGTTCTGCCCGGATGTCCATACTGATCCTATTTCTGTTTGGGAGGCCCTGTAGTTGGCAGTACCCTAACATAACGGATCAGGTGTTATGATGTTGGTGTACCCATCTAGTTCACATTCACAAGTTGATACACGAGCTGCTAGCAGACATCGAGAGGACACTGCTCTATTTTGGTGTGTTTATGCCGTCTGTTTCCACCTGTTGAGCTTGTTGATCTGAAGATGTAGAGATTCTGCTCTATTTTGGTGGGTTTCTGTGGTCTGTGTCTATCTGTTGAGCTTGTTCATCCAATGATGTAGAGTTGATTCTGCTCTGTGTTTGTGTTTTTTGTGATCTGTGTCCATCTGTTGAGCTTGTTCACCTAATGATGTAGAGATGATTACGCTCTATGTTGGTGTGTTTTTCGTGGTCTCTGTCCACCTGTTGAGCTTGTTCGTCTGTCTCCAGCTGCTGCCAAAACAACCATGATCTCTGTCATCACTTTCACTGATTCCCTGTGACTCTCGTATCTGGACTAGTGGTCGAAGTGTAAGAAAAGAAGTAGTGGAACTATGTTCCCTGCTAGCCTGCCCCGCTCCTCACAAGCCCCATTGCCCTGCCCCCTCCCACACAATACAACCCCCCAAACACGTTTACCTGATGTTTAAGGAAATGTGCAGTGCTCTGGACTGAAAGTGCAAGTTTCTACTGCTTCCTACACTGTTATTTTAAAATGAAACCGTTCCGGAACGGTTTCTTTTTAAAATAAAAGTATAGGAGCTGTAAAACTAAATTATAAAAAGTAGAGGAGCACCGCTCCCAAACGCTCCCGCTCACTTCGACCACTGAGATATTCATCTGGCCAGAGTGTTTGACCTAAAATCCTAACATTGTAACAGCTTCTAGAGTATTTGATCGTGGTGTGTATTGTACCTACTATTGTGTTCCCATTGGAATTTGTTGAGGGAGGTACCAACCAACCAATCAAGTAGTTGCTGCAGCAATACCTGTTGATTCTAGGTCATTGATGCATGTGTAGTAGTGTTTGCATGCTGTTTACAATAACATTACATGGAAGGAAATTCTAAATAATTGGAGTTGAGTTATCGACAATAGGATGTCTTATCTTTCATTAGAACCTGACAATATTTTAGCTGTAGGAATGTACATATTTATTAAATACTGCACTTTGCAGAAACAAGATTTTGTGGACATACACTTTTTTTCACAGTACATATATTGTTAGAATGAACTTCCCAAGTCAACTTTTAGGTCTGTACTGGTTTTCTAATGTTGTGAGGCTTTGTGGGCTCCATTTCAGAGTTTAGAAATTAGAAATTGAAATATGAAGCATAGTCTTTGGCTATCAATACTAATTTTAGTAGAACAGCAGTTTAATTTCACAACATGGGGTCACAAAGCTGTAAATTATCACACTATGTAAGAAATTTAGATTCATTGGAAAAATATGGCTCCTATCACGGAAATGTGTAGTAGGTTATGCCCGATTGTTACCAGGGGTCCGTCAGGTGGAGTCAAACTGCCAGGAGGTAACCATGGTTACCGATGGGCCGAAATGGCCAACCATTTCAAGATGGTTAGCTCTCTGCCAGTGGAAAAATCTGACAGCTAATCTAGTATTTCTTCAGAAAGTATTATATGTAGAGGTTCCATTTCTCGAAACTGTGATCAAACAGGTCAGGCCTCAGTGTGAAAAAAAGTGATATACTACTCAGGATGTCTTTTGAGGAGGCTCAAAATATATGTTTCACCACACAACGCCAGTTCTATAAGTATTGCTTTCTTCGAAACATCATTGCTCAGCATGCTTGTGTGGACATCTTCCTGCTCGAATTACCAATACGACACTATCAAGCTCCACTGCTGGGTTATTTTGCTAAAGAAAATAATATATAGTGTTTGTGGGAAACCTTAAGCGAAATAAGAAAAGTCCTTCATAATCTCTATTTCTTGAACTGCTTGATTCGTACAACTAACTCTGAAACAGTAACATCATAACACAAACTGCAGCAACAAAGCATATTATGGTGCATTCTCTGGGCTTTCATCAGAATGCTCCAGAGACAGATATAACCTACAAAATATTGCTTATTGTCAGAATGATACCGCAGGCTGGTTATATTTTCACTCATAAACCATTATTTACTGTCAAATAGAACATACAGGGCCTCATTAAGAGGTAGGCGGCCATGGAATAAAAGGCGCCGGTAAGGGACCGGCACCGTTCATTCCGGGCTGCCCTATTACGAGGTCTGCAGCGGGTCCAGCTCTAGAACGCCTGGTCAGACCAGGCGTCCTTAGCGGGAAATGCTAGCAGATCAGGATGCTAACATCGGGCCCATCATTAACGGGCCCATTGTTGACATCCTCCCCATTCCCATTGAGCCCTACGGAGGCTCAAATGGAAATGGGGATGTACCGGGCCCGGGTCCCGTGAAAAGCATTTACCGGGCCCTCCAAGGTCAGAATGGCCCGGTAAATCCCCTTTTGCGGGACCCGTACCTGGTACCCGATATGGGGCGCATGGCTACCTCCATACTCGTAATGAGGCCCATAGACCTGCTTCTTTGCATGTTTGAAGAATTATGTGCAGTTCATGTCTAACAATGCGTGAGTGGGCAATCTTAGAGGAGAAAATGGATGCAATGTTTGTAGTGCCATTATACAGAGGGTGCCAAAGTTGGCTGTACAAAAAATGTATTTCTTTTTTTAAATATGTATTCTAAAATAATTTGACACTGCATAGGTTCATGAGTATGAATGAATCAGACGATGGGGGTGATCTATAGACGTGTTTTCCAATGGGGAAATCCCATTGAAAAACTCTTTGTAAATTAGGCCCGATAAGATTTTTTACTAAATGAGATAATGTTCTTTTGCTTATGTTTGAATAAGCAACCATATGTCCAGCCAATGAAAGCACTGGGGCAGTTTTCCTGATGAACAGGAATACGTTCCAGAATTTTAAGCATTGGGATCGACATTGGGATCGACAGCATATGTTATGCAGAAGAATTGCAGTAGGTGTAAAGATCAGCACAGGCATAGCTGCATGACATGCTTCATTTTCAATTTCTCCGTACATGCATCTCAGCCTATCCCCTGGATGTAGAGTGTATACAATGAAATGAGCACAGCTGCATTCCAATTAAAACATGCAGCAATTTTAAGAAATCAGTCTACTGTTTTCTATGGAATCCCAATTACTGGCTTTTTCTGTGTTGTCTTATATTTTACCCCTAAATTAATTACGAGTAACAAATACTGTTCTTAAAAGAAAATGTTTCTATAAAACATTCCTAAACACTCAACATTGTTTAAATGCAGCCTTACAAATGAGTAATTGGTTGATAAAGTATGCAACTGAAATGTAATGTGTTGGTACTGAAATAAATTGACGTACTAGGATTGTCCATTATAGACATAATTACCATACCATTACCATGAATGCAATTATCTGCCAGTGATCACATTTGACAGTGGCAGGCAGTGAGCCTGAGTCTGATTCAGGCCCACAATGAGTAGTCTGTTTGGGTAGAGCGTAAAGCTCTGCACGCACACCCGATGTGATGCTCTTCTTTCAAAGTTGATTCTTCTTAGTAGTCAACATGGAAGGTTGTGATTTTATTAAGGACACAGATGCAAGCATTATGCATTGCGCCAGGAGGTGAAGTTCTCTTCTACAATCAGTTCATCTGTTCTCTAAATATTTATTAAACCGCTTTGAAATTGTTCAGTGTGATTCTCAGCAAGTGCTTCTCAGAACTGCTATTTGGCTGGTTGTTACACTGTTTGGATACTGTTTGGACTCTCAAGGACTTGTCTCAACTGTGAATCTTACCTTGGTACTGCCCACCCTACCCTGCATTCCATATAACCTATAGGCCACGCGCATTCTTGCGTGGGCGCTTCTCAGCAAGTGCTTCTCACAAGTGCTGTTTGGCTGGCTGTTACGCCGTTAGGATACTGCTTGGACTCTCAAAGACTTGTCTCAACTGGTATGAGCATCAAGAAAGACTTGCCCATAGACTCTTGCCCTTGAGTGACACATAAAATAATGTAATCACGTATGAAACGCTAATTATTTTTATTTTGTTTTATTTTATAGTGAATCTTACCTTGTACCCACCCACCCTTCTCAGCATTCCATATAACCTATAGGCCACACGCATTTTAGCGCACACACATTTCTCAGCAAGTGTTTCTCACAAGTGCTGTTTGGCTATTTGCGGGTTGCGGTGTGGGCATGTGAGTATTTGTTTGATTTATTTGAATTGATCTGTTTTTCAATTGACTGATCTCATCTTAACGGCGATTTCAAACATGCCAGTGAAATACAATCTTAACTCAGACTAAACTAAAGTCTACTTTTAGATTCACAAAACACTTCTAAACGCTCTTTGTGTTCCATTACCCTAACGAAGACAGCCAATATGGTACCGCAATCTCGCACTACCTCTTTAACTTCAGACATTCGAAATTGTTGTTCCAGCGATAATAATCTTTGTACTACCGTTGTCACATCTACATCAGGACTAACGGCAAATTCAATCTTCTCTGTACCGACGGAAACCTTGGTAACAACTAATATTGACATCTGAATGCCCCCTGATTTGCTTGTGGAGGTGGGCTTTTCCTTAAAGGAGAGTTCCGGGACTTTTTTTTTATTGTCCCTACGGTTCGGCCATGTGTTTTTAAGCATAAATCTGTAGATCGTAGAAAACATTCCTATGGACCATACCCGACTTTTCGTCCATTAACGCACTCCAAATCAGCCGCCATTTTCTGATAATCCTCTCACTTGCCGCATCGCCCTGGCTCACCTGCTTTTGCGGCACTAAATCAAATCCCCCGCCCCTGAGCCTGACATCAGCAGACGCGTACCGCCCATTTCCCAACGCCAAAGCACGTTTCGTGTCAACAATCGCTGCGCCTCAGCTAATGACGTGTCGCCATGGAAATGGCAGGACGCCTCTTTCCTCAATAAGTATAAACACACCGTTTCACAACACACAGCAGCAGATTTTCGATTCCATTATTCTCTCTGTGTTACTTTGAGTATTCTGTGACTCGTTTCTGTGCTCTGGTCAGCTACCTTCGCCGCTTCTAGGCCTTGTGAACACCTGTACCATCTCTGTAAATTATTTTACTTTCTTTACCACACAATGGCTACAATAATGCCGTATATGTACGAGCCCGAGTACACCGAGGAAGAACTACTGGAAAGGCAAGCACGTGAAAACGATGGGGATTCCGACGGCAGTTGGGAGGACCAGTCAATGGATGAAGAGCCTGGACCATGTCGCATGGATGGCGTCTCCACCTGGTGCACGTGCAATCGGTGCGAGCTAATGCCAACTGAGGAGGAGAACTGCTGCTGCCGTGAAAATTCCGGGTGCTTGGCCTACATTTCGGAAGGCGAGCCAAGTCCGCAATGCATCACCGAGCTGCCAGAGTTCAGGGAAGCCTGCCTCTCACGGACCGTATTGAGGATGATGATGGTGCTTATGCACGAACTTCGCGGCACTGTTCGTCCGCGTAATCCGAGTAACGAGTAAGTATACTCTGGTTGTGATGTCAGTGATGCCACTACTATGTCATGGTCGTCTCCCACATATAAAATTACATCTACATATCATTCGAATGCATGTAAATTGGTTCCATATTGTGCATGTTCTAGATAGAATTTTTTTCAAAGCAGAATGACATTTTTTACCTGAATCGACAGTGATAAGAAAGTTTTGTCATTTTAATACAGTTTGCATCTTTCATTTTCACAGGTGGTACAGGCTGGTGGCCTATCGTTGCTTCACTTGGTGGCTTCACGGGAGGCTCGGACACCGCGTTCGGAGAGTAATACCTGCCTGTGCGGTACTTGCCATTAGACAACATTTCCCCAGCGACAGTGGACAATACCGCGGATTTTCCCTGGATGTGCTGCAACCGCAACTTTACAATGTGTAATGTTTATTATTTATGTTCAATTGAAATTAAGATCTAAAATAAAACCCAACATATATTTTAACAATGGTTGTTTTGATTTTTTAAATGAATCTAGTGTGTCTCCATTGAATAGTCTTCCTGTGCCTTGTCTTGTCACACCACATGTCTCTGGTCAGCATCCTCCCTCACGCTGGCCGCCCACCTTCAATCCACATAACCGTTGAACCCATATGCAGCAGACATACATATGTTATTTTGCGGGTTGGCATCAAGCCTCCCGGCCTTGCCTCCTCCCCCAAAAATACTTACCACACCACTTTGTTAAAGCGTTGGCAATAAAAGGAAGGCCGTTGGATTTTATTGATACAAAACATGGTTATAGGTAAATAATCAATATGGTTGATCATAATAAATCATCCTTTTGGGCACCGGGTACAGAGATGACCACCTCTGGCCCGTGCCGCCTTGCCACCACAGGCCAGCCTGCTGCTGACTAACTGCCTAGGCATCCAGGGTCTCCAGGGTGAACTGCACCCATATATTCTCCTGGGAGGGTGAGGTATTAATAAACTCACCCCCCTGCCTTCCATGTACTAGATCCTGCAGGCAGCCTCTTACATGCAGTTAGATGGCCTCTCCTTGGTGAGGCCCTGCGGCAAAGGAGTCTTGTCTGCACGACCACCGCCCTAATCCACACCCCCCCCCGCCCTATCAAAGGCAGTTCGCACCGGGGTACTTGCGCTGGCAAGTGGAGCTGTCAGGGAGCGATAAAGGCCAAGAGGTGCCAAAGACCATGTACACTTCAAAGTGGTCTCTAGAGCATGGGTTGTTGTTCCCATGTCTACCTCCAGACCCCGTGTCTCCTGCCAAGCATCCCCCCTCACGCTGGACGCCTCCTGCAAACCGCATAATGCCACGACTTAAACACGTCATTCATTCACAAACACACCCCTGTTTCGAATTCTTTATAACCCACTTCATATTTCTAATGAGCACTTCTTTGCGCTTTGCTAGTCAACCCGTGAAGGTGCTGGCTATCTGCTCTTCGTCTCTGTGAACTTCCGTGACCACTTCGAGGAAACTCCTCAGTTTGCAACCTGTGAACTGCTCCCTGTTCTACGACAAGAAACTACTCTGATCCCTGCATCTAACTGTTTGTTCGTCAAGGTAAGGCCATGTACCATAATCATTTTGCGTCCAATTTCTTTTCGTTCAAGACAGTACATGCAAGGAACTAGTCACATGTTCTGAGTTTACATTGGTATTCATAGAGAATTGTTGATCTTTACTTTTCAGAACTTTCCACAATGCCTGCCTGTTCCATTGGCGGTTGCCCTTCGAAGACCCATAATAAATCTGAAGGTACTATAATGCATGTTTTCCCTAAAACAATAGATCAGATAAGAGAATGGGTCCGATATTGCGGATATCCACCGTCTGAGCTTGAAAGTAGAGTCCTAGAAGTCTTTGCGGACAAGAGGGGTGATCGATACCGCATCTGCAGCAGGCACTTTACCTCTGACATGTACTCCACATCATTGCTAATAAAGAAGAACACACCGCGAGCGAGGCGAAAATTGCTCTCAACCGCTATTCCCACTCTATTCGTCCACATCCCTCCACTGGTGAGTCAAGTTACCGTATTTATCTCTCGGCCTTGCGGTAGTGTGTAGCATTAGCTAACAATAATTTCCCCATTTATGTATCCACTCAATATGAAGGCGGAAGATTCTCCATCCGTGTCGTTATTGCAGTCATCAGCCACTTCAAGCGCCTATCGGGTAATCTTACTTGGCTATTCTGCCACTGACTTGTTTTAGGCATGTAAATCAATAGTTTTAATTTATCATGTAATTATTTTACCTAATGGTACACCCTTGTACTCGTCCTCTAGTCTTTGTTTTCAGTTATAATTATTGTTATCCAAAATAATTCAAGTACTGTCTTTCAGGGAGATGCTGAGGAGTCCAACGTATTGACGACTACCGTTGATGTCACTCAGATGCTCGAGGTACGTTTCAGGACAGTTCCATCGATGGAGATCATCAGATCTTGCATTCTTGTAGCGTGATTGTTACACACAATGTTTCTTTCGTTTTTAGCCATTGATATGTCCTTCTGTCGTCGCCCTCCTATGTGTCTTCTTTTTTCAATATTGTGTTCATTACTAATGAAAGTCCTATGTTTCAGGGAGTCGATGGAGCATTAGTCCAAGAAGAAGGGGGAGCGTGCAGTTACGGGTCGGCGCAACAGCTTGCAGAAGTGTGCACCGCAGTTACATCGTCCCTTGATGTTCTTATGCATTTCGAGGTATGGATACTGACAGTTCAATCAAGCGAAATCATATGACGTGATTACATCCGCTATACTTCCTTCTTTATTAACGCAAGTACTATGTTTCAGGGAGATGACGGAGCTTCTTCTACAAGAACATCACCCCTAGTAGTTGATGCAGATCTCTGGGTGGTGACACTTCCAACGATCGAGCAAATCGAATCATATTGACATATCCATTATTTATTTTAGACAACTGATCATTTGTGCAGGTCTATTTAGATGAGCCGTTCACGCCTGCACAAAGTTTCTGTTCTTTTTATCAAAATATAAAACCATACTAATGCAATTACTGTGTTTCAGGGAGTCACTGAAGCATCATCTTCAATAATATCATCAATGGAAGTCTATGAGGAGCCCGAGGTATGGATCTTGACAGTTCCATCTAACTAGATCAACAATGCGTGAATAATTGTCGTTTGAATGTTCTACACAAAGCGTTCATTCGTGTATTGCTATTGAGATGTACGTGGGTATTGGTCCCCAAGTACATTTTGTGTTTTCAATATTATTGTACATACTAATGAAAGTTCTATGTTTCAGGGAGTCGATGGAGCGTCAGTGCGTGATGGATGTGCTTATCAGGAAAACATAGTCGTTGCAGCGCAAGAGGAAGTGGAGACATGCACACACGAGTCAGAGCAACAGCGTCCTGATGTTGAAGTTCGAGGCAAGAAAGTTTCAAAGAAAAGAAAGCAAAAGAAGGTTAGTGTCCTGGTCACTATATGATGTTGTTTTTCACTGTTAATAGTTCAATACTGTAAGTTGTGTTTAAACTGAACATCCCTTTTCCAATCTGTCCTCTAGTTGCGAGTGGGTGTACAAACTAGATCTACACAGACAGTGAAGCGAACGAGAGATGTTGCTTGTCAAACCTTTTGGCAGGGACTTGAGACTGGAGATGCATCGTGCCAATGGGAAGAATATGAAGTGATTGACAACGGAGCTATACCACCACCAGCCATTGATAGTGAATGTCCTCCTGGTAGTTCGGATGCAGTCGGAGATCAATTCACAGAATCCACACCCGCAAAAACTAAGACCGCGAGAAAGTTGAAGAAATTGTTTTATTCACCCATCTCCGGAGAAGGAACAGATGTTGCAATGGAAGAGAATGAAGTGGACGACAATGAAACACCATCAATATCACTGAACATAGCGGAAGACGATATCAGAGATTCTACCTTTCATGTGAGTGACATGTCCTCAACGTTACAGGCCGAACCAGCTGGGATGAAGAGTGACAGTATAAGGAAAGAGGCCAAATTCATTGTATTCGATAGTTTTTTGATTGATATTATTATTCGGATGAAATGTGGGCATTCGGTTGGTGGGGAAGTATGTGGGGAGCCATTCATTAATGTGACACGTGCAATTCGAGGCACTAACCTTAAAATACATGCCACCTGTACAAAATATCATCCTTTCTCATGGTCTGCACAACCTATGCTGGGACAACTGCCAGCAGGCAATCTACTTTGTGCAGCGGCTGCACTTTTTAGTGGTTCAAGTTTTAAAAAATTAGAGTCTTTCTTTCAGTTTGTGGGAATCCATTTCATTGCGAAAACTCAGTTCTACAAATACCAAACCGATTATCTATTTCCAGCCATTAGCGAAGCTTGGAGAATGGAAAAAATGTCTATTGATAGTACATTCGCGGGCAAACGGTTCAGGCTAGCCGGTGATGGACAGTGCGACAGCCCAGGATTTTCAGCCAAGTACTGCACCTACCACTTTCAGGACATGGAAAGTAAGAAAATTGTGAGTTCGGTGGTCGTGCAGGTGTCACAAAGTACATCCTCAGTGGCCATGGAGAAAGTTGGCTTTGTAGCATCATTGCAAGAACTACAATCGCGGGGAATGGTGATCGACCTGATAGCCACGGACAGACACGTTTCAATTGCCAAGACAATGAGAGAACAGTACAAAAATATAAATCACCAATTTGACGTTTGGCATCTTGCAAAAACAATCAATAAAAAATTGTCGGCTGCAGGTAAAAAAAAAGAATTGCAAGGTATTTCACAGTAGTCCAAGTCAATCAGCAACCATCTTTGGTGGAGCTCAAAAACATGTGGAGGGTCGTTGGAAATTCTACTTGAAAAATGGCGGTCAGTAATGCCACACTGTACAAACGTTCACCGATGGAACACGAACCAACATTTCCACAATTGTGAACATGGCCATTTGTCCACAGAGGAGGCACGGAAGAAGAAGTGGTTGATTCCTTCATCACCCACTCACAAAGCCATTGAAAAGATTGTATTTGATAAAACTATAACAAAAAGCTTTAAGGGGATTCACGGAATTCTGCCACACAGGAGATTTGGAGGTGTTCCACAATATGTGCCTAAAGTACAGGCCAAAACGATTGCATTTTGGCATGGAGGGCATGATAAATCGGACTCTTTTAGCGGTCTTGGCACATAACCATAATGTTGGCCGTCAACAAAGTAGGACGACCGGAACTTTAGGGACGCTTCGCTACAATAAGGCCTTCACTAAAAGAAGTAAACAATGGGTGATCAAACCAGTGTTTGAGGATATGCAATATGAGTTTATTGAGAAACTTATTGTTGACGTCCTAGATAGGCACATAAATGGAGTTGTGAACGAACCTGTGCAGGGGACAACTGCATTGCCACCCAACATTGCCTCTGTTCCATGTCCACCTAAAGAAGAACTCATTGAGAAATACACATCACGGTTTAAATGATTGTAATTTGATTGTCTGTTCTCTCGAGTCTCCTCATGTCGCAGGCCCATTGAATATGTGTATCTATACAACCTTGTTCATTTGCGCATTAAATTAAACCAAACAGTAATATAAATCATTTTTCAAAAAATATAGAATGTCTCCGTATTTATGGTTCTGTGGGGCTGCAAAGCACGCAGACAAAATGCAAAGATGGAGTGTAAATTTCAAGTCCTGTGAGATGGCCTTACACTAAATGTAGCTAACTAGGAATGTGTGCTCGTTCAAAGTGAAGGTCAGCTGCTTTGATTTTTTCTCGGGTGCCAGAATGGCCCACGACTCAGTATAAGGTTCTATTGTTATTTGACCTTGACAGGCCGGGACCACGTAAGAAACGATAATGAATATAATTTCAGAAACGAAAGCCATTTCATGTTCGTTCATTAGAAGAAATAACGTCGGCATAGAAGGAGTGGTATTTTGGGGCTGCCCTACGCACAGACACAATGGAAAATGCAAATATAATGTAAGTAACTCTTTAGATGAGTTTATACCGCAATTTAATTACTATACAGTAGCTTTAAAGACGGGTTAAGTTGTACTTGTTCGTTCTATGTGGCATATTGTTTTGTACCGCGCACTATCTTGGGGAGAACCGTCTCCTTTTACGGAAGCACCTCAAAACCTTCCTCTTTGCTTCTGCTTTCTCTCTCCCTCTCCCCTGCTACAACTGGTCCACTGTCTGCGATCTCGGTCCTGGGCCCTTCCACTCTCCACCTGCACTCCCTGTCAACCCCTGCACTGGGGGACTGTCTCAGTATCCAACAGCCCCCCCTTGACGTTTAAAACCCAGTTGCACTGTCCTAGCTATGAAATAATTTCCCGACTGAATATATAAAATGAATAATTTTAATAAAGATCTGATGGTGAGACTAATTTCATTTTTTATGTTTTTCAAACAGGTACTTCATCCATTATTGTCTGTGTCACGAGTACCAGACACCGGCGGATGGGTTTTTCAACCGCCAGTTGCTTCTCCGCGTGAACAACGTTAGCACCCTGACCATTTTGTGGGACGATCGCCAAGTACAAGTATGCCCTTACGCGGTACTAACTGCTAGATGCAACATACAGACCGCTGTGGTGGCCTAGTGCCTCGTTCTTGGAACAGCCATGCGATTATCAGTGCGACCGAAGAGCTTATTTTATCGTAAACCAACACCCTGTGTACTGCACACGAACATCGCTTGCCTCAAGACGAACTATTTTGGATCGAGAGCAAATAAAAATGCAAATCGCTGAATATTCTCTAAAAATTTGATGTCCAATAAATGTACTTTGCCAAATGTACAATCTTGCAGTTTGCTTTTAAACCACAGTTTCATATTACGAATTGTGGCGCTGTATTGTGAGATGATCTAAGACCCTGTGTACAGCAAAGGAACATCGCGTGCCTCAAAACGAACTTTTTCGAACGTGAGCAAATAAAAATGAAAATCGCTGAATATTCTCTAAACATTTGATGTCAAATAAATGTACTTTACCAAATTTACAATCTTGCGGTTTGATTTAAAAGTACAGTTTCATATTGCGAATTGTGGCGCGCTGTGTTGTGAGCTGATCTGTGTTGATTTCCGGGTTCTGTGTGGAGTCGCGTAGAAGACGCATGGGCCCGTTTGCCTACGCAGCACAGTCACGTCACGGATAGAGGCGGGGAATATGAATGTTTTGATAAAGTCTGTTTCAGGGGCGGGGGATTTGATTTAGTGCCGCAAAAGCAGGTGAGCCAGGTCGATGGGGGGAAATGATAGGATTATCAGAAAATGGCGGCTGATTTCGAGTGCGTTAATGGACGAAAAGTCGGGTATGGTCCATAGGAAAGTTTTCTACGATCTACCGATTTATGCTTAAAAACACATGGCCGAACCGTAGGGACAATAAAAAAAAAGTCCCGGAACTCTCCTTTAAAGGCACTCACCTCCAACAAAGCCGCAATAACTATAGCCCAAATATATGTGCCTCAGTCGTCATTCGCCGATTCCACAACAACCTTGGGACCGGCGACGCTGAGCGATTCTATTATTAATGTTGAACATTTAGGAGTGGTCAGAGCAACCTTTCTTCCTTGTGCTCCCTCGAATCCTGACACTATTTCCTCAGCGACTTGCAATAAATACAACTGCATGGTTATGCAGAATCTGTCGCCTAAGCCTGCTCAATCTCCAGTAATGTTCTTCCCCTCCGCTCAGGAAACTTCTGTTTTGTCAATCTCCTTCAACCAGCCTACTCCTAGGTGAGTACGAGTCTTCCCGTTGCGGTTGCCGGAAACCTTGCAAACTGACTCCTCCACTGGCTTGCAATTAACCTTGCAAGCTATGAACACTTCTTTGTACTCCCTAGCAAGGCTGTATATAGTGCTTGACAAAAAGACAAAACGATACAAAATCAAGCTGATCTAATACAACAGTTAGTTGACCGAAAGGTTAGTGACATGGATAATTTCCTTGCGGTCAACATGGACACGAAGCACACACACATTGAACCGAGCCCTTCGCAACCTCCACTAATTGATGTCATTTGCTTCAGTGTCGCAAGTCAACTCAGTGACCCCATTCTAGCTAATACCGCAAGCAAAATTACTAGCAATAAAAAAAGAAAGAAGACAGACAAATGTAAACTTCCTAGTCCAACTTCTCATCTGCAAACATCACTGACACAAATTGCTACACAATCATCGGCTGAGTTAAATACGGGAAAGCCAAACAGAAAATTCAATTACGATATGTTTTCAAAAATGAAGGCAACTGCCTCCAAAATCCTAACAGGAAAAAAAAGCAAAAACATCAAACAACAAGCTGTAATTAATAGCTCTAGCACTCATCACTTCTTTAATTCTCTGACGCTCCCCAAGAATAGTTCCCAAACAGCTAGTTCTGCTGTCACAAAGAAATATGCAAAAATCACTTGACAAAAGAATGCACTGAAAGCTGTACAAGAGCCAGAAGCCCCCCACTTAGCATACAAACCATTAGATGCATTAGTCAAAATAGCTAACCAAGCACAAAACACTGATGTTAGGCCACTTGTGGACAAAGTTATCTCCAATACACCTTCAGATTGTACATATGAAGGAAAGTGAGCAATCACTCTGATATAAAAAAAATATTTGCACTTTGGAAGAAAGAAGAGAAAATATAGCTAGATCGATGCATCTCTTCTTGGCTCAACCACAATCCAATAATTTGACAGGTCGTAACAAACTGATCCCAGTGTTAACAAGAGACTATGAGGTTGTTGCTAATATGAATACAAATCATAATGTGTGCTGTCAAGATCCCACTGAATTTCCAGCTAGAGAGTCCAACAATGGGAGAGACACTCGGAAAATCAAACCATTTTTTTCAACCTTATTCTGCAATGCATAAGCCACCCGTACCTGACATATGACTTGAATAGGATAAGCGTCCTCAAAATCTTAGGCGATATACCACTCCTATAAAACATATGTTCGGGAGACATTGAACAAGTAGAGTTTTTGGACAATCGCGACTCAACTATAGTTAAACTTTGGATGCAGTTGGGAATCGTCCTAAACTTGATATGGCAAGCACAGCAATATTTATACAATTTAGGCTTTCTTCTTACCAGACAATTTTCAGCATCTGATACTTCTGCTACAGAAAAACAAGATCAACCTCAATCAATTGTAAATAACAATTTTGTTAAGCCAGCTCTCAAATTCACATGTCCACAAACCCTATCTAGATCACAACATCATACATCCAAGATGCAAACAACTAAAACAATGATGCCCCCAGATAACAACCCATCCAGATCGACACAGCATTTTGCTCTCTGGCATCATGGAATACTAGAGGGTATTAACACTTGACTATTATGAATCTAAATCCATTAAATGACTTTGACATAATTGCCCTGAAAGAAGTATGGCTAACCACAGCTCTGGTGTGGGGGAACCACATTTTATCTCTAGTACCTGTCAAATTACCAGTAAGAGAGGGACACATGTCAGGCCTTTTGGTTGCTGTAAAATCCACTTCTTATATAAAATTGGAACCTTGGGCCTCTACCAACATGTTTCAACAACTGGCCAGAATAAAGCCCACCTGCTATACGGTCGCTTTGATAAATATATATTGGAATCACGAATGAATTTGTGATGACACATCTTTTAAGGATCTTGGAGTTCTGATAGACCTCATCTCCATAGATCCTACTGTCCTACTGTCAATTATACTATCATAACAGGTGACCTGAATGTCAAATGCATACAAACCTCTAAAGTCCTACTTGCGCCCTTAGCTCTCTGATGGTCAGCATTTGTCAAAGAGAGACAGCTTCTCGTGACAAAAGGCTGCATATTGGGAGACATTCCTCCTACTTACACTTGGCACATGGTCAAGCAAAAGGCCCCAATTGACTATATCTACATTGACAGAAACCTGTTTGTCATTTCAATAGACTTTCACATCCTACCACAAACTAACAGCAACCATGATCTATTACTGCAAACTTGGTCCTGGAATAACACCGTGAACGTTCGTATAACATACTGTGCGAAAGACCTCACAGTCTCGAATAGTAATCACTGATTCAGATGGACTCTGACCTTATTAAAGGACCACAATATGTACTTGAAATATCCAACTAATATCATGTCTCCTGCGCTAGTGAGATTGCATGGCCTTTTTGTTGCAGCACTGTATATGTGTAAAACCAAATCACACCCACAAGCTTATCCTACCTTGAATCACATACATTTTTATGATCAATAAGCTGGAGCTAAGAGATCTCGATATCGGGGGCAGACAAAAGACCCATAGACGACTTGCCTCATCGAGCCAAGGGAAAGCAGATGAAATCTCTAAAATCTAAATATAAGAACTGGATCAGGGCTTATCATGGCACTAATGTGCTTATCATGGCACTAATGAACCAACAGGATGTGGAACATATGTTATCTTCACTAGCATCTGAAATGCCTGCTCTTATCTGGGGACTGCTGAATAAAGCCAATGGACGCACCCAGGTAGGAGCTCAAATAAATGCTGTGCCAGAGGAAGTATGGGTGATTTACTATAACACTTTGTACACAGCCATTCCTTTCTCTTCCCAACCCAATCAACAGCTGCTGAAAGAGTCCCATGCCATCAAATTCAACATAGAAGATATTTGCTTTTGCATAACAAAGCTACATTTTTCTAGGGCTCCAGGACCCGATGGTCTATCTAACAGAATAATCAAATCACACCCCCAAGCATGGGCTGAAATATTAATGGTTATTTTCAAACAGGCCATTTGTAACCACCAAATTCCACCATCTTGGCGACAATCTATAGTGATTCCCATATATAAAAAAGATGATCGCCAAGCTCTGGGAAACTATAGGCCAATGACCCTGTTAGATGTCCCTGGGACAATTTCTGCCAGGCTATTACTCACAGATCTCAACTCATGGATAAAAGATAAAGACCTTCAAAACCCATTTCAAACTTGTTTTGCCAGGTTTAAGCACATTTATAAACTTGCATATAATACAAGCAGTAAAACTACAAGCATCACAGAGAAAACAACCAGTCTACATGGCCTTTATAGATTTTTCAGGATGCGTTCGACTGGGTCTCTAGATGGTACTGACCAAGAAATTGACAGAAGCGGCATGTCCAAATTAATTATTTTACTGGATAATTCAGTTACATTCTGAAACTACTATACAGATCCGACTTTCTATGGATGGAAACCCATCAGCCCCCATTTCCACACAGCAGGGGCTGAAACAAGGATGCACACTGGCATCGTTCCTCTTTAATGTCTTCATTTCTGATATGAGACACTGGCTAACATGAGCGAGGTCTGACCCTCCGAAGCAAGGCATACATCAGATCCTCTGGTTGTTTTATGCTGATTACTTAGTCTTACTGGCTAAAACACTCATGGGACTCCAAGCTGTGTTGAATCAACTTGGCGAATATGTAAAGAACAACTATTTGACCATTAACCAAGACAGGTGCAAGATCATGATAACCTCTAACAAACAATTCAAAAACAGATCAGTGCCTACGTGGTCCCTTTAAAGAAGACCAATTTAAGTTGCAGATGAATACAGGTACTTAGGCCTCAATATTAATAATCATTCACAAGATCTTCCTTACCTCCAAGATCTACAAATGAAGCTGAAAACAGCTAAAGCTCAGGCACGAGTCCTTCAAGCGAAGTATGGGAAATTCTTTGGCATGCCCTCTCTGATCTTATACAAATAAATAGTCGTCCCCATTCTTACATATGGCACCGAAATGATATCATGGCGCCCTGACATTCTTTAGTCAAGAATGGAGGGATGCTTTTGGAGATCAGTTCTTAACCTGCCGCGAAGTCAATCAATGTGTGCTATAAGGCACGAACTCGGACTAGTGTCATTAAATGCCCAATATATGTGGAAACTATTCTCAGCCTATAGAAAACATCTGCTTCAGACAAAAGACGATTCCCTAATGCATATAATCTCTGCATATATGACTACAATGACTCATAACAAAAATGCAACAATGGAGGCAGAAAATCTAAGAATCCATGGCACTCGTTGGTGTGTCAGAGTTACTATTGGCTTAAAATCCATCTAGAACCAAGGCTAAACTATGGCTACACGATTGGATTTCAACAAGAGATGAATACATGAAACTGAAAACATAATCTCCTCCCAAAGAAATGTAATTCTGTGGAGCCATATTTGATGGAATTTCCAGCTCAGAAACTGAGAAATCAATTTAAGAGATTCAGGCTGAACCTCTGGCACACCAACAATGTGCTATTTAGGCATTGCATAGTCAGCAAATAGGCAAATCATTGAAGTTGCTTGAAAACGTACCAATCAGACTATTAAGCACATAATAAATGTGTGTCCCCAGTTATCTAACAATAGTAGAAAATATTTTTACCATGTTTTCTCTGAATATTGGTTAGCAACCCCTGAGGCCACCTGGGATGCTATCCTTAACTGTCAACGAGCATCCACCAATATAGCTCCTGTGAAGTATCTAGAATCTCTCAACCTCATACAGTCTATGTTAGAGACAATTCCTGGATGCTGATGTACAGAAACTTTACATTAATCTTGGCATAAGATTGAATGAACCTTGGGCTGCAGTAACAGCAATAAAATGTGAACAAGCGACAAAGACTTTCTTGTGCTCTCACTGTAAAATATGATATGATTGTCTGAATTCTTATTATTATCCTTTTATCATGCAGCAATACTTATCAAATTCTTTTTTTTATATGAGAATATCTTTCAAACAATGAATTGTAAGAATGTAGTAATTTTTATATTCATATTTTTTTCTATCATTTTATTATGTTCTTGTATCTCTTCATCATGTTGGCTACATTCCTGATAACTTAAAAATGTACGAGAGATGTTAATTTTATCAATATCCTTCAGAATTGGTTTCAGACACCTGACATGCATTTCGATTTTTTTTTTTTTTCAAATTCAATTTTATTGGTTTTAAACAGCAAAAGTGAATCATGAGCTAGAAGCACAGTCGAACATACATAGAAACCAAATATTGCTTCTGCCTCTTTTCCCAACTCTGATTCAAATAGCATAACTATAATGACAGTACAGTCAAGCGTGGGTCCACTCCTGACGAGTGAACTATATAACTCCCCTTCCCTCCCTCCCTCCCTCCCTCCCCTTTTACTGCTCATAACACTTCCGTGGCATGGTGATTGCTATAGTCTGATGAAACTTGCGACGCGGCAACTTCCGATGGTCATTGTGAATCGTGAATCATTAATAGTGTGATCGGGTGTGTGACAGGCACAGGCGTTTAAGTGATAAGGATCTCAATTTTCGTACATCATGGAAGGCAGTTGGTGAATGCTTTTACTGACTAGATGTTGGGTGGGCGTTCGGTCTTGACATGTAATGGCTTGCGAAGTCACTCCACGCTTCTTCGTGTTTCGCAGCCTTGTCGTGCAGGGCTGCCGTTATTTTCTCCATTGTGGAGATATTGGTGGCGACTTTCAGCAAGTCTTTTTCGTTTGGCAGCCGTGGGGATTTCCATTTTGTAACTAGGGCTGCTCTGGCCGCTAATAGGAGGCGGGATACCAGTCCTCTCACACGCACCAACTCGTCATCATCATCTTTAAGACCGAACAACATCAGAAGGGGAGAGGATTCTCTGTCTATGCCATCTAGTCGCTTGATCCACCCTAGGACCTCCTGCCAATAAATGCGCACTTTGGGGCACCCCCACCACATGTGCCAGTAGTTGGCATCCGCTCCGCAATGGCGCCAGCATCTGGGGCTGGAGGTTTGGAACATCTTTGAAAGTCTATGCGGATCATACTGCCAATGGTGGAGTAGCTTTACAGCGTGCAATTTGTATTGGGCAGCAATAGACACTCTGGCGGGCGTTCCGCATATTCGGTCCCAGGCCTGCTGGTCAAATTCCCTGTCGAAATCTTTTTCCCATTTTCCTTTGAGGCGGAGGATCGGGGAATGGTCTTTGGTGATCAAAGCTTTATACATCCGGGATATCAACCCTTTGGTCGCGTTGGTCGTGTCAAGAATCATTTCGAAGGGCGTTAGTTCTCTGCGCGTGGCGGCTTTCCATTCCTCTCTTGACAGTACCCCTTTCAGCCGTAGATATAGGAAGATCGGGATCGGGTGGATTTGGAGGGCATCTTCCAGTTCCGAGATTGATATAAATTTCTCCTTCCTCCACAGCTGACCGACTCTTTCTAGACCTGCATCAAACCAGGTTTGATACCTGGCGTGTTCGGGGATTCTCTCACGGATGCCAGGTGACCAGTGGTGGCTCAGGGGTGAGGGCCATGTTGTAACTCCTGTCATACCCTTTCCCTTCTTCCAAATGTTCCACATGGTGCCCAATATCGGGTGTTCGCGCAGTGGTTTTACAAGCTTCGATCTAGGAACCCATAGCCATTCTGCGAGGGTCACGTTGACAAGGAAGTCATTGTCGAGCTGGACCCACTGAAGGTCCTTCCTGTCTCGTAGGTGTGGGACCAGGATCCTCAATTGTGTTGCCTGATAATATATTTCTATCTGGGAGGCCTACTCCTCCCAGCTCCTTCGGTAGTATCAGGATATCATATGCTATGAGTGGTTTTCTTCCATCCCAGAGGAAATCGAGTATAGCTTTCTTGACCTGTCTAAAGAAGTATTCTGGGATCATGACGGGGAGGACCTGAAATGGATACAGGAAGCGTGGGAGGGTCACCATCTTGATTGCGTTCAAGCGTCCCATCCAGGAGATTGTGAGTGGCTTCCATTTCAGTAGATCAGCCTTTAGGGCATCTAGGAGCTGGGGGAAGTTCGCCTCGTAGAGCTGTGTAAGATCTCTCGTTATATTAATCCCCAGATAGCGTAGTGTGGAGTCCTGTATGGTTAGGCCGAGGTGTGCCAAATCTATTTGTTGTTCAGGGGAGGGTACGTGGAGCGGGAAGAGGATGGACTTAGTTCTATTGATTTTGAAGCCGGAGAGTGTTCCGTATTCTTCGATGAGATGAATCGCCCGCGGGACTGACGACAGGGGGTTGAGTACGTGCAGCAGGATGTCATCTGCATACAGGGCCAACTTGTATTCCCTACCATTCACTTGGATACCTTCCACGGTGGAGTCTGCCCGGAGGGCTCTGGCAAGTGGTTCTAGGGACAGTGCGAAAAGTATCGCCGAGAGGGGGCATCCTTGCCTCGTTCCCCTGGTTAGTAGGAACCAGCGCGAAAATTGGGAGTTCACCATTACTGAGGCTTTCGGGGTCGAGTATACTGCTTTAATCGCTCGGCGGAGGACAGGGCCGAGGCCTATGTGCTTCAGCGTGGCTTCTAGGAAATGCCACTCGACCCTGTCGAACGCCTTTTCCGCGTCAATTGACAGCAATGTTGGCATATCTGGAGATGTTCTAGATTCATGTATCAGGTGGAGGGTCTTGCGTGTGGAGTCAGCGCCTTGTCGACCCGGAATAAAGCCAACTTGATCGTTATGGATTATCGAGGGCATATGCGTCTCTAGGCGGGCTGTGAGGATTCTTGTGTATATTTTGGCATCAGTGTTTAGCAGTGATATCGGACGATATGAGGCACAGTACTTCGGGTCCTTTCCTTCTTTGGGGATTACTGCTATCAGGGCCTCTGAGAAGGACGCGGGGGCCACTCCAGAGAGAAGAATGTTATTGAAGAGTTCAACCATGAAGGGGAGGAGGGCACTTTGAAAGGTCTTATAGAATCCTGCTGTGTAGCCGTCATTCCCGGGGGCCTTCCCTGTCGGGAGTCTTTTAATGGCATTTTCTACTTCTTCTGCTGTAATGGGGGAATCCAAGGCTTGTGCAATGTCTGCTGGGAGAGAAGGCATGGAAACCGCCGACAAGTAATCAGTAATTGCTTCCAAGCCGGGGGCTTCTTGCGAGGTGTAGAGCTTCTCATAGAAAGTGGCAAAGGCTTCAGGGATATTGGGGGGGCAGCGGACTCGGAGTGGTTCTTCTTCTTGTATAGTGGGCACCCACCTCTCGCGACGCTGGCCTCGGAGTCTAGCAGCGAGTAGTGCCCCCGCCTTATTACCGTGTTCATAGTGCCTCTGCTTTAGGCATTGGAGTCGGTGCACAATAGCCTCTGTTTCGAGCTGGCGCAGTTCCTCCCTTTTGGCATTGGCTTGTTCTATCTTGTGTAGCCTCTCCGTAGTCGCGGTTTGCGCCAATTGATCCAGTTGGGTGATTTCGGTCCATAGCCTACTCTCTATGAGTTCTCGTTCCCTTTTTTTGGCCGCACCCTCCCTGATGAGCACCCCTCTCCAGGTGGCTTTGCCCGCCTCCCAGACTGTGTTCGTGGAGATGTCACCTGTATTGTTTTCTTCAAAATAGTGGGTGATGTCCTGTTCGAGTTGCTCTCGGAAAACCGAGTCTCTAAAGAGCGAGTCGTTGCAGCGCCATTTGGCAGACCTCCGGGGGAGGGTCATTTGATCCAATGTGACCGTCACTGTGTCGTGGTCCGACCAGGTGACCGGGGATATACTGGTTTCCGTCATTGACGTTATGAGTGCAGGCGTTAGATATATATAGTCTATCCTGGAGTACGTGGCGTGTGGAGTCGAATAAAAGGTGTAGCCTGTGCGTGACAGGTTCTGGTGTCTCCAGGCATCTGTTAAGTTGTATATATCCATCAGTTCTGCCACCCTCGAGCGTGCGCTGGTGACTGGGGTGCTTGCGGAGGGGTCGCCGGCTTGCCTGTCGATTTCAGGGTCCATCCACGTATTGAGATCCCCACCCAGGATTACTTTGCCTTCCGCCTCAGTCATGACCTTGGGGATCGCTTGGTGAAGAAACCGAGATTGGCCGGTGTTTGCTGCATAAATGGATGCGAGCGTGACGGTGGTGCCTTGTATATTGCCTACAAGGACGATAGTTCTACCGCTCACGTCGGACCAAGATCTCAGTAACTCGAATTGTAGGGTCTTGTTGATCAGGATGCCCACCCCCGCCTTTTTCAAGGGGCCAGAACCCCAGTGTTCGGAGCCTAGTTTGGGGTGTAAAACTCTCCGTTCTTCGCCTCTGGAGTGTCGAGTCTCTTGTAGGAAGAGGATATCAAAGCCTGCCCTCTTGAATTCTCGGGATACTAGAGATCTCTTAGTGGGGGAGTTGAGGCCCTTGACATTGAGAGTGCCGATTTTAAGGGTGCCGTGCCTATCACCTGCTACGTTACGTTTCGTGGACATTGCTGCAGTTAGTGTGTTCGTCGTGTGTGTTGCGTCGTCTTCGAAGATTAGTTGCCACAGTGGAAGTACACTGATAAGTGTTTCGTGCCTCGTGAGGCATCGAATTTGCAATCGTCCCACCCACCTCCCCTTCCCTTTGGGTATTGGTCATCATACCCAATGTTCCCGGTTTCAATCTAAGTTCTGCATCTTTCAAACCCATGTGAAACTGAGTCTCAAAGTTGATGGTGTCCGCGTTGGACCAGATGTACGCAGCCAGCCTTTCAGCGGACCGCCCGTGAGGGTTATAGCCACGCAACCCCCTCCCCACATGGTAGCGTATTATGGTTTTGAGCCCCCTCCCCCCCAATTTGATTGCTGAACATCAATCACAATTTAACAAGCAACAAGAACTGTTATTATAGGTAAAAGATAGAAAAGAAATGCAACGATACGTGTGGTCTCGAGGGACGTCATTCGCCGGTCGACCATCAGCTATGACATTGGTGGAAAGCGCACAATGGGGGGTGTCCGGCGGGTCTGTGACGGCGTCCCACCGCTAGGTACCAACTCCCTGGTCCATGGGTCCCGAGTGAGATTCCTCAGGGCGAGTGACGGGTGGGTGCCGTCTCATCCATTTGCGTCTGGGGAGTCATTAGGACGTCTATATTTTCTTGCTCCCTTGACTTTATTCCGCTTCGGGCCCTGGGGTCTCCTCCTCGCTCCATCCTGTGCCGAGTCGCAATGTGATTCCTCCCGTGGGTCCGAGCCCAAGAGATCCGCAATGCAGTTCCGGATGTCGTCTTCGGATCGGAGCGTTATCCGCCTGCTCTCGTGCTCAAAGTTGAGGGAGAAGGGGTATCCCCATCTATACCTTGTGCCTTGGTCCGTGAGCCACTTCGTGAGGGGGCTGCAGAGACGCCGTAGAGCCAACGTGAGCGATGAAAGGTCTTGGAAAATGGTTATCCGGGCCCCGCTGAGGGTGAGGGAGTCTGGCGACCGGGCCTTCGTGAGAATCCTTGTTCTATCTTGGTACCTTTGGAACTTGGCTAGGACGGATCTTGGGCCCCCTGACGGGCCGCCGGCTCTGTGTATCCGCTCAATTGCGAGTTCGTCCACATTCTCATCTACGACTAATATCCTGATGCTATCGTTTATGGTGTGTTTGAGGTCTGACTCTGTTTCACCCTCGCGCTCCGGAATCCCAAAAAAGCGGAGGTTGTTACGGCGCTCCCTATTTTCTAAATCGTCAATTTTTAGTCGGATATCCTCTTCTCTTTTCTCTATGTTGCTCATTTTGAGGTTCAGGTGGGTTTCCATTACATCAATCGAGGCCTGGTTGTTTTCAACTCCTTCAAGCCTCTGTTCTATGTTATCGACCCTCTGGGTCATTCTGTCGATCTTGCCTCCTAAGTTCGCGCCCATGCTTCTGATCTCACTTAGGAGGGCGGCTATGTCCCCCTTGGTGGCTGCCGCACCCGCCTCGGGGGGCTCAGTTGACATTGTTCCGTTGGTATCGGGGTCCGGGTATGGGGGGATGTATGCGAATCTGGCGAGTTTGCTGCGGATGCTCATGCGATGTGTGGGTGCGAGGAGGCACACGCCCCTATGTTGGGGGCCTTTCCCTCAGCACCGAGGCTCTGGTTGCTTGCCGGCGTGAGATGCGGGATGGTGACTCAGGTGTCCCGGTAAGCGGGAGCGGGCGACGGGAGGAGGCACACGTCCTGGGGTCAGGGGCACTACCCTCCGTTCGCACTGTATGTCCCCAGTGGTGGCCTCCAGTCTGGTATCCTCTGCCACTCAGGTTCCACTGCACTGTTCTGGTGTAGCCTTTGGGGCCTGTCTGGACTGTACTGAGCTGGTGGGGGTCCGGTGTGGACAGTTCGGGGCTAGAGGAGGCCCGGATCAGGCTTGTGGGGGCAGGGCCCCATTCAAAATGCTGCCTAGCTGCTGAGGGAGTTCCGTGCTAGGCCCTCAATGTGTGGGCCGAGCTCTGTAGCGTGGGGGGAGCAGTTCCCTACTGGGTGGGGGGTAGCAAAGGATTTCGTATCCTCCAGGAGCCCTGGAGGCCCTCGTGCGGGGCGCGAGAGTTTGTGTCTTACTCGGCGCCTCGGGGGTCCGCCACCGCTATGGCGAAGGAGGAGGGGGGCTCCTGGTCTCCTTGTTCGGTGCCTGTTGTAACTTCAGGGGGGGCGCGGGTAGGAGGCGACTTGTTGTGGTCCCAGGGGGAGGGAGCGCCGTGTCTCCGCAGGCGGGGTGGCGCTGCTGGCAGTCCGTGTACTCAGGGGCGGGGACGCCTCTCAGGGGCCGTGGGAAGCCCGCGCGTATTGCGGGCGGAAAACACTCACCCGACTTGTCTGTAGCCGGTCCGTGGGGCCCGCAAGAGTTCTCCTGTGATCCGGGGGGGGGCGGCTGGCGGGGGTGATGCGCTGGAGTGTGGGAGGCCGAGTAGGCCGTTCACGAATCCCCGCGGCTTCAGTGCTCTTGGGAGGTGCTGCGTAGGAGGCCCGAAGGGGGCGGCTCAAGTCGGGGCTATTTCGATGGGAAAATCGCTCCGATTCTCGTCGGAGTTTCGCCCGGAAGTCGGGGGCCAGGTTCAGGGGACTCCGTCCGTCGTTGTTGCTCGGGTGGGGGGGCCAAAAGTGGGGGCTCAAAGCACTTTTGGGGGTTAGGGGAGCAGAGCTCACACGGAGGGGTTCTGCATCCGTGCGCCCCCTGGCGGCCGGATGCATTTCGATTTTTTAATCACCTTCACTAATGCTATGCAAATTTCAGACTAGATAGTGAATCCATGTTAGAGGCGCTCAGGAACCTCATGAATTACATACAAATGTATTATTTGTCCATCTCTGTATGGACCATTCTAGCGATACTTAAATATATATTGCTTGAAAATACGTTCTTTTTTCTAATTGCATTTTTATTATTTGTTGATACTGTTAAATCCAAGTTTTAACACCTAGTTTTGGTTTGAATTGTTCATTTAGCATTTTCTGGACCCTATTCACGTGGGTGGCATTAGTAGATGCTTAGGTAGGACATCTTGGAATCGGTGTGCTTGCTTAATCACAAGAAATGCCTTTTGATGTTGACTAATCTTGGGAATGTGCTTTTTACTCGGCAGCATTTACAGTATTACACATGTGTGCATTTCTATTACTTCATTTTTATTTCCCTTTTTTGCATTTTTTACTGAACCAGAATTTAGCAACTGTTTATTTCAGCTTTGCATGCCACAAAAGGGTTAATCACACTACCTAAACTACTCTAACCCAGTGTTCATCTACAAGCCAATCAGGCATGCGAGTATGATGTCAGACCCAGTTACATGGTTTGCATCCTTTTACTCATTCCATGAGAAGTAATTGAGGTAGTGGGTGACCTCTCTGATGTAGATGATATTGTTTTTCTAGAAGGGCAGGGACTCAAATACCCGTGGTATGGTTGCATTCTGACGTTTTGGAATCCTTCAATGGCAAATACGCCATTCTTGCACAGAAGTGGACATACTCTTCATGTTCAATAATACAAGAAATAGACTTCAACATGTGCCAATTTTAAGCAGATAATTTTCAGCAAAAATATAGCTTTTCCAATCATTTAATATGATTGTACTGCAATTTTCCTCCCACTTCAAAGTGCTCAAATAATAGGTGTTATTGGGCCTCATCATGGGTTGAGCGGAGTGCTATAAAATGTGGTGATAATAGTGTTGCTACCGTATTACCGCTCCGCCCAATCCTGAGTTTGGGCACAGCGTTCGAGATTTACCTCCAGCTTTTAGCTGGAGTAAATCTGTCCACTTTTCGTCCATTTTCAGAGCAATTACCACAGCTAATTCTGCCAATACTGCCCCATTGAGTCCTATGGACTCTTAAAAAAATGGGGAGTAACTGCATTGCCGCAATTCAAAATAATAGCCCAAAACCGAGTTGCAGTGACACTATTTGCATTGGGAGATATCCCAGCGGATTTACCGCTGGGATACCCCACATGTGATGAGGCCCATTATCATCCTGCTCAGTGGGCCTCCGTTAATCAACAGTGAAAAGATTACAGACTGACAGGGTAATTCATAGAATTCAGCGCACAAGTAGCGCACGCGGCTGGCGCACAGCGTGCGCGTGCGATAGTCTGCGCCAGCCGCGTGCGCCAAAACCGAATCCGGCGCACAGCGTATTCATGGATTTTAGCTTCCCCAGGCAGCCGTGGCACACAGTGGCGCAGCGACTCGCTGCAGCGCCAGTTACGCCCCCAGGAACGCCCCTTGCGCTGGGAAATCTCATAAAAATCACAAACCAGCGCAAGGGGCTACGCTAACCCTGGACCATCACGGCAAGCGGCCCATGCGATTTTCAAGGGTGCGCGGGAAGTGTCACACGTCAAATCCCAGGCTACGTCCATTTCAGGGGTGCGCGGGAAGTTTCACACGCGAAAAGCCAGGGTACGTCCATTACAGGGGTTCGCGGGAAGTTTCACACGCGAAAAGCTAGGCTACGGGAATTCCAGGGGTGCGCGGGAAGTCCCACACGCGAAAAGCCAGGGTACGTCCATTTCAGGGGTGCGCGGGGAAGTTTCACACGCGAAATGCCAGGCTACTTCCATTTCAGGGGTGCGCGGGAACGTTTCACACGCGAAAAGCTAGGCTACGGGAATTGCAGGGGTGCGCGGGAAGTCCCACACGCGAAAAGCCAGGGTACGTCCATTACAGGGGTGCGCGGGAAGTTTCACACGCGAAAAGCTAGGCTACGGGAATTGCAGGGGTGCGCGGGAAGCCCCACACGCGAAAAGCCAGGGTACGTCCATTACAGGGGTGCGCGGGAAGTTTCACACGCGAAAAGCTAGGCTACGGGAATTGCAGGGGTGCGCGGGAAGCCCCACACGCGAAAAGCCAGGGTACGTCCATTACAGGGGTGCGCGGGAAGTTTCACACGCGAAAAGCTAGGCTACGGGAATTGCAGGGGTGCGCGGGAAGCCCCACACGCGAAAAGCCAGGGTACGTCCATTACAGGGGTGCGCGGGAAGTTTCACACGCGAAAAGCTAGGCTACGGGAATTGCAGGGGTGCGCGGGAAGTCCCACACGCGAAAAGCCAGGGTACGTCCATTACAGGGGTGCGCGGGAAGTTTCACACGCGAAAAGCTAGGCTAGGGGAATACCAGGGGTGCGCGGGAAGTCCCACACGCGAAAAGCCATGGTACGTCCATTTCAGGGGTGCGCGGGGAAGTTTCACACGCGAAATTCCAGGCTACTTCCATTTCAGGGGTGCGCGGGAACGTTTCACACGCGAAAAGCTAGGCTACGGGAATTGCAGGGGTGCGCGGGAAGTCCCACACGCGAAAAGCCAGGGTACGTCCATTACAGGGGTGCGCGGGAAGTTTCACACGCGAAAAGCTAGGCTAGGGGAATACCAGGGGTGCGCGGGAAGTCCCACACGTGAAAAGCCAGGGTATGTCCATTACAGGGGTGCGCGGGAAGTTTCACACGCGAATAGCTAGGCTAGGGGAATACCAGGGGTGCGCGGGAAGTCCCACACGCGAAAAGCCAGGGTACGTCCATTACAGGGGTGCGCGGGAAGTTTCACACGCGAAAAGCTAGGCTAGGGGAATACCAGGGGTGCGCGGGAAGTCCCACACGCGAAAAGCCAGGGTACGTCCATTACAGGGGTGCGCGGGAAGTTTCACACGCGAAAAGCTAGGCTACGTCCATTTCAGGGGGGCGTGGATAGTTGAACACGCTACTCCGATCGTTGGGTCTTCACAGGTCTTCCCTGCATGCAGTCCACACCACAGGGGATTACCCTGCACACCTGCTCATGACTCCCACCCCCCAGCAGTCATGGGGCACCTGCCAGCAGGCCCCCACTTATGTCCCACTCATGCCTCCCACCACACCCACCCCCAGCACTGTGGGGCACCTGCCAGCAGTCCCCCACTTATGTCCCACTCATGCCTCCCACCCCCCAGCACTGTGGGGCACCTGCCAGCAGGCCCCCACTTATGTCCCACTCATGCCTCCCACCACACCCACCCCCCAGCACTGTGGGGCACCTGCCAGCAGGCCCCCACTCATGTCCCACTCATGCCTCCCACCACACCCACCCCCCAGCACTGTGGGGCACCTGCCAGCAGGCCCCCACTTATGTCCCACTCATGTCTCCCACCAACCCCACCCCCCAGCAGTCATGGGGCACCCTCCACCAGGCCCCCACCCATGTCCCACTCATGCCTCCCACCACCCCCACCTCCCAGCACTGTGGGGCACCTGCCAGCAGCCCCCCACTTATGTCCCACTCATGCCTCCCACCACCCCCACCCCCAGCACTGTGGGGCACCTGCCAGCAGCCCCCCACTTATGTCCCACTCATGCCTCCCACCACACCCACCCCCCAGCACTGTGGGGCACCTGCCAGCAGGCCCCCACTCATGTCCCACTCATGCCTCCCACCACACCCACCCCCCAGCACTGTGGGGCACCTGCCAGCAGGCCCCCACTTATGTCCCACTCATGTCTCCCACCAACCCCACCCCCCAGCAGTTATGGGGCACCCTCCACCAGGCCCACACAGATGTTCCCCTACCAATAGGAAATCACAATACAGATCCCAGGATCCCATGGGCAACCACATCCCACCCCATGTCACCCCAGTCCATACACACATCCAAGGTACACATCCATTCAAAAATCAAATACCCATTACATGATACATAACCAATGAGCAGTATGCGCATGAGTCCAAGTCCGTCAGACTCACACAATGGCAACACATGACTGTGAAAACCCAGATTGTGACAGTCAACAAACCAATGAGAGAAGTCCACACAATAGAATCAAAAGAACAATGTATTAAAATGTAAGAAGGAAAAAAAAAGAAACACCTAAATGAATACACAAAGTAACAGGTAAAAAAAAAAAAAAATCTAATGAAAGGTGAAATCCAAAAGAACGGGTGCAAAGTCAATCAGAATGGAAATCAAAAACAAACACATTGCCCCATGGTCCAAATAATAAAATCGAAAACATCCACAAACTATGTACAAAGATGATTGTCCGGGTCCAATATCCCTAAAAACCATAAAATGAAACCTACCCAAAACCTAACTAATGCGAACTATATACAAAAAACGTGGGCCATTGTCCAATCAACTCAAATAATAAATAAAAATAAAGGAAACCTACTATCTACATAACTATATACAAAGGCGGCGGGCCAGTCCTGCGGCTCACTGAGTGATGTTATGGGCCAGGGCATCATCGAACTCCCTTTCTATCTCCCCGAGGCGTTCCTCCTCAATGGCCCCGAGGGCCCGCAGGGCTGACGCAGTGTCCACCTCCAAGCCCCTGCGGATCTCCTCGAGGCACTCAGCACGCCTCAGGGCCCTCTGCATGGAGTCCACTGCCCTGACCATAGCGAGCCGCCCCTCTTCTGCCCGCCGCCTCTCAGCATCTATTGCGTGGCCTAACCGCTGCCACACGGAAGACACATTCTGTCCAGGGTCCTCCTGCCCTCCAGCCGATGGCTGCCCCTCCGATGTTGATGGCCCCGAGCCATGACGCCTCCCACGTCGCTGCCGCTGCCTCTGCAGCCACTGCCTCTGCCAGCACGACGGCATCCAGGCTGATGGTATCCACCGACGCCGTTGTGCACGTGCCCTGCCTGATGATGCCGGCACATCCTCCACCTGCAGGGGTCCAGTTGCCATGGTGTCCACACCAGCTGGACCACCGACTCCCGACTGTGGCAGGGATGGGATCCCCACTGAGCCGGCGGCATTGGTCGGGGCAGGTCCACAGGGGGCCCTGGTGTCAACTGAGCCGGAAGACGGCAAGGAGAACGACCGGCGCATACTTTCCACAGAGGAGGAGATGCCCGACACATTGGCCATCACCTGCAGAAAACCCGCGCCAATGGCAGATCCCAACTGGGCCACGTCGGCACGGTGCTCTTCGTGATGATGTGCGTGCTCCTCCCGGGAAGCATGCACGTCATCACGAATGACCCCCGTGCGCAACGCGACCCCAATCAGGACCTTTTCCATGCACCCACGGGTCCCCTCGTCCGCAGGTGGAGGGGAGTCAGATGACATAGACACCCCCTCCACCTGCGGACGGGCCTGGGACGGGGCATCCATGCTGGTGCATGGTGGTGCACTCACAGGGTCAGGGACAGCGACATGCACAGGCACCTCCACGGCGACCTGTGCTGCCTCCTGCCCCTGGCCCTGGACTGCACCCCTTGCACCAGCAGGGATGCCCCCACCAGGCCTCAGGTGTGCCTCAGTCTCGGCCGCCTCCTCCTCTGTAGAAACCACCAACCTGGATGGCTCCTTGCCCTCTTCCGCTGTAGCTGGCCCCTGTGGGGGCTCACCCACCCCTTCCGCCGCAGCCGTGGGGGCATCCCCGCCGTCTACCTCCACAGCGCCGTCTCCGCCCTCTCCATCACTAGCCGCTGCATAGAGGGAGACATAGAACACAAGCATCAGGGCACTGTACAATGGTCCCCTACACAGGAAGCAATATCAGATGACTGGCAATGGTAAAGTACACTTCTATCATGTCCCTCCACAACACATGGGTCAGGCAATACACACACGCAACACCCATGGTCCATGGCATGCACATCAACATACATGTCCACTGCACTCTTCTAAAGTACGATGTCATGGAACTCACATGCATCATTGGTCATGCAAATCACACGCACACACTTCACCTCTGTCACATCCATGTGGCCTCGTACATCACAAACACAGTGGATACAAGGATGATTAGGCAGCATCAGTGAATCTGTACAGTGTCACTGACATGTGTCATGCATCCATGCCATTCAAAAGTCACAGACATGCAGGTCAAGCACACCGACCTCGACACCATACATGTACCTGGCATCAGCATCCATCCCTCACCCACACCCATGTCCACGAACATACACTTGCATGCTCACATGTGTCCAATCTGCATAGGCCTCCTCAGGTTGCATAGCAACACATACAACAACCATGTGATCCACAAATTACTGGTCGCACATGCATCGCCATGACAACACTGCACACATACATGCCTACAAGGCCCATGCCACACATACAGCATCACACAACCAGCACACTGCAACATGCACTGTCTCACACAGCAATGCCTGCACACTTACCGCTCAACTCCAGACGGGTCTCCCTCTCAAGGACCTGGGAGTGGAGCGCTGGGTGTATGCGTGCCAGGACCCTCATTTGGATCGAACTCATGTGGCCCCGGCCCCCCTCCACGAGGCGCCGGGCCTTTGAGAGGGTCCTGGACCTGCAGTCCTCCCAACGCTTCCTGACATGTCGGTTGTCGCGGACTGCCACCCCCTCCGCGTTGATGGCAGTCACGATGTCGTCCCAGATCCGAGTCCGTCCTTCATAGTTGGCGCGGCTACTTCCGAAGAGGGCATCATACTGCCCCAGGACTCGCTCCACCAGGACCCCAACCTCGGTGACACTGAAGCTGGGGCCCCTCTGCCTCTCTGGCTGGGGGTTGCCAGTGGTGCCAGATGTTTCAGTGCCCGACATGGCAACCCCAGAGGCAGGAGTGGGTGGGCAACTTGGTCCTGGGGCTGGGCTGTGGAGTGGTGTTCTTCCAGTCGGGAGTCTTCAGTTCCAGCAGGGGTGGACACAGCAACTGTACGCCTGCAGATGGCTGATGTGCAGGCACCAAATGGCAGGGCACGGTGGCAGCAGGCAGGCAGGCAGGCAGGCAGCAGCAGATGGCACGTGGGAGGCTGCTCGGGGCACTGGGGGGCAGTAACTCGGCCTTCTGGGCAGGAGCGTGGTCTTCCGTGTGTGAACGCGTGGCCAGCTTGATACGGAGTGAATTGGCACGTGAAAATCATGCACGTCTGCGTGGAATCCGAGGAAAGGCCCTCAGCGCGTAAGCACGTCAGCACGCGTACGCGATTTCATTGGTCCAAAGGGCCAGGCGCGTAAGCGCGCCTATGACGCACGGGTGTTTCCCAACACGCGTGATTGGTCCAAAGGGCCAGGCGCGTAAGCGCGTCTATAACGCACGGCCGTTTCCCAACACGCGTGAAAGAAACACAAGCCAGTGTCAATGAGTGTGATTGGAGGCTGGCCCTTCAGCGCCTACACGCGGAAGTGACGCAGGACCTGTGGGCCTGCATAAAAGGTACATGTAGAACGCCATTTCCTTGTACGTGCTTTTCGTGGAGAGCGAGTTGGTGTATTCTGTACTTCTTGTCAGTTGACACGCGATTTACTTCACGGCGTTCAAAGGTCGTACTCCCTGTTACCTCTGACAGCTTTTTCTCTTTTGCTCTTTTTCCTGGGCCTGTTTCCTCACACAGCGTTCCCTTCTACTGTTGTCCTGTCTCCTCAGACAGCGTCCCATTCTTCTTTTGGCGGGGGTGTTGCCAACGCGCACACGCGCGTCTTTTTGACGCATTTCTCCCTGGCAGACGGTGAGTTGCGCACGCATCTATCATCTGTGCTTGCCCCGTGTGTCACGTACCTCTTCAGAGGTCAATCTAGGCTGCGTGTGACACGCATACGTTCATTACTGTGTTACTGGATGCCACAGCGTAGTGCAGGGTTTTTCATACGCACACGTGGTCTAGGAGGGGTATCGTGCACGTTCCTTAACTTTTTTGGGGTGCCTGTGCGTTGCGTGACCCGTCATCTTTCCCCAGGGGTGTCATATAGCCTTGCCACTGCACTAGGGTACGAATACCATCTGGTACCCAACCCCTTTGACACCCAATTGCCCAGGACAATTGTGCACACCCACTCCCATACGCACAATAACATCAGTGCCATGGTTGGGAGGCGTGCAAGCCGTAAGGGTGGCAAAGGTGGCCGAGCCACACGTGGTGGCCGTGGAGGATCCACTAGGGGACGTGGTTGTGACTTGCAGGGTGCCCCTGTCCCCCCCAGTCTGGAGGACCAGTCAGGGACACCCATGCCCCCCTCCCCCCCCCCAGGTTGAGGGTCATGTGGCTGATACCAACCCTGATCAGCCCTTGTTGGACCAGCCCATTGTGGCACCAGACCTGTCCGAGGGTGACTCCATCGCTGACATCCAGGTCAGCAGGTCCACTGCACGTGCACCGGTGCACATTGGTGTCATCAGGACACGCGCATCTATGCCAGATAGGTCATCTGCTGCCCCCCGTGGGCAGGGTGTGGCTCCATCCACCCCACCTCTCATACACCCTGCCAAGACTGTGTCGGTCCTAGTTCATGCACCTCAGATCAGGCCTGACCCTATCCCTCTACCCCCAATGCCTGCACCTACTCCCATGCTGAGTGTGCAATCCCACACACCCAGTACTGAGTCCACCACGGCTCCTGCCCCTAGTGTCCACAGCGGCGTAGGACACTCTGGATCCCCACCCCCTTCCAAGCGGAAGAGGAAGAGTGCACGTCCGGCACAGGCTGATGCCCCAGGCACGGCTGCACAGTCCGGCCCATCAAGGAAGCCCAGCTTCACAGACGCCGAACTGAATGCACTTGTTCAGTATGTGTCAGACCATGATAGGGAAATGGTCATCGTTGCAGGGTCCAAGACCACACATGCCAGACGCCAGGCACACTGGCAGACCATTGCTGACAAAATAAGTGCCCTTGGAGTAGTGAGGCGCACAGCTAGTGATTGCCAGAAGCGCTGGAATGACCTTAAGCGCAGGGCAAAGGATAAGCTGGCCTCAAGTCATGCCGCAACCTTGGTGACTGGAGGTGGGTCCCCAGCACAGGAAATAGAACTCACACCACACGAGTCCGTAGCTGGATCCTACGTCACCGAGGGACAACTCCAAGGTGTGGGAGATCTCCCTGATTACGAGGCATCATCCGGTGAGTGCACATGCATGTGTGTTATATCAATGTGCATGGTGTGTGTGCGAAGCCTTCATGTTGGGTGCCTGTCAAGGGGGTGTGTGGCAGAGTTGATAGTGTCACCCATGTGCCTCATCCAGTATGTTCAGTGCAACACCATGTGCCCACACCACTATCCCTACTGCCAACAGTGCACATATGGCCCTACACCATGGAAGTTCCCCTTGAATTGTCATTTTGTCACGACATTGTTGCTCATTCTCCCCTGTCTATTCATCTTATGTCTTACATACCATTCCTACACTTTCCCCCAGCCATTCAAGTTCCATCGTCACATGCCTGACATGCAATGATACCACATGCTAATGCGTCCTCTGTATATACATGGCACTCAACATGCTGTCATACTCTGGATTTTGCCTTGACACCCACCTCCTACCTGTGTGCTCTTGTTCCGTCTGGTTTCAAGCCCCATTCCCTCACACTCCATGCTGCTCTTCATGGTCTATCTTCCCTGACTTCTACTGTTCAGACCATCGTGCCCTACTCACGACACCTGCTTGCAAACAGTCAAATGAGGGCACCCTGCCCTCCAATGCGACCCACCCTATTGCTGACAAGTACATCTGAGCCTACTCAAGGTTAACTCTCACTGACATCTGCTCATACATGCCTTTGCCTGTCCCATGGACCCTTCACATGGTCCCAGTCCTCTCTCCGTGCTCCTCTTCCACCATCAATGGTGTGACCCGTTGGGGTGTACTCTTGGCCTCCTTCCAATCCTCAGAGGGCACAATTGATGTGTATGGTAATGGGAGCATCTCAGTCCAAGGACCTCAGGCCAACCTTATTCTCCTTGACAAATGCTACCCACATCTCATCAACTTCCTTTCCTCTCCTGCTGTCCCCCCTCCTCTCTCCTCATCTATCCTGCACTGCCTCCCTGCACCCTCCCATGATCCTTCTCCGCCTCCCACTCCAACTCCTACACATGCTGCACCTCTGATCTGTAGCACTCCCCGTAAGTCCTACAAGGCTGTCAACCTCCTCCACATTTACACTCCTTACTCTGCCGCTGCATCAGGCATTCCTCCAATATATGTCACTTACATGAGGTAATGCACCTTGACATCCTTGGTCTCATGGAAACATGTCTGACGGCCAGCTCTGTCTGCATCTTTGACACACTCCTACCTGACGTTCAGGAGATCCTCTCCTTGGCCCGGCACTACTGTGCAGGGGGGGGTGTGCCCTTGCCTTCCCTGATGGTATTCCTGCCACTGTCACTCCTACATAGACCTACTCCCCTCTGGAATGGCTTGTGTGACGTCTCTCTCCATCTCACCTCGACATTCACAAACTGTGCGTACTGTGTATCGGAACAATGGTCAAATGTACTACTTCCTTTCTGAGTGGCCTCACCTCTCCTCCTCACTCATGTCCCCAGACACTGAAATCCTCTTCCTTGGTGATGTACGCATCCACCTGCATGCTTGTTGCCCACCCCACGTGACTTTTCCGTGACCTCAGCAACTCCCTATCACCCTCTAAACTCCCGTCTGTCCCTACTCATTCTGCAGGGCACACTCTTGATGCTCTGATCTCATCTGACCTTCCCCTCTCCATCCCTCTCTGCACTCCTCTCTCCTGGAGTGATCACTTTCTCCTCTCCTCCCACCTCACCCTCACCACCCCACAGGCAAAGCCACCCTCACCACTGTCACACACCTTCTTGGTATTCCAACCCATGAAGTGTGTGTCAGTCGAGGCTTATGCTGCCAAAATCTCCCCCCCATCCAGCTCCCCCTTAGGCTCACTCCCATCCTGACAGGGCCCACTCCATGCTCCACTCTATGTCAGGTACACTGGATGTCTTTGCCACGGTCATGACAATCCGCCTGAAGCCCCATGCCAATGCTGACTCCTGGCATGACTCGGATCTTGTGAACCCAAAACACAGGTGCCGGGTGGCAGAGAGGAAATGGCCTGCATCATGCTCATCCTCTGGCAAACTGGCCTGCCGCCTGCTCCAAAGGCAATAGCGTCTCACCCTTCTCACCAAGATGAGAGCCCCGATCCAAGGGCACATATCTGCGGCATCTGACAACTCTGCAGGACACATTGAAATCTGCAAGGACCTTGCCGAGCCAGATGCAGTGTGTACCTCCCCTGTCCCCTCCGAGCCCACAGCACTGCATGACTGTCTCTGTACCCCTATAGGCCACCCCCCCAGCACTTGTCTGCGCCTACCACCATCTGCCCTCGACGTTAAGTCCTACTTACCTTGTACAGCACTACCAGCCGCAACTTCCCCTTGCACTTCATTGTGCCACCCACCTCTGCACTTGCGTTACATGAATGACACCAGCACCAGTAGGATTGTTGAATGGCATCCCCTTCTGCCCCACCACCCCTCAGTGCTCCGCTGTACCTTCATACATTTCTGTACAGGTGCTTCACGAATGCTATATGAATCCATTACAGGTGATGGGGAGGTGGAATCTCATTGTTTACTGCATTTTGTTAATGTTGACAAGGCACTGTGCATCGTGGCCAATTGGGACTAGCAGATCCATGTCCAACATGTTAACTTCTTGATGTGATGAAGCAATGTCAGGACCAGAGTGGCCAAAATCCAAATTAGTTGCCCTCCTCTCCCTCTTCACTTGGTGGCTATGTCACATGCCATGTGTGTGATGGCATGTGCATTTGACATGGCAATCACCGGCCAATGTGTGATGCCAGTGCTAGGCAGCATGGGGAGCAGGCGTTGCTCTCCATTCTCTGTGTCATCATTGTGTGCCCTGAGCCTCCACTCCAGACCCAGTGATGGTGAATGCATAGGAGGTTTCCCAGTCATGTGGGACATGTGTCATTGAACTACTGGCTCTGTTGTTCATCAGCCCTTGTTGTATGCCATGGTGCTAATGCCTGTTTCCATTTCTCTCTTTCATGTCTTTGCAGGGGACGACGCACTTGTTGATGCTGGGGATGTGGTGGTGGAGCCGTCCCAGGAGGGCAACCCGGGCCGACCTTCCACAAGTGAGGGACGTGGTGTGTTTGTGGGTGAAAACCCACAAGTGCTGCAGGTCGTGCTGTCGAGGGGTGTCTCTGGGGGTTCCTCCCCCGAGCAGTATTCAGGTGTAGACTCGGAGGATGACACCTGTGTGCAGTCGCAGGTGAGTGTTCTTGGGAGAGAATCTCCTCTGTCCGACCCACCTGCAGCCGGGTTATTGCCCTCAATGGGGATGTCAGTGTCGGCAGCTCAGCCTCTGGTGGTTACGGATGCAGGGCCACACCACACAATCTCTGATCCTGTTCCTGGGGCTGCAGATCAGAGAGGGAATGCAGTCCTGCAGCCTGAGGCTTTGCCGGCACAGCAAGGCGCAGTCCGCCTTGCCCCAGGCAGGTGTGGTGCCCGCCAACGTGGTGGCCGTATGCCACCTGGCAATACCGCTTGGGAGCAATCCATCTACGGTATGGCCACCCAACAGGCAGCATCATCCGAGATGATTGCACAGGCCATGGATAGGGTGGCCACTTCGATTGTCCCCCCAGAAAGGCTGATGGAGCGACTGGAGCAGGCTACAGAGTCCATCTGCCAGGCACACAGGGAGGACATGTTGGCGTCCAACATGGACAGGCGGGCAGGACTGGCGACTCTGCGGGAATCACTTTCCATGGAGTCCCAGCGCCACAGGGAAGGCCTGAGGGAAGAATTCCATCACCTCAGGTCGACCCTGTCAGAGCTTGAGGCTTCATCCCATAGAAGGACAGAGGAGCAGCTGGAGCGTCTGACACGGACGCTCTCGGCCGAGATGCAGGCAACTCGTGCGGAGGTCAGGTCATCCCGGAAGTTACTGCATGGGGACCTCCGCATGATCATAATCCAGAACCAGACCTTCCAGACCCGCCTGCTTGCAGCCATGGAGGAGCAAACTCGGGCTTTGCGTGGGCTGCCTCCCATTGTCACACCATCTTCTGAGGCAGCTCCCCCACCTCCTGAGTCAGCTGCAGGGTCTGGCCAGAGCGATAGCGACTCATCTCCCACAACAGAGTAGCCGTGTGGGCCACGAGCCTATGGGGTGTTTTTACTTCCCATGATCCACACAGGTGGATTGTGGCGTGCATCCTGTCCTCGGACCTCATAGGTGGCCCCCCCCTCCCCGCCGGCCCTTTCATGGCCATTTTTTCTTATCATATTTTTATTTTTCAAGTGTGTTGCCTTGTGTGGGTACCTGGGCATACACTGTATTGTGGCTGGGCACATGCAGGCTTGTCCTGAGTTTGGTTTCGATGCTTGGGTACCTGGCATCCACACCCCTCCTGCTTCCGTTTCCATGGGCTTGCAAAGGGTGTGCCCAAGTGACAGCAAATTACACGGTGACATTGGACTCCCATGAGCTGTTGGGCAGTCCATAGTCAATACTGTGTAGACATTCATGGTGTACATTGTTGTTGCACCTAACTATGCATGATGGTTTGATATGTGCCTCAACTTACATATGTTACTCATGTTTTGCAGGTATTTCACACAGTTCTTCACACGGGCATACTCTCTGGAGTCAGACTACATGTCGGTAGATGTGCAGTGACACTTTTGCGTGGCGCCATCACTGTACATCTGGACGGTGAGGACATACCAGCACAATCAGGTATTGAGACTACCATTGATTACATGCATTGTGTCTTGTTTTGGTGGGCTTCAGGGTGGGTTGGTGTGTAATTTGATTGAAATGACTCTTACACAGGTGTGTAGTAGTGCCTCCATCACGGTTAGCTGTTCAAGTGCGGCTATGTTCCATTTGGGGCACTGCAATTTGTGACACCGGTGTCATGTTGTGAGGGTCAGTTTGTTTGCTCTCACATACCATGACATGGTGTCCTCTGTGGCGGGACTGTGAAGGGATTGGGTGACATGGCAATGTTGTAATGTAGCAATTCGCCTGTGCCAATGCATTTTTGATGAATGGAGTTGTGTCTTTTCATAGTTATGCATTGCTGGTGTATGTGTAGGTAGGGGTGCACACATAGTGACACTTCCATGTTAACAATCTCAGGCTGATGTGTTTCTGACAGTTTATTGCCAAGAAATTTTGTGACATTGTCAGGTAGTGTCATCATTGATCGTCAGATGGTATGTGCCAGAGCAGTGTGCACTAGCCAGCACTGTGATTCCTAGGTGAAGAAGTTGGCCACCAGTTGCGTACGGGCTGCCTCCCCCCGTGCCCTTTCCCCTCCCATGCGCAGCGGGTGTGCATGTGGTTGTGGATGTGGGGGCACCACCATGTCCACGGGCAGGCCCCGGCGTGTTGCAACGTTGTGCAGGACACATGCTGCCACTATGATCCTGCACACTAGTGGGGGAGCATATAACAGCTGCCCGCCAGAACGGTCAAGGGAGCGAAAGCGTGACTTCAGCACTCCGAATGTGCGCTCCACTATGCCCCGTGTTGCAATGTGGGCTGTGTTGTACCTTAACTCGGGTGGCGTGGTGGGGTTCCGGATTGGGGTCATCATGTGGTGGCTGATAGGGTAGGCACTGTCCCCTGCGGAGGTGGTGATGGGTATCATTAGTGGTGTTGTGACATGACCCTGTATCTGACATGCATGCATGTGCAGTGGCATTCATGCTCACCAAGCAGCCATGTATCTCCATGCTGGCCAGCCTCTAGGTCCCGGCTTAGGGTAGACATTCTGTAGATGAAGCTGTCGTGGGTGGACCCGGGATAGTTGGCATATACTGATGTGATGATTCCCTTGGCATTGCATACAACTTGCACGTTGATGGAATGCCAGTGCTTGCGGTTTCTATAGATGTGCTCTGTTGCCCTGGGGGGACGTAGAGCCACATGGGTGCAGTCAATTTCACCAAGCACTTTGGGGAATTGAGCCACACCATAGAATTCCTGGATGCACGCCCGCCTTTCTGCAGGAGTCCTGGGGAGATATATGTGCCTGCGGACTGATGGCCGTGCAGTGATGATGTTCAAGACCTGGTGTAGACAGCGTGACTGCGTGGCCTGTGACACACCACCCACTATGGCACTTGTCCGCTGAAAAGATCCAGTGCCCAAGAAGTGCAGTACATTCAGGACCTTCTGCAGGGGGCTGAGTGCTTGGGAGCACAGGGTGGGTGATGTGAGGTCATCCTCCCACTCACTGACCAGGTCCAGTATGATGTGTGCTGGAAACCTGTACCTCCCATACACCTGGTCATCAGGCATCCCGAATAGGCTGGTTCTGGGTGAGAAAATTCTGGCCCTGACTCTCCTCCTCCTCCTCCTTTGGTAACCCACAGCCACTGCTGCTAGGAACGGTATGTTCATCTTTGCACTGAGCTTGTAGGATGTTTTCACGTGAATATTTAGACATGCCGGGTCACGTACGCCTGCTTCCTGCAGGCGTACGTCTTTCCGTATTGCCTGTTGTAATTTTGCACGTGTCGTGGCCGAGCGTGTGTGACTACATGCTCGAGGTTTACCAGGTTAAATGTACGTTATTAATATTGTAATTGTATTCAGATGTAAATGGTAACCGGGCGTTTTTCACAGGCGCAGTTGCATATGCGATTACTCGCTGTGTGCCTTTGGACCAATGAAATCGGGTACGCGTGCTGACGCGCTCGCGCTGCACGTGTATTTTTTTCACGTGGGTTGGGAAACACCCGTGCGTCATAGGCGCGCTTACGCGCCTGGCCCTTTGGACCAATGAGATCGCGTACGCGTGCTGACGCGCTCGCGCGGGAGGTTTATTTTTTTCACGTGGGTTGGGAAACACCCGTGCGTCATAGGCGCGCTTACGCGCATGGCCCTTTGGACCAATGAGATCGCGTACGCGTGCTGACGCGCTCGCGCGGGAGGTTTATTTTTTCACGCGGGTTGGGAAACGGCCGTGCGTTACAGACGTGCTTACGCGCCTGGCCCTTTGGACCAATGAAATCGCGTACGCGTGCTGACGTGCTTACGCGGCCTTTCCTCGGATTCCACGCAGACGTGCATGATTTTCACGTGCCAATTCACTCCGTATCAAGCTGGCCACGCGTTCACACACGGAAGACCACGCTCCTGCCCCTAAGGCCGGAATCCTGCCCCCCAGAGCCCCGAGCACGCTCCCACCTGCCATCTGCTGCTGCCTGACTGCCTGCTGCCCACGTGCCCTGCTGTTTGCTGCCTGCACATCAGCCAGGGGTGCAGTTGCTGTGACCACCCCTGCTGGAACCAAAGACTCCCGACAGCCGTACCATCGCTCCACAGCCCAGCCCCAGGACCCAGTTGGCCACCCACTCCTGCCTCTGGGGTTGCCATGTCAGGGAGCACAACATCTGGCACGACTGGCAACCCCCGGCCAGGGAGGCAGAGGGGCACCAGCTTCAGTGCCACTGAAGTTGGTGTCCTGGTGGAGCGAGTCCTGGGGCAGTATGATGCCCTCTACGGACGGATGCGCCTCGACAAGGAAGGACGGACCAGGATCTGGACGGACATTGTGACTGCCATCAACGCAGAGGGGGTGGCAGTCCGAGAATTCCATCAAGTCAAGAAGCGCTGGGAGGACTACAGGTCCAGGACCCTGAACAAGGCCCGGCGCCTCGTGAAGGCAGTGGATGCCAAGGGGCGGCGGGGCCACTTGTCGCAAGATGAACTTTGGGTCCTGGAACGCATATCCCCAGCGCTCCATGTCCACGCATATCCCCAGCGCTCCATGTCCAGGTCCTTGGGAGGCAGACCCGTCTGGAGTCGAGCGGTGAGTGTACATGCATACTGATTGTAAGCTGTGTGTGTGGTGGTGTGCCAGGAGTGTGCATGTTGCACATGTCTTTGTGTGGCCATGTATAAATGTGTGTGTGCAGGGCTGTGAGACAAGCACATGTGTGCCTGTGATGTGTGAGACAAGGATGGTGCATGTGTGTGTGTGTGTGCTTGCAGTGCAAATGCTTGTGTGTGGGCACATGTGTTTGACTGTGCATGTGAGTTGGCATGCTTGTGGTGTGACACATGGATGTTGATTCCAGGTGCATTAGTCTGCAGCGTGTGCGTGTGTGTAGTTGTGAAGGGTGCAACAGTGTTGCTACATGGATGCAGGTGACACTGTCATGTTGGAGAGTGAATTGCAAATGTGACATGGATGTTCATCTCATGACTGACAGTTTGCGGAGTGGTACACATGCTTGGATGTGTGCTTTGCATGTGTGCATGTGTATTTGAGTGCGTGTGTATCATGTGATGTGTGGCTCACCTTTGTCTGCTCATGCTGCTGTATGTGAATGTATGTAGCGGGCTGTAGCAATATGGCTGTTGAATGACTCATGTGTGTGCGTTGAGGAGACAAGTGTGTTGGTGATTGTGATGCCAGGTCTGGAGTATGACAATGCCACTCTTGTACAACTGTTATGTGTGTGAGTCAATTGTACAGTGTCCTGATGCCTGTCTCCTGTCTCTCCCTGCCTGCAGCGTCATCTGTTGTGGAGGGCGGAGAAGGTGCTGTGGAGCACAGCAGCAGGGATGCCACCGCCAGCCGGAGACGCAAGGCCCGGCTCCCCTCCCCTGTTGTCATCTCGTCGGGGAGTGAGGAGTCCGGTGCTGTGTCCCAGGTCGCAGCTGCCGAGGGGAGGTCCAGGAGGCGCAGGAGGAAGTTGGACTCCTCGGCAGCAGAAGGGGCAGCTGAGACCCCACAGGGTTCCGCGGCGGAAGATGGCAGGGAGTCATCCAGGTTGGTGGTGGGTTTGGTGGAGGAGGAGGCCGTGCAAGGGACTGAGATGGGGTCTGGAGGTGGGCATTCCACTGGTGCTAGTGGTGCAGCACAGGGGCAGGGACAGGAGGCAGCACAGGCCACCGCGGAGGTGGCTGTGTGTAATCCTGTCCCCGGTCCTGTGTCTGCATCATCTTGCACCAGCAGGGTTGCCCACGTCCGGACCCATTCTCAGGGAGACCAGGCTGTGTTCCTCCATACACTGGGCCTTGTTCCGACCCCCTCCTCACCTGAACCCCCTATGCGCCAGTCGTCCTCCGTGCCATCTTCCTACCCACCTGTCACCTGGGTGCCCTGTGGAGCTGCCTCTGACGATGGGGCCAAGCTGGTGGAGGACACATCCCTGCCCCAGTCGGGAGTCGTGAGTCCAGCAGGGGTGGCCACCGCAACAACAGCACCCCAAACAATGGAGGATGTGCAGGCAGCAGGTGTCAGGGCACCGGCACCAGCACGTCAGCAGCAGGAGGAAGAAGGTGGGAGCCTTGATGGCTCGGGGCCATCACCATCAGAGGGGCAGGCATCAGCCGGAGGGCAGGAGGACCCTGGACATCAAGTGTCTTCCGTGTGGCAGCGGTTGGGCCATGCCATAGATGCGGAGCGGCGGCGGGCGGAAGAGGCGCGGCTCGCTATGGTCAGGGCGGAGAACTCCATGCGGAGGGCCCTGAGGCGGGCCGAGTGCCTCGAGGCCATCCGCAGGGAGTTGGAGGTGGGTACATCGGCGTCCCTGCGGACCCTCGGGGCTGTGGAACAGGGCCGCCTCCGGGACATCGAGCGGGAGTTCGATGATGCCCTGGCCCGGAACAACAATCAGTGAGCCGCAGGACTTGCCCGCCGCCTTTGTATATAGTTCTGTAGTTTAGTTGTAGTTAGGTTTCCTTTGTTTTAATGTTATTATTTGGTTGCCAAAGGACAATGCACCACATTTTTGTATATAGACATTTTCTTACTTAGTGTAAATAGTTAGGTTTCATTTCTTAGGGCTCATGGACCCGGATCATCATGTTGATAGTTTGAGGGATGTTAATATTTGTTTGAATTTTTCACATGAGGCAATGTGTTTCTTCTTTCATTTGTACTTGGATTTGATTTTGGACTTTGACTTTGGACCCCTATTTTACTTAATTTTTTTTAATTAGTGTTCCTGATTTTTTTGGTTGTGCTTTTTTATTATTTAGTTTGCATTGCATGTTTATTGTTATTTTTTATTTTTACCATCCTTGTTTATTTTTAATACATTTTCATTTGATCCTTCAATGTGTTGTATCATCTCATTGCTTTCATGCATGACATGTGGGGTGTTTGGACATTCACTTGCAACATCTGTGTGTGACAGACATGTGTTCATTCATATGATTTACATTGGGTGTGTCACATGTCATTGTGTTTGATATGTGGGTGGATGGGATAGTTGTTTGGGAATTCTTGCAGGGCAGACTGTCCATTACGGTCATGATTGTGTGGGGTTGTGACCCAGGTGAAGGTGGACATGGATGGTACATGGGTGGGGGCCTTCTGGTAGGTGCCCCTGACTGCGAGGGGGGGGGTGTTAGACATGGGTGGGGGCCTGCTGGAAGGTGCCCCTGACTGCGGGGGGGGTGGGGGTGGTAGACATGGGTGGGGGTCTGCTGGAAGGTGCCCCTGACTGCGGGGGGTGGGGGTTGTGGTAGACATGGGTGGGGGCCTGCTGGCAGGTGCCCCTGACTGCTGGGGGGGTGGGGGTGGTGGTAGACATGGGTGGGGGCCTTCTGGCAGGTGCCCCTGACTGCGGGGGGGTGGGGGTGGTGGTAGACATGGGTGGGGGCCTGCTGGCAGGTGCCCCTGACTGCTGGGGGGGTGGGGGTGGTGGTAGACATGGGTGGGGGCCTGCTGGAAGGTGCCCCTGACAGCGGGGGGTGGGGGTGGTGGTAGACATGGGTGGGGGCCTTCTGGCAGGTGCCCCTGACTGCGGGGGGGGGTGGGGGTGGTGGGAGGCATGAGCAGGTGTGCAGGGTAGTCCCCTGTGGTGTGGGTTGCATGCAGGGGACGTGGAGGGTGTGAATGGAACACCTGTGAGGACCCACCCAGCAGAGCCGCGTGTGAAACTTCCCGCGCACCCCTGTAAATGACGTACCCTAGTTTTTCGCGTGTAGGATTTCACGCGCACCCCTGGAATTCCCGTAGCCTAGCTTTTCGCGTGTGAAACTTCCCGCGCACCCCTGTAAATGACATACCCTAGTTTTTCGCGTGTAGGATTTCACGCGCACCCCTGGAATTCCCGTAGCCTAGCTTTTCGCGTGTGAAACTTCCCGCGCACCCCTGTAAATGACGTACCCTAGTTTTTCACGTGTAGGATTTCACGCGCACCCCTGGAATTCCCGTAGCCTAGCTTTTCGCGTGTGAACCTTCCCGTGCACCCCTGTAAATGACGTACCCTAGTTTTTCGCGTGTGGGATTTCACGCGCACCCCTGGAATTCCCGTAGCCTAGCTTTTCGCGTGTGAAACTTCCCGCACACCCCTGTAAATGACGTACCCTGGCTTTTCGCGTGTGGGATTTCACGCGCACCCCTGGAATTCCCGTAGCCTAGCTTTTCGCGTGTGAAACTTCCCGCGCACCCCTGTAAATGACGTACCCTAGTTTTTCGCGTGTAGGATTTCACGCGCACCCCTGGAATTCCCGTAGCCTAGCTTTTCGCGTGTGAAACTTCCCGCGCACCCCTGTAAATGACATACCCTGGCTTTTCGCGTGTAGGATTTCACGCGCACCCCTGGAATTCCCGTAGCCTAGCTTTTCGCGTGTGAAACTTCCCGCGCACCCCTGTAAATGACGTACCCTAGTTTTTCGCGTGTAGGATTTCACGCGCACCCCTGGAATTCCCGTAGCCTAGCTTTTCGCGTGTGAAACTTCCCGCGCACCCCTGTAAATGACGTACCCTGGCTTTTCGCGTGTGGAACTTCACACGCACCCCTGATATCGACGTGGCCAGGGCAATCGCGTGTGGGACTTCCCCGCACCCCGGGATACACGTACCCAGGGCAATCGCGCGAGTGACTTCTCGCGCAACCCGTTGTACACACACGCGCGAATTTTTGAACAGTGGGTGTCCGTGTAAATGGCGTACACCTTTGCACATCATTTGTCCTTTGGGGTCACGGTATGGCCCATTGCTGTATGTGGGTGGTATTTGTTGGCGCAGGTTTTGGCGCACTTTCGTTAAGTGCGTCGGGACGCTACCGCCTGCTTACTTGTGGCGTACGTTTTTGGGCCTGTGCGCTGGTTTGATCGAGCGCTGTTTTGCCCTGTTCGAATCCATGAATACGTGTTGCCGGAGAGCGTGTGGGCGTTCCGCGCACTTGCCTCCTGTACTTCCCCGTGCCGCCCACATTCTTCCCCATTCCGAGTGTTGTGCCCCATTTTATTCCCCATTCCGAGTGTCCCGCCCTGTGTTCCGCCTACTTTAGAGCTGTGCGCTGCGCTCGGAGTGATAGCGCAGTGGCCGTGGCGCACGCCGTTGGTTGACCTGTGCGCCGGCGTGCGCCGCGCACTTTTTCAGCGCACGTCCTATGCTTTTCTTACGCACGGACTTCCATGAATCGACGTGCGCTGGTTTCCCTGCGCTTTTCGCTATTTTTCGGCGCAGCGCACGTATAGGCCCCTCTGCGCCGGAATTTTCGGCGCACATTTATTCCATGAATCGGCCTGCGAGTGTGGCACGGACTGTCTGCCATGTGTTTGCAGGGTGCCCAAAGACCTCCGTTTCCTCAAGGGACAAACTTAACATCATATTTTTATAAAGTGCTTAACGCCCAATTCTCATGTTTCTACCTGATGTGATTTTAGATGTTATTATTCTCCAATAGTACCCCATTCATTGACCTGGTAAGATAAAGATCTGAATCAACCACTCATGGATTTGATATTGCAAAGTTCATGCTGCCCCATGTCTGTGTCAAGTGTTACCTTGCAAGTTAACCACCACCAGAACTCAACTAAACAGTTGCCCTCCCCTTTGTACATTCACCTTGTGTAAAATGAGGTCGATATATTAGTTTACGTCTTTAAAAATAAGCAGAACGTTAATTCCAGTCCTGAAACCAGAGTTCACACTTTGGGGCACAGGCTTGATTTGAATGTGTTTGTGTTTACTCCTTAATCATTTAAATCTCTTTTTGATATTCTTTGGCTTGTAAGGGTTTTTGAACTACCGTTTTCATCAGCTCTACCCTGCTCAAGGGAGTCATAGCTCAAACCATCTGGAGAGTCAGAGGTTGGAGATGTCTGGATAAGCATGCGGCAGTCACGGCCCATGGTACTCCTACGGAATACAGCATGGTACAGAATCAGGAGTACAGTTAAGAACAAGCAATACTTTAAATACCCTCAGTTTTAACCAACACAACCTGATTCATAGTGAAGTCCTCTGTGTTTTCATGCCACAGATTGACAGAAATTGTCAGTGAAGTGTGATATCCCGAACCAAACCATAGCAACCGGGAAAACTCTAAAACTATCTAAGATATCATCAGTACATTTCCTACTTCTTCTAATGATAGAGCAGTCTCAAAACCTGTGATTAGTGATACCGGGGCACCAGCCACAGCCAACTTCATAGATTTGATTTAAAATTATTAAAACCTGTTTTTCTTCACTTGGCTTTTCAAAGATCTTGCATTTGATTCAAGGATAATTGAAAAAAAGGTACAAATGCAACTACATATGAGATGCAATACTTCAACAAGGTTGTAACAAAGGTTGTAGAAGTAGAGTTGAAGGAGAAATTTGGCAATAGAACGAGAAATAAGCAAATTAGCTTAAGTGAACAGGTATCAACATGTTTAAGTCTGGTCTGGAGTTTTCCCTCTGGAATAAGAGTGCAATCACATTGAGAAAGCTAACCGTACATTGACAGCTGCATTCTATAGGTGGGAGTTTGCAAATCATTTACATGCAAACAAGGTGAAATGATCAGCCACAGTTCCACACTTCTTCTAGGGTTAATCACTTGCAACTGAGGAGTGAGGAACCTGCTACCTAATGCAACAATATTAGACTGCAATGTTTTCCTGTAATGGGTCGACAGCTCATTACTGATTTTTTAGTTTTTAATTGAAAAGTCCATCATACCAACTAATGTGAGCCCACTAAATAAATACTTAAACAATGTATGTTGATTGAGAACTTAGCATTTAGCAGCAACATGGCTTGGGTAGATGTACCTGATGGTCATTATCGAGCCTTCATATTTGAGGACCGCATTAGATAAATTGATTGACACATTTAAAGAGATAAGCCCGTGCATCCCTTCACTTGTGCCAAAGAGAGATGTGCTCTATTTGCAAAAGAACTCTGAGCAGCTAATTCTGCTCCAGGCTGTAATTGACAGTGAGAAGCTGTTATGTTAGCATTGCAACACAAATGGCTCACTGCCGCCAAATTATGGGCAGTTGCACAGCGGAGTGCAAAGGTACAGGGCAAAAGGCAGCGTGTAAGCCTGCACACCACCTTTTGCCCTGGACATTTGCACACTTCCATGCAAATTAAGTAAACGCTGCCTGCCATGTCTACAATGGATCCATATAGGGTCATTTGGCTTTTAGCTAAAGTATAAAGTGGGTGGACTCCATAGGGATTCACAGCGCCTGCAGGTAGTATATAGCAGAGCAAATGCTGCTGGATTTGTATGGAATAATAAAAATGCCTAAAAGCCTTATACTGAGCTTTTATGCGTTTATTCTGACGTACGGCTGATGGAAAATGAGCCCCTGAGTGTGTGGGTTATGGATGGCCACATTTAGATGGCCACCTCTAGTATTTAGGCATGCAAAGTGGCCTTTTTCTTTCTGGGGTCTGCTAGAAAATGAGAAGTATCAAGGCTACGTACAAGCATAGATGCATAGATTCTGACCTTCGTGTTAATGGTATTTTATTATTTGTTTTGATCTGTGACTGTTTGGGAGATGTATCATTTGTATGATTCATCCCCTTTCCTAGTGAGACCCCCAACACTTTTTGCTGTACTTATGGACTCTTCTTTCTATCCTGAACGAGGGGAGCCATTTTCCCCTCATTCATCCCCATTTGCTCTGACTTTATGGAACTCTGTTCTCTGTGTTTTACCTTTACTATGGAGTCTGCTTTCCTCCAAATCTCTTTAAAGGCACCCGTGTTTAACTTTTGCAGCACACAGCACCTTATGTTCAGTGTTTCTGAAAACCCTTTGGGTTCTCCTTTCAGATTCTTTCACTATCCTTAACTGTTCTTAAGGATAGAGGGATACTTTTTATCCTTCCTAAAACATTATACTATGAGAGATTAGCACACGGCACCATATGTGGAGTGCTAGGGGAATACCCAGTATCCCCCTTCTCTTTGCTCCTGTGACTGTTTAGTCACATATACAACTCTGTTATACAGCCTCCTGCCCCTTTCTGTAAAATGATGAGTTTGCATAGGAGTGAGTGAGAAAACCAAGTAAAAGCTGGGGTTGCTGAGGTGAAAGGCAAGTCGACCCTGGAACAGAAAACCAAAGCTGAAGATGGCCAGAGCACCTGCAGATCTTTCCAATCACAGTGTAGTGACCGCTGCTGTCTTGACCTGTTTTCTAATCAACAGAGGTGCTCTAAAGAGGATGACTCCTTCCCTTTTGCTAGTGGGACCAACTAGCCCAACAACAAACTACAAATCAAGCCATTTCCCGAGGTGATGTTCCTCTCCAGAGCTGCAGACCGCGAATTCAAGGAGACCTCTGACTCATTTGCAGTGCAACATCTTTGCAAGGCTAAATCCGTCAAGATCTTTGGTGAGTTCCAGTTGGACCTCTAGAGCCATGATTCCACTCATCTACGTCTCCTCACAAGAGTGCAGGACTTCAGAAGTGAAGAGGAATGACTGGGCACATAGCGCCCATTGTTAGAGCTGTGAAAAAGGTGCCAAAATCGCAGATCGACCAAGGAGACTAACGAAATCCATGCTATGGGTCCTCTCTCAAAACATCTAGTGAGACATCCCATTCAGAGTCATTCTTTTCATCATCAGACCAAGGAATCAGGAGACTGGTTTCAGCTATGTTAATTTCTTCTAACCTAAGATATTGTGGGTTGAAAAATATAACATACCTTGAACTGCAGAGTCGCTTCAGGGTGACTGGAGTGTGTGAAGAGGTGTTTAGTGTCGCCTCAATACCTCTGATCCAAGCTTGCCGGTTTGTGTCCCTTTAGGGAGTCCTGAAGGGTCCACCTAACTGGAGTTATATCCTCAAGGAATCTTATCCATGAGACTGGAAGTATCCTGTGCATCTTTTTCTATTCTGATACTTCGTAAGACTTTGGTCCCACTCCAACACAGACTTTTTTGCAAACTTATGGTTGGACTTTGAAAATGTTACAAGCTCCGAAAAGTGTCTCTGGAATATTAAGTTCTGCTGCTCTGTGTATAACCAACCATTTTCCATCCTAAATACTTTATCTTATGTGGTTTTGCTAACTAAATACAATTACTGTTTAGTATTGATAATACGGTAGAACTGTCATTCGTGTAAAACGTAATAATTGTAAGCGAAAGCAACTACCCTTGAAGTAATCACCTTAGAAAAGTATTATTAAGAATTCCTATGTGCCGTGGTTACTGAAATAAGGATGTATCTACCTTCCTTGTGTAAATAAGAATAAATACATATTTTTAATATAACATTTACTGTGTAAAGGTTTCTTTGGACTATTGCATTTACTTGGTTCAGTGTACGTACCTACAGCTCACATCTTCGTCCTATGATACACCTGGCTGCTCTGTCATTCTACCAAGATCCTGTGGGTATAGCAGACTTATACTAAGAGTTGGGGACCTGTATACCATGGGGGAGTTTTATGAAGTCTTACCTCAAGTGGACCTTAGGAAAACTCCCCTAACTCTAGCAGCAGCCATTTGTACCACTGCTGTGAATTTCTCTTACTCAAAAACGTATAGTAATGTTTTATACCATGTTAAGACATTTCACATTAACCATAAAAATAAGTAAAATGTAACATACTTAGGTAAAAGGTTTTTGCGTTTACCGCATCTGAACAAAGTACAGATAATTTCGTGAGCACCTAAATCTTTTCCCGATTAATCGAATATCCATCATTTGTTTGTGCTTTATGTCTCTCCCTGTTGCCTGACCTCCTCTTGAAATTGCAACTTGCACTATAAACATCAATTATCATATGATTATTAACTATCACAATGTCAGGCATTGATTAATTGAAGGCATCTATTAATTATAATGAAAAATTACTACTATAACTCATGTTTTATTTTCTTTATATTCTGCTACCTTTTTCATGGACTGCCTTTTATTTAGTGTTTTTGAATTAATTGAGAGTTTTAAAAAAAGAATGAATTCGATAGTGTTCATTGCTGACACGTGCTGGTAACCCCTCCCACTTCTTTCAACCCTTTGGATTTGAACTGGATGAACCAGTTCAGTCCTCGTGAATTGAGGCGAGAAAGATGACTCTTTGACACAGGTCTAGCCAAGTATTTGAAGCAGCTTTTTATCCGTCATGAATGATAACTTCTTAGCACATTCTGTTCTATTAAATTGCATTGTTCCATCCGGACCTAATGCAGTTGTAGTGTTCTTACCATCATTTGAACAAACACTGGAACTGCTCATCCTTTTAACCATCCTCTTAATCTACTCCCGAGAGGGGCATCATTGCTTCTACAGAAATATGCACAGTCCTCTGGTACCAGACTTGAACAGCAGCCTGAATTTCAGAAATGGGATCCTGGGCCTAAGCTGATGCAAACGTGTCTTTTGTGCCCCTGGTTTTCAGTGTGATGGAGGTCAGTGCTTTAAGTTGTGCCTGTTTCAGTGATACATGATTGGGTAAACCTTCTTAAGTTTAAGAACGTCCTAAAAAAGTAACCACCGACAACCTTCTTATTATTCTTTGGTATTATAAATATCTACTAAAATACTGCACCAGGTCTTCTGTTGCTAACATTGCACATCTATAACAGCAATGTTGTTAGTCTTGCTTTATAAATAAATATTTAAATATATATATATATATTATGTGCAGTATCACATTAATGTTAGAGGCCAGCACACATTGAGAATTGAAGTCATATTGCACAGATACCGCAATATGCATAGGCTGGAAGACATGTGCCTGTGTGGTATGCGTGCATGCCTGGACACGCATTATTTTTTTTTTACTCATACTTATGATAGATGTTGTGGTAAGATTGTGTATCTTCTGACATAATCCAGCATGTTTTACTGCCCAATTTGTCGAAAATGTTCTCCATTTCATGTTCTGGCTTTTAAAACAAAACACTGCTGACCTCTCATTGTCCTTCATTGGATTACCACTTAGAAGGAGGACAAGGGTTTGACTTACACCCAGAATGTAGCTTCGTTCTATTGATAAATCATTAGCAAAGCCTTTAAAATGATGCCTCCTCATCAGGCAAGAGGAAGGATCACCCCGCAGTGACAGATAATCATTTACTTTATTGAATGGTGTATCCGTGATATTGCTATTCCAAGGAAACATCAATCTGTTCTGTTCTACAAGTATTACCATGCAGTAGCATGCATCCCTCCTTTAATTTAAATTCAGAAATCCAAATACCTATACTAGTCAACATGTGCCATGACGTTGTTACGTTTTTCATAGGTTTCATGAAGACAAAGACCCCCATCATGTGTACAGATTCTAATAAAGCATTATGCTTCAGTCCCTTTAATTAAACGTCAAGCATCAAAGCTTACACTAACAACACCTTGTTCCAGGCAAGTCAGTTGAAATATGATGTGGTAAATATGTTCTATGATTATCCCCTTTTGATCAAGTCCTTACCCTTACCTCATCTTCTGACCACTTCCTCTTCCCTTGGTGTAAACAGGAGGATTCCTCTCCGAAAAGTATGGCCCTCAACTGCTGGATCGAAATAAGTTTGTAAAAAACAATAGATGCAAGAAGCTAAAAATGCAAGAAAAAAAGGATAGCTAGGAAATTATAACGACTACTTAAAAAGCTACATCAAACGAGTCAAATAAATATGAAATAAACATTAAACAACTGGTATAATGTCTGCGTCATGTCTTTCATATGCATGTATGCATGCAATGTTTAAAATGCTAATCTATCTGGGAAGCCGGGTGCGTTGTACACAGGTGGGTGGACGAGTCGTAGTGCATCAGCCTTTCATGGCAGGAGCAGAGGCAGGCATAATCCCTGTTTAAAGCTTACTGATCACCAATGAAGCTCCTTGTTATAATGGATTGAAGGGGAACAGTTCACAGATTTGAGTCTTCAGACCAACATTGAGCTTGTGTGATATGCTTTATCTTGTATCCTGCACAAAATTGTGTTCAAGTATATTTCACCTCTCTTGCAATGAGCTCCAAACATGCAAATAAGGCCACCGTGAAGGTTTGGGCCTGTTCTAAATACACCTGGTCCTCTGGCTCTTGCAGTGATGTGACCTGCCAGATCAGCAGGCCAAGCCCTGTGGAAATGGCCCTCGTGCCACACCGTCTCTATGCCACTGCTGCCAAAAACAGCAACTTATCTGACTCATAACTACTTGACCCATCTAGCAAATGAGGCTGTATAGCTGGGTTGTTGAGCAGCTGCCCTAACCACTGACCTAAAGGGCTATGAGAATCCTTTGCATGGGACTCAGCTCAGATGCATAATGAGCTTCCACTGAAGAGCGTTTAAAATGGAGGTCTGCATATGCCGGCTAGTGCTCAAAGTGCTTAAAGATGATATTAAAGGTGCATAAAGTTGAATAATGAGACTTTTGGTTTTAATCAAATGGTCCTGTTTCAATTGTCCCCACGCAATACATTTGTGACCAGCTGAACGAACTGACCTGTGGACTGCAATTATTCAGAATGCTTTAGTGTTTCACCACAGAAGTATGTAGGTTAAAAATATTCACCATATATGGTGAAACTGAACGAAGAGCCCCACCTTGTGCCAGCTATACCAGAAATGTGAGCTTATCTTCTTGACCATAGGAACCATTGTCTTTAGATTACTCCAACCACAAGCTGAATGCCATGCGCAAATGTCCATTTTCTCATCAGTTTGCATGAGAAGTGACATTAGATCCATTGTCAGCTTCAACAAAACCCAAATGCAAATTGTGAGACGGTAGCCCCATATCCCTGTATCTCCTTTATCTTCTCCCCGATGGCAACACTCATGCAGTGTGTTTCATTAAGTTCTTGCATGCACAACTTTGCCTGATACCAAACTACATACAGCTGTGTGTCATCCTTGCATAAATCCTTGTGGCTTGGTGAATGGTCATCAAGTGGACTGTGATGGCCATTTAGACAATGCTCTGACCGCTGGTCCACATGACCCCAGTGAAGTTTTAGCCCACATACAGCTGTAGGACTTATCCAACTGGAGTCATAATTTCATCATTCAATTCCAGTACTGCCTTGCACACGGTAGTTGGGAACTCCCACTGGTGATCAGTTTTCCCATAGGCTGCTGGTATACAGGATTTTCCACAACAGAGTTCTATTGACAACATTAAAGAAGCCCGGTTAGCATTGATCGGGAACTGTGTCATGTGGTTAGTTCTATTTTTCTCTACATTTTAAAGCTTCAGCAATATTAGCCTTTAGAATTGGAGGGTCACTACCATGAAGCTCTGCTGCATGCGAATAGGGGTTGGTGTCCCAAGCAGTGACATAACTGCATTATGTTTGGAGGGGTAATTGTTGACTTGTGGTGGTGTGCTGCCTATCTAATCTTATGGGAAAGGATGAACTGAAGATCATTTAACGACTTCCTATGTCTGCACATGATGCCACAGCATATGGGGTCAGATAGATTTGATCCCACATTGGTTTCTGCCTGTGCAGGTGGCCACATTCTGTAACTGTTGGTTATGTGTGAAGCACTGAGACAATGTTGACATCTGTTTTAGCTAAACGCAGAGGCTGGATTCATCTGGGTGAGATGTTGCTGGAGGTGGTGATTGCCGTATTCTAGACTGAACTTTCTTACATAATAGGCTTTCTGATCTGGGTACCTAGCTGTAATGTGAATGTAATAGATAGATCTCAGTTTGCGTCCATGTCCCTCGCCAATCATTTCTTTATCCACTTCACCTTTCAGGGACCCCTTCAATTGAGAAACAGGAAACCATGTAAGATCATGGTAGTTTCACGTAACACACATTTGCTCACAAAAGAAGCAATGCTACCTATTATCATTGAAGTCGCTCATGATTTGGATTTTTATGGTACAGCGGAGGAGTTGGCCACATTTTATCCAACAATTTTATCAAATGCTGTGGACCAAACTGCTCCTTTAAAAACCCAGAAACTACATATGAAAAAAATGGAACTTCTGGTACTCTGCAGAGATGCATAACCTAAAGAAAGCTAAACGAAAGGCCTATAACCTCTGGGTCAAGTCACTGTCACAAGGAAATAGGCAGATGTATGCCATTGCAGCTAGGAATTACAAGCAGGCTATTATAGAGGCAAAGCAACCCACCTATGATGTTCGAATTCAAAATCTAAAATCATACTCTGGAGAATTCTTTACAATCTTGAGGGAATCGGAAAATCCAGTACCGGTGGACAAGAAATTGACCAAAGACAGAGCATGGTATGTAGCCATTCAAGATGCTTTGGTAAGCAAGGTACAATGGATTAGGGAAGAGTACAAAGCCTGAGCTTAATGTGCATAATAATGCCATATGTGGGAGTGGAGAGAATATGATTAAAACACCTGTAGTGGACACTAACGCATGTAATTCACCTACAATATTTTCCATCAGACGAATGTCATAGTCAGGCATCATAGCATATCTGAAAGCTCCCGCCTGTAAAAGTTATAGTTACCTGGCGGTTGCAGTAAAAGTGTGTGCACCTGTACTAATAACATTCATGAGCAAATGTATCAACAGATTATATTTGGAGGGTCAGCACCTGACATAATAACACAGGCTTGGGTCGCACCTCTCTTAAAAAAGCCCTCCCTCGATCCCAATGTCGCAACCAACTATTTGCCAATTACAAACGTGCCTTTTCTGCAAAAAATATTATATTGAGTAATTTACTTGCAGATTCAGGAACATCTAATGAAGGCTAACATCCGTGCCATGCGCACATCTGGATTCAGGCAAGATAATGGTACAGAAACAGCTTTGTTGGATCTCAAGTACAACATACTAAGGGCCATGGATTAAGGCACATGTGACTATTGATGGTTCTGTCTGTGGCATTCGACTTAGTCGATCATCAAGTACTATTTGAAAGATTGTCGCAATCTCTGTAATTTTCTCCTTTAGCAGAAAAGTGGGTAAAGTATTTCTTAGCCAACAGAGCTGCTAGGGTTTTCATTGTCACTGGCCTACAGTGTCCCTCAGGATTCATGCTGCTCCCCTACCTTGTATAACATCTTTGTCATCCTCGTATTTGAGGTTCTGGAAAAGAAAGGAATTAAGTACACCAACTATGCTGATGGCACACAGCGTCGCATTCCGATTTCAGGGAATTTTGAAAGGGACATTGCAGTGGGGAACAACGTATATCCCTCATTTAACAATGGATAGTGACCAATGGGATGGTACTTAATGACACTAACAATGAGCTGATTCATGCATCTGGCACCTAGTAAATGTGCTACAGGGAATAGGAGGGTAATCTGATGACTGAGGTTTGTCCCTGTTTTATTTTCTAGTATAGTGACGCAAATAAAGGTTAAAACCTTGGGCGTTGCTCTTGACTCATAGCTATTTATGAAAGTGCAGGGTAATAATATGGTCTCAGCTGCTTGTTACCATCTTACATTTCTGTGGCATCTGAATCCTTTTTTGACCAAAAAGTGCTGTACGGTGTTGGTTAGAGCCACAATTACTATTGCAATAGCCTGCCAGTTGGGATCAACAAGGGAGATATCAGGAAATTAGAAGTGGTCCAAAAAAACCACAGCGTGCATAATGGAAGGGCTGGGTATAAGAGAACATGTCTCAGAAACCAGAAGGCGGTTACACTGCTTACCAGTGGAAGTTTGCATCTCATTCAGAATCCTGGCAGTAGCACACACGTTCCTGTTCGGCAGTAGCCCAAGTTATCCTTCTAACAGCAGTTCATGGCTACCAATTTGCAGGACGCTCCTCTCCAATCACATCAATTTCCTGATGGGGCAGTGAGAGAAATGATCATCTGTGAGTCAGTGTGCTTTCTTTAATGCTGCACCAAAGCTGTATACCATCCCGCCAGATCTTGGGGGTTTCAGCTCTCTATTAGTATTTAAGCGTGCTTTGAGGACCATTCTTTTTGCTTAATGCTTAACTGTTGCTATCCGTGTTTTGTCTTCTGGACATTTGGCTAATGGTAATGATGAATCAGGGATTTACGTTTTTTGCATGTATGTTCTTGTGAGCGCTCTGATGCCTGTGGGCTTGCGTTTTGCGTTTTGTGACACTGTATAAGTAAATAAATAAATTAAAAAAAATCTATGACAAGATGGTAGTTTCTTGAAATAGTTCTGATAACAACAGGGACTAATGGATGTCCGGCATGGAATCCACAACTCTCAGTTACTTGATACAGGTTATGAAAACGGGTATAAATGACCCTCTAATCAGATCCATGAGTGAGCCACTCCTGGTTGTGGGGAACTTTAAGGACCATTTGGTGGGTGATTCTGAATATCTTTTTTTAAATGTTTTTTTTATCTGGGAGGTCCAAGTAAAGGGGGTACCACCATTGAGTTGGTCGCATGGTGGCTGGCACCAAACCCTAACCTTTCATAGGATAGGTGTAGCAATGAGATTGTAGGCCTTCACATTTGACAACACTTAATGGTAGAAATAAAATGTGTTCTCTACTGCAGAATTAGGCATATTTTGAAAACCAGTTAAATGAGTGTGCAGATTTTTCCTCTCTTCTCTGCCTGATTATCCGTGTTGTTGTGCACAGTAACTGCAGGAGGAAGGAAGTCAGATTTGCAACAATTGCAAATGTATAAGCGAAGCTATTGTTTAAAAGTAGGAGGATGAGAGATGATGGATTTCATTGGAACACGTCATAAAGAGGGCTGAGAGGAAAGTTTTAGTGGGCAGTAGCAGGGAAAAAGACAGGCAGACATCTTTCTGCACTACTGGGGAGAAGACCTGGCTGTGGGGGTGTCCTGCTGCAGTCGAGACTGGGGAAAGCTGAAAGAATTACATTTCCACTGGCAGAGGCTGTCCTATCTGAAAAAGCTGAGAATTCCAGGCAATGACCCCGGCTTGAGAAGGCAAGCGTCCCTTTTCGTTGGAGTTAAGCCAAGAGAGCCACATTCACAGAGAGAATCCTCTAAACAGATAAGGTAATTACCTAACTGGGGGAGCTGTGTGTGTGCACGAAAGTATGCAGTCAGTGTAGAAAAATGAAAGTCCCGTGCGTGTCTTAATATATGTAGGGTATTTTGTGGAGATTTGGGGCCTGACGGTATTTTATTACCGCTGAGAAATAACTTAGCAATAATCACTCTTTGTATTCAGATTTGGCCATGTGCAACAATAATACAATGGACATGCATTATTTCAGCACCCAGACCTGCATATTTGGTATACGTGGTTGGTGGTATTTTGGTGAGCATAATTCCCTTGTTTTATTTGTGGCCCCAATGTCCAGAATCCCTTATCTTCGCTTAGATTTTTCGTGTGATCACTAGAGAGACCTCAGACCTGCATTCTAGGGAAACCACAATTTCCAGGGATAGTGTTGGTGCGCCACCATGGGCAAACTCACTGACTTATTTACGACAGAGAGCTATATGTGGTAGTCTTGTGGTAATTTCCACTACCTTATATACGGTAGGGAGCTATGTTCAGAGAGTCTCTCTTCCCGTTGGCTCATGTACCTCCAACAAGTTATACTACAGTCACTCACAATTATTCATACTGATTCTGACATACACACATCTGTCTTAAAATGACCATTGCACTGTTTAAAAATCTCCCCACATCATTGGCATTGTAATGGTAAATAGAAAATAAACCACCCGTCTGTTTTCAAATATTTTCTGTATTATAAAATTTGCATTTAGACATAATCTCATTCTTTACAGCAATAAAAGGGAACAATCAAAGCATTTTCAATGACACACTGCAATTATAGTGGCGGAGAACAGAACTTAAATTGCAACATTAGCACTTGATTAAGACACGCACGGGACTTTCATTTTTCTACACTGACTGCATACTTTCGTGCACACACACAGCTCCCCCAGTTAGGTAATTACCTTATCTGTTTAGAGGATTCTCTCTGTGAATGTGGCTCTCTTGGCTTAACTCCAACGAAAAGGGACGCTTGCCTTCTCAAGCCGGGGTCATTGCCTGGAATTCTCAGCTTTTTCAGATAGGACAGCCTCTGCCAGTGGAAATGTAATTCTTTCAGCTTTCCCCAGTCTCGACTGCAGCAGGACACCCCCACAGCCAGGTCTTCTCCCCAGTAGTGCAGAAAGATGTCTGCCTGTCTTTTTCCCTGCTACTGCCCACTAAAACTTTCCTCTCAGCCCTCTTTATGACGTGTTCCAATGAAATCCATCATCTCTCATCCTCCTACTTTTAAACAATAGCTTCGCTTATACATTTGCAATTGTTGCAAATCTGACTTCCTTCCTCCTGCAGTTACTGTGCACAACAACACGGATAATCAGGCAGAGAAGAGAGGAAAAATCTGCACACTCATTTAACTGGTTTTCAAAATATGCCTAATTCTGCAGTAGAGAACACATTTTATTAGTGAGTTATAATAAAATAAGGTTTTATTAGTCAGGTTAATGGTTAATATGTTAGCTGTTAATTTTCAAATGTGTCTCTAGCAATATAGGCATTTCAGGTGAAAAATAGTGTGCATTTTTAAATGAACACGTGTGCTTTTAACTGTAAAAATAGCTTTGCATCTTATATGTTAAAATCGTTTTTGACTGAATAGCCTGTCTTTCCTTGTTAATCTGCTAACCCATATAGCAATGCACCGCACCCTTGTGGTGGTGCTGCAAAAAAAAAATGCTACTTGTGCAGTAGTGCTGTAATGCTACTTGTGCAGTAGTGCTGTAATGCTACTTGTGCAGTAGTGCTGTAATGCTACTTGTGCAGTAGTGCTGTACTCTGTGCTGTAACATGCCAAATATCCTTACATATACCCTCCTTTTGTTTTTAGAACTTGGCTATAATCCAAGCCAATTCCTAAAAACAACTTGTTCTATTTTTTTTTTTTTTACAATATAGCAATCCAACAAAATGAATATTCATGTGCATCAATGAAAATTTGCAATTAACATTTCATCTGAGTCCATCAGTTCATAAAATGTTCCACATTTGCCTTCTCAGTGGAAGTGGCATTACTTTAAGTTTAAATTTTCCAAGTCAATTAAAAACAATGAAATAAAACAACTAACTAAAACAAATAAGTAATATAACAAGTTAAAATAAATAATTAAAATAATAAATACGTGGAACTTCATATGCCGGAACTTTTGTTTTGTCTCTTTTGGTATGTCCCGACCAGCGATGTTATTCGGTTCATTCGAGTACTCTTTCATCTTGGCAATCTTGAATCCACAGTAGTCATCTCTTTTGGCATTCCGGTTATTTTGTCTTCACCTCCACCTGGAGGCGGGCATCTTTTGGTCTTCATCCAGGGGACTCCAGGACTCCATCGTCTCCCGTGGCCTCTGATCCCGGAACCTCCGATCAAATAATGTTAATTGTCTAAATCAAAATAGAAAATAAACAGATTAAGTACATAGCACAATACTAACTTCATCCTTTTGCCAAAAATAAAACATGCTTGGTAAAAATACTTCGTTTTTTTTTTTTTTTTTTTCTGAAATTAAACACAAGTTAAAAGAAAACAAACACATATAAAACAGCATTCAATATTTAATACACTTTCTCTCTGCACACCAACCACGAGCTTCCGTTATATGTGCATTTATTTATTTATTTATTTATTTATTTATTTATATTATATATTTTCACATATATTACAGTGTTTATGTGCCATCATAACAATCAACTTTTTTTTTTTTAACTTCTTTGTCACTGCCTCCTGATCACACCCATTTATTTTCTCAAGGGACTCTATCCGTTTCCACATGCTCAAGCTGCCTGATCTCATGTCTGGGATGGCATGGTTTGATTTGATTTACATGGACAAACTGCTCTATTGCTGTTTCACCTTCATTTTTCAAAATTTTATACACTACAGGAGAGACTTTATCTATAATTCGGAATGGCCCCTGCCAGGCTGCCAGAAATTTAGAATTTTTCTGTTTACTTTTTCCAAAATGAAACTTGTACACCTGATCCCCTACATTGTATTCCTTTACTGATGTCTTTTTTTCATAATATGACTTAGCACTGTCAGCAGCTCTTTCCAGATTTCTCTGCACAAAAGCAAATGCATGTTGCAAATGCCTCCTCAGTTCATCAATATATTCATGAACTGTGGATGCACTCACTAGAGTTTGCTCATGTGTTCTGTATAGTAGGTGTTGTGGTAACACTATTTTCCTACCTGTTAATACCTCATGAGGGCTAACACCTGTTGCTTTGGCAGGAGTCGACCTGATTGCCATCAAAACCAATGGTAAACGCAAATCCCAGCTGGAACCTGCTTCTGCCACAAATTTCTTTAAAATGTCCACAACAGACCTATTGCTTCTTTCAACTGTACCTGAAGACGCCGCCCGATATGCGATATGTAGTTTCCTTTTCACACCTAGTATTTGCCATACCTTACTCATTAGAGTACTTGTGAAATGACTTCCTCTGTCTGACTCAATTCTTTGTGGCAACCCAAACCTTGAGAACACATGGTTCACCAGCAATGTGGCTGCTGTTTGCGCACTACAATCTGGTGCGGGAATGCACTCAATCCACTTTGACATCAAACATACCACACTCAAAATATAGCGGTGTCCCCTGCTCGACCTTTTTAAAGGACCTACATAGTCTATTTGCAAATCTGACCATGGGAGAGTTAGGCCTTTTTTCATCAATGGTGCTCTATGCATTGGTGAAGCAGGTTTAAATTGGGCGCATACTAGACATCCTCTAGTATATAATTCCACATCTTGGGACATATGTGGCCAGTAAGCATAATCTTTTAGTATTTCTAATGTCTTTTGTGAACCTCTATGGCCTGCAGTTATGGCATCGTGTGCATGGTGTAGCATTAGTCCTCTGAATGAAAGGGGTACTACCCACTGTATTTGCCCTGTTATGGACTCTCTAATCATGAGCCCATCCTGTAATCTAATTCGTGTTTTGTTCTTTAATAACACCCTCAACTCTTCTTTTCCCATACAATCATTTTCTGTTAAAGGATTTTTTTCAGGATCTATCAAATGATTATAATAGATTCCCAAAATTTGATCATTCTTTTGTGCCTCAATCAAATCTTGGTCTGGCGTGTCATGACTCCACTGCACCACCGGTTGATCTACCTCCTTTGGTGCTTTAGAACGTGTGACTGCATCAATTTGTATTTCACCCATTAAATAATCAATAGGTAGCAATTCTCCCATCACAGCCCCAATCTTAGCCAGATGGTCTGCCTTATCATTTCCCTCCTTATCCTCTCCTGGTGTTTTTAAATGCCCACGAATTTTTCTCCAGTATATTGTTAAATTATTTTCTGACACCAATTTGTCTATGGCTTGTATCATTTTTCCATGTTTAAGTGGCTTTTTGTTGTATGTAACCATGCCTCTTGCTTTCCAACCAGGCAAATACTCCACAAAGCTATTCCGTGCATAGTCAGAATCAGTCACCAAGACAATTTCACTGAACTTTTTATCAACTGCAGTAGCAATTGCTTTATAGATGGCTGCCAATTCCGCCACCTGACTGCTCCTATCTCCAATCCTCATCCCTATACTAGGAACGCCTTCACATTTCAACCAGACATTTCCTATTCCTGCCACTAATTGTTTATTACTGTCATTTTCAATGTGAAAAGCACAACCATCCACATATACAGTTGGCAAATCCTTGCATGTTTTTTCATCAAAAGCTTTGTGTGGTGATTGTTCAAATTCCTGCAAACTAGCTTCCACTTCCATTTCATTTGGTATTTGTTCAGCTGCACAGTCATGTAAGTCAGCTAACCCTTGAGCAATTGGGCTCTTTTTATTTTGTCCATATCTTACTTCTACGGGAAAACCTTGTAATGCCAGCGTCCATGAAGTGATTCTGGATTGCGCTAGATTGCCTGATCTAATTCTTTTACTCTCTAAAAATTGCAAAGGTTGATGATTTGTTTCAATAATCACCTTTTCTCCCTGAACAATGGGGCGGAAATGTTGTAGCGCCCACACAGTGGTTAATAGGGCCTTTTCGCATTCATTAAATTTCATTTCAACTTGGGAAAATGCCTTACTTGCATATGCAATGGTTTTGTGATTCAAATCGTGTTTTTGTGATAACACTGCTGACATACAATGTTCAGAAAAGCCTATTTCTATAAAGAAATCCCTGTCCTTTATGGGGTATGCTAAACATGGTGCCTTTACAATACATTCCTTCAATCTAGCCACTGCATCAGACTGCTCTCTTCCCCATTTCCAGGGAGTATTTAGTTTAAGCAGTTTAGTCAATGGTTGAGTGATTTCTGCATAATTCTCAATGAACTTTCTGTTATAGCCTGTCATCCCTAATAAACTTTTTACTCCTTTCACATTTTTAGGATCTTTTAATCTTTGTATGGCCTCTATTTTCTTCCTTTGTGGATTTAGCCCATGTTCAGTCACTTCATGCCCTAGAAAGTTCACTTTTTTCTTGCACCATTGTGCTTTTTGCAAAGATACTTTGGCGCCTGCTTTCTGCAATTGGCCAAGCACATGTCTTATTTCATCAAAATGGCTTTTAAGGTTTTCATTTTTTATCAAGACATCATCCACATAAACTATTGTCCCTCTTTCCGCTGCATCCGGCATGGCCTTTCTCAAAAATATGCCAAATTCACTCCCACTATTGATGTACCCGAACGGAGCTCTAAGCCAGGCATATTGAGTCCTGTCAAATGTAAAGGAAAATAGGTGTTGTATCTCCTCTGCCAATGGCACACACCAATATCCAGATGTGAGATCTAACGTGGTAAATACATTTGAACCATGTATCTGAGCTAGGCCCTGATCAATGAATGGTAGTGGCCATCTAGATACTGGTACTCTTTTATTTAACTCTCTTAAGTCTGCACACAGCCGCCATTGACCATTTGGCTTTAACACACCTAAAATAGGCGTATTGGATGTGCTATGAATGGGCCTAATTATTCCCCGTGATTCCAAATTTTTAATAATCTCTGCCAATGATTCTAAACATGCCAGCGGTAGTCTATACTGGCGTACAAACACTGGATTTCTGCTACAACCTTCTGGTAGTGTGGCCACATGTAAATCAGTTAAACCACAATCATAAGCATCTTTTGCAAATACATCCTTAAACTCCATAAATATTTCCCTCAGATTGCGTCGATCCTCATCGCTGTTACATGCATCCGCTAAGGAGATCTGCTCTTCTACCATTCTGGAAAATTCTGGAAACTCTTCTGGTAAAGGAATCTCAGCGCTTTCCTCTAACTGTGTGGCTGTGTCTTTTTGTAGAGCTGCCACTTTCAAATATTTTGGCAGATCAGCTTCCACTTCAATGGGCTGATTTCCTGTTTCATTTTCATTTAAATTAAATATTATGCAATCCTCTTGATGGCAGCACACTGTCTCATTTGCATCATAAGGATACACAGAATGAATTTTAAATATTCCTTTGGGCTGAGAGTCCAGGTGTTCTGGTAACTCGCCCCTGGCATCTACATATTTTTCAGGAATATTCCCAATCACCATGTTATTTAAATCTGCCGTATAATGTGATTTTTGTATGGCCATTCCTAATGGGGAGTTTTCCTCTAAATGAACGTCCTGACAACCTTTATTATTTACCATGATTTTTACAGATCCCTCACCAATGTCTACCAATGGAATGTATTCATAATCCAGGCCTTGCTGTTTTATGGATTCATTCAGGCATACAAATGCATCAGAGCCTTTCATCTGCTGTCCATTTTTGCATTTCAGTGTTATTGCAAACTGTTTTGTAAATGCAGGAACAATAGTATTTTTCCTCATCTGTAATTCGACTGCATAAGGAACTAGTTGTGCACAATGATAAGCCCTTCTTTTGTCTCCAAATTCAGGCGCCGGCCCACCTAGGCGTGACCATATTTTTTGATTAAGGAAATCTAACACCATACACATTCTGTGCATGATGTCATTGCCCATGTAAAATTCATTTTGTGCTCCACTCACTATCCATACATTATGGTAAATTGCTTTCTGCCCAATGCTAATTTTAAGCATGCATCTGCCTGTAATTCGGTTTTCAAAGTCTGGACTGTCCAACCCAGAAACATATTGGTTTTTAATCCTAAATTTTGGGATTTCTTCCCTCTCCATAATTTTTTGCAACAATTTCTCATTAATGAAACTCCTTTCATGTTCAAGCGCTAAAGTGGCTTTTATTGTTTTAAGATAATCATTTATACCAGCGTGAACCCATGGTTGCTCATCTTCCATGTGTATCTCTGCCAGAGTGGTAATGTGTTTTTCTGAATCTGTTTTAGGAACAATATTCTGTTTGCATGTATTCTCTTTTAAATAGAAACGTAATGTGTGTTCGTCTATGGCAGTCTGCCAATCTTTCCTTGGGTCCAAGTATATTTGTACAGGTAGTTTTTCATTGTCGCTCTGATCTTTGTCTTGACACCTTAATATAACAGTGACACTAGGTATGCAGCTATTCTGGAGATATACCTCCACAGCATCATTTGTTTTGGCAATGGTGTGACATTCTTTTATATTGCTGTTTTGTGATTTTAGTTTCTTAGGCCTCAATGGTTTTTTGGTTAAGGACCACAGCACTCCATTCACCCCATCTATGAGAGGAGACAATCTTTTCAGGCAATCTGTCCCCATCAGAAATGGAATTTCACAAATAGATGTGATCAATACCTCTTGTTTCATTCTGTGCTTTCCTATTTTTATGTCAACCTCAGTTACACCTATGATGGGCACCTCCTCCCCATTAAAGTTATGCACTGGGCCTTGATTTGCCTTCACTGTGATCTGACTCTGTGGAGGCCTCCCTTCATTGATACTCTTTACCAGCTCCTTGGACATAATTGTGGCCTGTGCGCCAGTGTCAATCATAGCAAAGGTGTGGCATTTTTCTTCTACAGTGATGGGTGCATAATATCTGTCCTCAACTTCCTCTAATACACATAAGAAATGTGAATTCTTACTGATTTCAGGGCTCACCTTTCTCAGGTCTTTTTCACTTTTGGCTAAGCACATTGGTAAATGAAAAGACATTTTTCCCTCCTTTTTACCCATTTCTGTGCGAGATATTTTATTCATTTCTCCATGTTCAGAGGTTTTTTGGAGTGTGGCCACCGTTCGCCCATCCATCTGGGTAACATCAGAGACCACATTACAACCTTCCAACTGAACATGTGTCACAACATCATTCAGCAATTTGTCATTTTTTAATTCTGTGCATTTGTGATCATTTAGTGTAATACCAGCCCTTTCAGCCTCTTCAAAAATATGTGGCTCAAAGAATTTTTCAGGTGATTGACTTGTACCCTCCTTGTGAGTATTTCCTTTTTCTGTCTGTGTTTGGTAATTGTTTTGCTTGCCCAGGGAAGGAGCTATGGCATCCCCACTTACTCCCTGTTCACTGGTATTCCCCATGCATGAGTCATTTTTCTTAAATCTGTCCCTTTGTTCTTTTGGAATTCCTAATGTTTCTTTTTCATTTGTGCAAATCTTTACTGTTTTATTTAGCTCTAAGTTAAACCGTACCTCTTTTTTAGAAGTATTTGCACTTTCTGTCACAATTTCATTTACTGGTACTTTCATTTTTAATCCATTAGACATCTCAGAGTCATTATGCAAAATTATATCAGAGCTATCTGTCATTTTGGCACTGCAGTTATCATGAGTACTTAGTCACTTTTCGGAAGCCCCCCGGTCATTGCTATGGCCATCAGCCCCCTCTTTGGAAGGTTGTTTTTGCGCTGTATAGAGCTTTCCTATTTGCTCAGCTAACATTTTCACTTGGGCCTCAAGGCATTGGAACCTTTCCACCTCTCTAGGATCCTCTTTCTGTGGCCTAGGTCGATATTGGTTGTTTTCCCCCTGATTGGATCTATTCTGATACCTCTCAGGTGATTGATACCGGTTGGGATGGTTTCTGAACTCTTGATTCATTTGTGGAGGGGAGCGGGTTGCACCCATCCTTTGATTATAGTCCCCTGGTGGGGAATCATTGTACTGGCGTGGACTGTAGTTCACGTTTTGCTTCATGTCCTGTTTCTCAGATTGTGGGTACTGGCCCCTATATTGATTTCCATTATCAGTAAATCGATCCACATATCGGGGCCTATCCTGATTACCATATATCATGGTGCTGGGATCAAATCTGCTCTGTGTCCCCAATGACTGGTAGGGACCATCATTTCTTTGATCTTGATTTTGTCTCTGATTATTGTTCATACCTGCCATATCAGACCGGTATCTTACCCGGGGTCTATCTCCTAAATATCTAGGGCTGATGTAGCTCTCTCTATTACTAGGATCATGTGATTGGAATATTGGTACAGTAAATGGCGATCTTTGTTGATTACCCCTTTGTTCAGGTGTCACATTATTTTTACCTTGGCTTTGAGCAGACTCAAGGGACATTTTGGCTGACCTGATTTCCATTACTGTGGCTGAGGGTTCTTTAGATTTAGGCCTAGTATCTTTCATTTTATCACTTTCTCTACCCTGACAATAGAGTACCTCATATAGCTTGGTGCTTTGATGTACAATCCATTCAAGGGACTTGTCACGGTCAAATTCACGGACCAATTGGGATATGATGTCTTTCTGTAGCCCATAGAAGTATGCGGTTTTAAACTCATTGGAATTTGAGTCAAAAGATACATCAAAGCGAGAGAATGCTCTTTTTAAGTCTTGTAAAAATTGGCGAGGTGATGTATTAGGTCCAGCAGTAATAGTGTACGCAACTTTCTTTGCCTCCTGCAATGACTGAAAAGGAGAAAAATGGCGCCTAATTTCTTTTTCAAACTCCAGCCATGTCATATTCTGCTGTTCATTTAATCCCCTTATGATGCTGGCCGTCGGGGCATCTAAAGTTAAATGAAAATATTGTCTGTACTGTTCCTTAGGTATCTGGAGCGCTTTAAAAATGTCATGCACCGCTTCTAAGTGATCCTCAATGCAGCATTCACCTCCCTTTTTAAATGGTTTGATCAGGGCTTTAATGGATTTCATTATTTTTATGGGGCTACTTGTTGCAATGCATGGAATTGCACTATTTTGTGATTCAATCCTGTTTTCAGGTGTATGAGATTGGTGGCTGCCCCCAATGGGAGTATCAAATCCCCCAAGGGCGCTGCAACCAAGTTCAGTCACCGGCCCAGTCACTGGGGCACTAGCTCTTTGGGCAGAGCTAGAATTCACCTCCACTCCATTGAATGTGGTACCCTGCCGCCTCTCCTGGGACCTGGGAATGCACATTTGCTGTTCTAAGTCCTTACACTTTTTAAGGAGTCTGTTGGCTTCATCATGCAAATAATTATTTTCATCACTCATTTTATTAATTGCCTCCTGCATATCGCACATTTGCATTTGGCATTCATTGAACTCTTTACTTCTCTTGTCTCTTTCTTGAATCATTTTAATCATTTCTTGTTCTACACTCTGGAGATCACCTTCTTTTTCGCAATGTTCTTTTTGTAAAATCTGCATTTCTGAAACAACCTCATCTTTATCCTGCCTAATGTGATCCACTAAGGCTTTTAAGTGTGTCAATTCTTGCTCACTATCTTCAAATTGTTTCTTGCTTTTGGATAACTGAGTATCAAAGTCTCTGCATTTTAATTGCATGTCTTTTTGGCATACATCCAATTCTGCTCTCAACATTTCCTGATTTTTACTTGCCCCATCTAATTCAGTCTTTAACCTGTTAATTAGCTGAGTATCATTCTCTTGCATTCGCAGTGACTTGTTTAAAATAAACCATATTTTGCCGCATAGCCGTATTAAACAGTCTTTCTCTGCACTTTTATCGGCTGCATTCAATAATCTTGTAAGGCAGACCTGAATTATGCTGCCTTCTGCAAAAATATTGTCTAGTTTTTCTTTCTGCACCTCACCCTGAATGCGGTTACTCCATTCTAAGGTACTGTTCGAAGACCAATTCCCATGTGCAAATAACTTTGCCTCTAAATATTGCACTAGATCTGAGAATGTGGTTTCCCTTTGTGACATTCTGAAATTCGTTTTTAGTGGCACACTGCTATTATAAAATGGGTTCCCTTTAATGTGCAAATGGCAGTGTGAGACACGCTTGCCACGCCCAGTAGGTACTCTATGATCACTTTCCCGGCCTGCAACGCACCATAAATATGTAGGGTATTTTGTGGAGATTTGGGGCCTGACGGTATTTTATTACCGCTGAGAAATAACTTAGCAATAATCACTCTTTGTATTCAGATTTGGCCATGTGCAACAATAATACAATGGACATGCATTATTTCAGCACCCAGACCTGCATATTTGGTATACGTGGTTGGTGGTATTTTGGTGAGCATAATTCCCTTGTTTTATTTGTGGCCCCAATGTCCAGAATCCCTTATCTTCGCTTAGATTTTTCGTGTGATCACTAGAGAGACCTCAGACCTGCATTCTAGGGAAACCACAATTTCCAGGGATAGTGTTGGTGCGCCACCATGGGCAAACTCACTGACTTATTTACGACAGAGAGCTATATGTGGTAGTCTTGTGGTAATTTCCACTACCTTATATACGGTAGGGAGCTATGTTCAGAGAGTCTCTCTTCCCGTTGGCTCATGTACCTCCAACAAGTTATACTACAGTCACTCACAATTATTCATACTGATTCTGACATACACACATCTGTCTTAAAATGACCATTGCACTGTTTAAAAATCTCCCCACATCATTGGCATTGTAATGGTAAATAGAAAATAAACCACCCGTCTGTTTTCAAATATTTTCTGTATTATAAAATTTGCATTTAGACATAATCTCATTCTTTACAGCAATAAAAGGGAACAATCAAAGCATTTTCAATGACACACTGCAATTATAGTGGCGGAGAACAGAACTTAAATTGCAACATTAGCACTTGATTAAGACACGCACGGGACTTTCATTTTTCTACACTGACTGCATACTTTCGTGCACACACACAGCTCCCCCAGTTAGGTAATTACCTTATCTGTTTAGAGGATTCTCTCTGTGAATGTGGCTCTCTTGGCTTAACTCCAACGAAAAGGGACGCTTGCCTTCTCAAGCCGGGGTCATTGCCTGGAATTCTCAGCTTTTTCAGATAGGACAGCCTCTGCCAGTGGAAATGTAATTCTTTCAGCTTTCCCCAGTCTCGACTGCAGCAGGACACCCCCACAGCCAGGTCTTCTCCCCAGTAGTGCAGAAAGATGTCTGCCTGTCTTTTTCCCTGCTACTGCCCACTAAAACTTTCCTCTCAGCCCTCTTTATGACGTGTTCCAATGAAATCCATCATCTCTCATCCTCCTACTTTTAAACAATAGCTTCGCTTATACATTTGCAATTGTTGCAAATCTGACTTCCTTCCTCCTGCAGTTACTGTGCACAACAACACGGATAATCAGGCAGAGAAGAGAGGAAAAATCTGCACACTCATTTAACTGGTTTTCAAAATATGCCTAATTCTGCAGTAGAGAACACATTTTATTAGTGAGTTATAATAAAATAAGGTTTTATTAGTCAGGTTAATGGTTAATATGTTAGCTGTTAATTTTCAAATGTGTCTCTAGCAATATAGGCATTTCAGGTGAAAAATAGTGTGCATTTTTAAATGAACACGTGTGCTTTTAACTGTAAAAATAGCTTTGCATCTTATATGTTAAAATCGTTTTTGACTGAATAGCCTGTCTTTCCTTGTTAATCTGCTAACCCATATAGCAATGCACCGCACCCTTGTGGTGGTGCTGCAAAAAAAAAATGCTACTTGTGCAGTAGTGCTGTAATGCTACTTGTGCAGTAGTGCTGTAATGCTACTTGTGCAGTAGTGCTGTAATGCTACTTGTGCAGTAGTGCTGTACTCTGTGCTGTAACATGCCAAATATCCTTACAGTCGCATGGTGGCTGGCACCAAACCCTAACCTTTCATAGGATAGGTGTAGCAATGAGATTGTAGGCCTTCACATTTGACAACACTTAATGGTAGAAATACAGGTGACTGCCTTGCTGCCCATATACGTAGTGGACACTCGTGGCAGTCTGTAATAGATTATGTTTAACAGGGGTTTAATTTTGAGGCTTCATTATGAGTTTCAAAATAGATTCGGGTTGAAAGTGACCACAATCCCCTCCTTATAGCACTCACAGTTACCCTGTCTAGCAAGTGTTAATTCATGCATCTGGTATCTAGTAACCATGCTACAGGGAATGGGAGGGCAACCTGATGACTGAGGATTGTCCCCGTTTTATCTTCTAGTATCATGTCCAACGTGAAGGGTATTTTGGAGGGGGTGGGGGGGCTGCTTTACTAAATATGCTATCTCCAAATGATTGCTAGCTTTCAATGCTTCCCAAATGTCAATCAACCCCTTAACCCGAGTGCCTCAACATCAGAAATGTACCAAATATAAATATTCCTGGTTTGATAGTGGGGGTAGATGTAGGAAGAACATTGTAACTCAGACAGTCAGCAGGTACAGGATACAAGCTTTCTAGTGAACCGCTCAGATTGACAAGTGTCAGTACTGAGACATATTCAGTAAAACATATTGAAGTCTGGGAGGATCTTGAAACTTCCACCAAGACTAATTCAAAAGCTACTTGGTTGGTGGTGAACTAGGGTAGAATGGAGTCCCACTGCAATATATGCAGCAATCTACCAGTGGCAATGTGTGAGGAGCCTTTCTGGAGACTTTAGGACTGGGGGGTCTACTTATGCTGACATGTGGAAGCTTGAAGGAAAAATTGATTATGAAGAAAGACCTATGACTGGTGAAGGATTACCAACACCTCCAATTAGTTAAGGAGACTTAACACAGGTGCTATGCTCCAAATGTCAAGTAAGAAACTCAGCCCGATCTAGTTCCTTTTGGCCTCAATAAATGAGTATGATTTTGGCTGAGGTGATTTATTGTGTGTTTAATGTAATGTCAACCTCGGGATGATTCTCACCTTCTTGAACCTCACAACAATGCTTCCTAATTTCAAGAAAGGGGATAGACTTTTCACAGGGAACTACAGAGCCATTTTGCCATTGGATTCACTAAGCAAGGGTTTTGTCAAGATTATGTTATCTGGCCAACTGTTTTTATGAAGCTTCTATACTTTCTCCAGTGCACTGTAAGGGAGCAGAAATTGTGGAAGCATTTTGATTTATATAAACAATCTCTATAATAAAGGTTTATGGATGTAAGTGTGATCCTTGCCTCAATGCTAATGCACAAACTATGGGCCAATCTGTTGAAAGCAATATGGATACTTGGGGCCTCATCACGAGTTTGGCGGTAACCCTTAAATCCGGCAGTAGCGCTGTTACCACCGGATTTAAGGGTCCGCCAAATCAGGGCTTGAGCTGGGGGGAAATCCACTGAAAATTCGCACTCATACGGCCGGCAGGAAATCCGTCTGCCGTATGAGCACGAAATTTCCCCATTGAGCCCAATGGGGAATGGGACATTCCCGAATAGGCTCAATGGGGAATGGGGATTTCCAAATCCGTCAAACCCGTGATCCAGCACTAATAGCGCCGGTGGGTTTGGCAATAGGGCAGATGGCGCCAGCACTATTAGCGCTGGTGTTACCGCCCAACTCGTGATAAGGCCCTTGGTCTGTAAAAAAAATCCCAGTCCTTCGCAAAAATAAATTGGGAAAAGTCAAATGTGGCAAGTGGTGGGAGTTGACCAGGGGATTTCTGACTCCGAAAGCAGTTTGTGGATGATGCACTTCTTCCATTTTTAACTGAAAATATCCTCATCGAAGACATGGGAAGCCTACAGAGTTACTGTGTGCAAAATGGTCTTGTGATTAACAGCTCAAAGACCACAGTATTGTTTATTGGGTGGATGCATGGGCACAAGATAGCCATGACTGGGTGCCCAATATAAGTGTTTAACCACTTCAAGTCACTATGGTTCTGCTTCTCTTCCTCAGGGCCTTGCAAGCCTTATATCATCAAAAGTAAATTGGCACTGAAACAGTGTTGATGGGCTTTATCCACAGATTTGAGGGGGGGAATGATGTTCCCCAAACCTGTAAAGGCTTATCATGCCATGGATGTTTCTAGCAAGTTCTGTGGCCATGATAAGTTGTCAGTTTTTCTAAATTGAAGAAACATGTCTGGATCCATGTGGAATGATGGATCATATTTTTATGACAAATAATGAAGTGATTGTGGGCACATAGTGGGGAGAATCAATTGAGAGTGATAGGATATCAAGTGTGCAATGCAAAGTGTGGAATTAGGTTGGCCCCAGAAATGGAAGCTGCAAGGTGATGCCAGGGCGTTTGGGAGGTAAAAGATGAGTTGAGTGTGGAGATAGGCATAGATGTAGTAGAATTGTTGTTCCTGAAAGTTTGAGGGAGATGCTTGTGGATATGGCTCACTTCGATCATATTTGTGTCACGAGGGCAAAGGTACAGTTGAGAGAAGATTATTGGTGGCTGGAATTTGATAGGATGATTGAGAAGAGGTTGGAGAGTTTAGAGAGTGTGAAAGTGTTTGAAAGAGGTTGAAAGCATGTGTCCAACTATTGAACAAGCCATACATAGCGGGGAGCGTGCCAAATTGTTAGGGAGATTTTTCATTCTTATGCCAAATCCCCTCTATCTGTTAGACCCCCACCACTGCTTTCCTCCATACATTGTAAGGCATCTGTAATTTACTTTTCCAGCACACCGCACTGTGTGGGCAGTGTTTCTGGAAGCCCTTTGGGATTTGCCTTTTACATTCTATTATTTTCTGTGAGAACTACAGATCTAAAGTTTAGAAGGATACTTGTTATCCTTCTTAGCTTTCCTTTTGTGAGATCAGCACACGCCACCCTACGTGTATTAGTTGGAGATCATACTTACTTACCTGAATATAACTTGATCCTTGGGTACATAAAATAAATACTTCTTTCAACATAACTACAAGTGTGTAAGAGTTTCTACGGGCTTATGTACTTACTGAGTTCATTGCACTTACCTACAGCTCACATCTCTCTACTAAGGCAAGCCTGATTGTTCTGCCATTCCACAAACCCTTTGTGTAGTACAGACATATACTAGAAGTTGGGTCTCTGTATACCAAGGGATAATTTTATAACTTTTTACCACAGGCGGACATTGGGAACATTCCCCTAACGAGCTAGCAATTGATATTTTGGGTCTGGTTGATATTTGCAGCAGTCAAGTTGTTTTATTATATTGTTGGTAGATATGTTTACCAAATGGATTGAGTTCAAGGTAGTGAGAGAAGCAGGAGCTGTGATGGTGACTGAATTTCGGGAGGAGATTTTTCAAAGGGAAGCTTACCCTGGAAGTAAACTAACAGATAATGGGAGTCAATTTGCTGGAAGTGTGATGAACGATTATTTGAGGATGATTGGTGTGAGCCACAGAATACTGACAATATAACTCCCTGAATGCAAATGGATGTTGGAAAGAGTGAATAGAAGTATTATGGTGGCTGTCTGGATAGCAGGTGTATCTGGTTATAGTAGAAAGAAGGTCGTGAGTTAGTGGATTTGTGCTTTGAGAATGACATTGCACACATTTCCTTGGATAAGCATGTTTGAGTTGATTAGAGTTAGAAAACAAATACAATGCAATGTCCCGCGTGGCTGGGGAGAGCCAGGGCATTTGAGATAGGAGGTATGGAGGGGAAGGAGAAAATGATCATGCGGAAGGACAACAGATTGAGAGCTGCTAAAAGGAGAGGCCAAGTAGGACATTGGAAGTTGATGGTGATGATAGTACAGATTTGGAAAGTTGTGGTGAGTAGGAAGGGAGATTTGCTCTTTGTGGATCCTTTATGGGCAGGGAAGTTGATGAAAGAAGCCATACAGACTGAAGGGGACAAGTTTGGAATTTAGGGAGAGTGGCAAAGGTGAAGAGACCGAATTATGTGTGATTGGCTGGGTGAGAGAAAAAGGGAGATTTGTTACATCTGTGGTGCTGTAGGGTTAGAGTGATACGCTTTGGAACATAGAACATAAGGATATCAGTTTTAGAGAAGGTTCTGGAGGAGTTAGCTGGAAGATTCCGATGGTTGGGGGGGATTATCGTTTTTACTTGATGTGATGGAAATGAACCTTACTTTGAAAACCGGATCCTGTCTGAACTGGATTTCTTATCAGTTTGTAAAATGGGACTCCATCACATTCCAGAGATAGCTGTTTGGCCCTTGATTTGGTGGCAGTCATATTTCTTTTGAATTTTCTATTCTGTGTTTTCAATTACAACCATTGAACTATAGGGGTTTTATTAATCTTTTTGAATGTGGAGGACTAAACTTGGCAGCCAACCACTCTGCCAGTTGTAGATCGCTAAAGTGCCTAGTGATGAGGGTTTGAGCTATGTTAGAGCCTTCACATGGGGTCAGAAATGCTACATTTTAAAATTGGAGTGTTTGGTTCCCAAACAGAAACTATAAAGTGGCAACAGCCTATATTCACTAGTGTGGACCAGCAATCTGAACTTTCTAGTGTAATACATTTTCATGACCCCTGTCTTCCTCCCACCTCCGCCCCTCGTGCCCCTGTAATTGGCTAGTCTCCGTGGAAACCTATGCTCCACAACTGTTTGTGACCAGGACAGTGTTTTCAGCTGAAGCAGACCCGTGAATGTGGGCCTGCTGCTTTGTCCTAGTGTAGGTAAGTGCCACCTCATCCTCTCCACTTCCATTTCTTTCCTTCTTTCCCCTTGTTGTTCTCTTTTTTCCCCCGTCCCGCTCTGTTCACCGTCTTTCACCGTCTTTCCCACCCTGCTCCCTCCCCTTTCCTCTCCCACCTTTTCCCGCCTGGCTGGGCCCAGTAGGAGCCTATGCTCCATGACTGTTTGTGACCAGGATGGTGTTTTCAGCTGCAGCAGGCCCGTGAGTGTGGGCCTGCTGCTCTGTCCTTGTGTAGGTAAGTGCCCTGCTCAACCCCTTCATTTTCATTTGTTTCCTTCTGACCCCCTGTTCTCTTTTTCCCCATCCTGCTCCGTTCACTGTGTCCCCACCCTCATCCCTCCCCTGTCCTCCTCCCACCACCCTCTTCCCACCTGGCTAGTCTCAGTGAATGCCTCCCTCTTAAAAAAAGGATTTTGGGGAGTAGGAAAGGTGTCACACTTAGAAGGATTTTTGGGGGTAGGAAATGTATTGCACTCAGCTGTATTTGGGGGTAGGAATTGTGTTTCACTTAGCTGTATTTTGAGAGTAGGAAAGGTGCCCCACTTAGATGGATATTGAGAGGAACAAATGGGGATATGATGTGCTGCTAGCCTTGTATAGCAATCAGAAGACAAGCACATGTAGGTTTTACACATGTGTTGCACCTGAAACATGTTGTGTAAGTTAACACATGCACTGTGCATGGAATAACTGTGAAGATTATCTCATGTTGTGCACATGGAATAACTGTTAAGATCAGCACATATGCTGTACTTGGTAGATATGTGTAGGTCAGCACACTCATTACACTTAAAAATGTGTGGTAGGTTAGCACATTTATTGCTCTAAGAAAACGGCTCTTGTTTTACATTTAGAGGCAATTATGTGGGCTAGCACCATGAATTGCACTTATACGAATGTGGGTATGTCTAACACTTGTTTGTACCTGAAGAACTGCGACGGCTAAAATTGGGTTGCACCTAGAAGTAATTGTGTGGGCTGGCACCTGTACTACACTTAGAAACAATTGGGTAGGTTACACACATTACACATGAAGAACTGTGAAAGCTAACACATGTACTGCGCTTCAGGAATTGCGAAGGTCAGCACATGCAAAGAATTTAGCACAAATTCTGTACATTTAGCACACCTAGTACACTTGAATAACTTTGAGGGTTGGCACTTGTATTACACCTAGAATAACTATATTCATTGGACGATTCGTAGGGTGTGCAATGTGTGGCATTAGATGAATCTGGGAGTTGACACCCTGTGTTGCAGCTTATAATGTTACCCCACCCACTGCGCTTGAAGATGTAGGTTTGTATCCCTCCATTCCACATATAGATCTTTCCGTTGGCCATTGTAACGCACTCTGGTTACATGCAGGTATCCTTGATATCGTATTTTGTAGATTGCTGTTGATAGCATTGATAGAACCTGGAAGATATTCAGTAAGACTATAAAGGTAACATGTCTATTGCGTTTAGAGAATCCTATTATCCTATATCCTATGATAGCATGCCTGTCCCGCCTAGAAGATGTTCTAGAACAATTGAGATTAATAGACTTGGCGGTAACCTGTCCATAGTGCCTAGAAGAGTCTATGATTGTAGCTGCTTTTTTTCCCACAGACAATCGGATGACACAGCAACATCAAGGATACGCTGAATCTGAGTTTATGGTATCTATAAATGCACCACTTCAGAGGACATCTGCCGCAGGCATGGCTATCCATCCACACACGTTATAATGCAGCTACAACTATGACAAATATGGTCTAGCTGGACACATAACGGCCTCACCCTTACACCAAACTTCTCTCAACACCTCTGCCATTGGAATACAGCAACAAACTATGCCAGATTTTGGTCTAGCTGGTCACATATCGTATTGTTTGCACTAGTGCTCTGTTGTGACCTCCCGTAGCAACCATCGACATGCCTGACCTCTTGGGTTGTTTACTGGAGCCTAGCCAGCGCGCTCAATTCTTAATCTTGGCCAAATGCACACACGCAATGTAAGCCTTTTATGTGTATTCTGTGAATGTTCCCATACCAGGATTTTGGTTCCAGAGGGCGTTCCTACCACAAAGTGTGTTGAGGCCATACAAATGGCAAAATGCGCTATATAAATTAAATCTACAATACCGCAATACTTAATTGCACCTATTCATCAGCTCTTGCTATAATACAAATCTCTTAACCATGGGTGCCTTCAATCATTTCAGCTGAAACACCTTTACTTTCATAGCCATGTGCCATTTGTTCAACCCATGTCACAAGTAAATAAGGATGTGCTTGGAAAATGTTGCCCTTACATTTATGCTGGGAATTAATTGTTTAAGCTTAAAACAAATATATGTAGAGTTGAGTCAATTATAGAAGTAAACATCTGGTGTAACTGCTTGTGAAATGTTCAAAATCTGAACTTCCTTATTGGTGAGTGTGTCTTCTGTCTAAATGAATGTGATCAATATTTGCAAATAAACATCTCTAAGGTTTTGTGCGTATTTGGGTGAAGACACTTGCACAGATTATCCTTTCTTTTACTCACTATTACAGAGTTCTAAAAGTCGTGGTACATCTTATTTTGCCACAACCGCAAATAACCTAAATGTGTATGGAGGTGCTGCTTGGAAAGCGACAATGCAATCTGAAAAGTAACCACACATGAGTCGGCCCATGCTTTTCAATCATCACCCATTTACATTCAGAGACTTGTAGTTTAGTTGTGTTCATAGTAAGAATTCACCTGTTTCAAGCATTGAAATAACTGTTGGCAAAAGAGCCAGGGCTGGCTCGACATGACAAGTCCTCACTTGCCTGCCATCAGCAATAAGAAAAGTTGCTTTGTTTCGATGCTCAGTCCTTTACTTATTACATATTTGGCACTGTGATATGTGCCATGAGTTTGTTCTGATCTTTCTGGTTTTTAACACAGCATTCACCTGTTCCATTGTGCACTAGATAATATTGATACGTGTTTGTACTCTTGTTACCTGCCATGTTTCTTTTGCACATGGTGACACATTAATCTCATTTCAAGGCAAATTAGATTCCACTCCTAAATAGTTCTGCTGATGTTTTGTTGGCTGGGCCATAGAATTACTTTCCTAAATCTTCTGCAACCATGTTTCTGTTGCATGCAATGTACTATTCCCCTCACACCCATGTATCCATTCCATCACCCATCTCCTCCTTCCTCTCTTCCCAATCAAAGTCTACCTTTTCTTTTAGCAGTCTGTGTACTTATTATAAGATCACATGCATGTCTGTTTAGTGAACCTTCTCTAATTGACATGTTTAGCTTTTGCAAGATTCATTATTATGGCCATGCCTCGGAAAAACGTGTTTTGGTTGGAAAGGTATAATAGCAATAACATAATCTGGCTTCTCTATTAATGTTAAATATGTAACTGTTTTATTAAACACCGGTTGTTACAATATTTACACATTTCCTCTTGTGCAGAAGCAACATTGTGTTTTGGTGCTATGTGTCATTTACGGGTGATTTAGTGCAGTTTGATGTGGGTCTATAGCATGCCCTCTTCCTCTCCCAGTGAGAAATCTGTGCTTCAAATTATTAAACATGTTTTCCCAGACTTATGTTCTAGGACACAAGCATGAACGTAAGAACACGTTAGTGCCTGTAGCTGCTAGCTAAATGTGTGTAATGAAAACCCTCAAAATGAGCGAAATGGTATATTTGGATTGCACTTATTACTTGTAGATCAGTTTACACTTTTATGGGAAAAGCAAATCGGATTTTTTAAAGGAAAGCAAATACACAGGCAAAATCAGTTTTGTCAGCACAAGAATCAGTTCTACTGAGACTATATTTTAAAGACTATGGGCCTCATTATAAGTTTGCTGGTCTGGGAACTATGGTACTGGTAAGCTTGCCGGTACCGTAGTTCCCAGACTGGAAAACTATGAGTTCTGCTCACGGGTGCAATTACGACCGCCACCCGCGAGCAGACATTGTCGGCTGCACCAACACCAGTCTGAATGGTGCCGGTGCATCTGTCCCATTGGGCTCAAATGGGAGTGGTGAGCATTCCATTCTGGCACCCATGACTGGGCAATTACCGGGTCCAGCAGGGCTGTAATGACCCGGTAATTAACCATTCGCGGGTGCCGGAAATCTTTGGCGGCACCCTGCTGGTTTTAACAACAAGGCTACTGTCAAACTTATAATAAGGCCCTATGATTGTTAAAGAAAGGCACTTGTTATGAAGAAGTTGAGTTTGAATTACAACCAAATAACTGTGAATCTCTTTATAGGGGATTTAATTGAGTTATTCCAAATGATACTAGGGACTTACATAGGTAAATGAGGGAATATATAACAAATATGCTAACAGATATGGACAGACACATATTCTTCTAGGGAAAAGGGTGAACAGAAGATACTGGCAATTTGGGAAATGACTAGGGTTTTTATGGGATTTGAATAGGGTTTGAACAGGATACAAGGTAAATAGCAGGATATGCAGTTTTTGGGTACTGTGTGATGGGATACTTACAAGGCAAGCTTTGGTTTGGTAATTTGGACAGCCAGCAGGGTCTCTAGACGGCAGGGCCATGGATCTGGTCACAGGCAGCGGGGTCAAGAGATCTGGTTACTAGGTCAGCTGGGCTCTCCTGGTAGGGAACGGCTGGGCAAAAGTCTGGTCACTGTGGACAGCGGAATGAGTCAGCTGGGCGGAAAGGTCTGGTCACTGGTAGGTGGATTATTAGCCTTTAAACCAAACTGGTTTGACAGGAATGCCTGGGCCTCAGGCAGGCTGCTGAATTCCTTTTTTGGGGGGAAAAAGCATAATATACATAACTTTGCAGCCCTTCTCCCCAAATGTACAATTGTGTTTCGGTGCGAGTTACAGTTGTATTTCTCATTTAGCTTTCCCAAGGTCATGTTCTGCTTTGCAACAACAGATTTATACATGTTCATTTTTTTTTCTCATGTTCATTTCACAAAATGTGTTTTTTTCTCGCACACAGCTTTCTTTGCATTTACTCTCTGACAGGCCTTTTATAGATCTTGTCAGTTTCTTAGACACAGACGTATTCTTGAAAAAGATTTCTTAGTAATTGACACGAAGCAAGAGACCATCTTTTCTTTGAATTAAATCCAAGCCGTGTGAACATGAAGCTGAATTATTTTGCTTTTCATGGACTTTACTGATGAAACAATGCCATTCTGGGAGGGATGGCCTTATTTGATGGTATTCAAAATGAAATACACGGACAGAGCTGTGTTTTATTAGAACAAAATTGTGTGATGTTTGAAATGAAAGTAGCAACAGTGCGATGCCGTTTTAAATGTAGGTCATTTTCCTGTGCAGCCTTGAAAGTTTAAAAGACAGAACCGCAATGTATAGCCATTCTTAATTTTAGTTGTTTTCTCTAGATTCACATGAATGAAAACAAAATGCAGCTATTCTTGGGGTGGCTGTGTTCAACTTTTGCCCCTTAGGTGCTCAGCAGACAAAAGCACAGACATTTTTTGGGTAAGTGCTGACATGCAGTTTTTGTTGTAGGGGGTTTCTGCCTTAGGCCTTAAATGTACCCAACAGATGGCCAGGTAATACCATCATGGCAGTAAGTAGCAGAGGTCCAGCCCATCCCTACGTCCAAAATCATTGGACTTGGCAATGCTTATATCCCTTGCCATAGCTCCTTCATAGCTAACAGTCTTTGGGACAATGAGGCTTTAACAGAATGATGATTCCAGCAGTAGACATGACTGACTGCCTGAAAGAAGGACAAGGCTCATCTCGCCTGCCACCACTTTGGCCCTATTGTTCTGCCTGCATCCCTGTTTTGGAGGAGTTTGAACAGTCCTACAGCCATGTGCTAACATAATTTTCTGATATCTAAAGATCCTTTACTTTATGAGAGGGGTTTTAATGCCTATATAGTCCACCACATTGGGCTACAAGACTTTGAAAAACTAAGGACTGTCGTCAGAGATGAAAGAGTTACCTTCACTGTTATAGGTACTATTTTGTTGCACTTATTTACACACTCACCCAGCTCTGTGCAGGCTTGTATCATTCAGAAATTCAAGGGCTCTGAATGACTGTTGTTTTTTTCCCACTGTCCCCCCTTCTTGAGCACTTAGAAACACTTTTCTGTGTATAGGTGCTATACAAATAAACAATACAATACAATATAGTATGTCACCCATGTTTACCAATGCCAGAACTGGCATTAATAGAAACATTGTTATCTCCTCTATTCTGTGATAGAATTTGTCGAGTTAAACGGGATATATGTGTCTGAATAGTAATATAAAAAGAACAGAAATAACCATGCTTTGTTATTACCATAGGGTCTTTAATTCCCAAGATACCGATTCTAATATTAGAGGATTACAAAAAAGATAAGGGCAGATCTACATGCATTAGCCATCTGCCGTGTAACAAATGCATTCAAAATTAAAATCAACGATTTAATTAAATGCATGAAAGACTGGATAGTGTTCACATGTTTCCAACAGTCCGATTTGTTTTCATCTATTCCATTGTACGAATCTACGTAATAATAAGTCAAGCCAGAAGAAATACAGACACTGTTTTGCAAATTCAATTATCCCCAAAAATGTGAGCATAATTAATGTTTCAGTTACGGAATTCAACCCTATCCTTAAACTGATATAAAAGAGCAGAACCACGAGAATGTACCCTTTGTTCCATGTTGTGGAGGCTGATATAGATGATATGTCACTCAGCAAAAATTGTCATTTTAAGGACTAATTAAACTCATTTGGGTCGCTGTTTGTACTTTTGTGGACTACTGTATACGGTATGCTTCGCTTCCCTATATAGCAATTTCCACACATCAGAGTCTGCAATGGAGATGATGTTGGCATTGTCTTCATGACTCACAAACAATGCTGTGCTTTGATTGTATCTATTTTGAGATCATATAACAATGTGAACGAAATTGTCACTTCATCTGCTGTTTAGTATCCATGAAATCAGGACATGAGCTTGTATTAGAGAAACTTGGAAATGATGCCAGCGCAATTTTGCACGCTATTAATACTAGAGCAAACATTCCCTTATGCAATGAACATATATATTTGTTCAATGTGATTTTGTACCCGAGCAAAGTTAGATCATGTGCTAATTCCATTTCGTATTACCACTAAGGCAAACAGGGCCAGGGTGGAAGACAGTTGTAAATGTCCTGCGCATGTGCAAAGTTTCTGCAATATCGTCACAGAAGTGAAGAGCCTAGCAGCAAACGTTATCTAATGGTTCTTGTAATTTCACCTATGCTAGTAATGTAAGAGCAAAATATATATTTTGGGTGGATCATTGAAAAAAATGGCCTTCAATTAAAATATGTTTCCATCCAAATACTTACAGATGGGAAAGTTACATGCTAGAAATAGGCGGTTTTCTTTTCTTTGTTTTATCTTTGAGAGGGTTAGAAAAGTATAGTTCTAGTGTGTGTTTGTTTTATTTCTGGCATGATCAGATCTTGTACTATACATTTTTATGGCATGTTTCCAATGCAAGGCTTCCCGTCAAAATATAAACTTTGTAAAAGGGACATTATGGTTAAGCTGCACTAATATAAACCTATGAAATTCAGTGAAAAAACGTTGTTAAAGGGACAATATGGTTACAAGTAAAGCTGAAAAATCCCAGAAATGTGTGTTATGGTTAGCTAAGCAACCACTCGTGCCACCACAGTCCACTGCTAAGACTAACACACATGACATCAAAGATACCATCACGCTGCTCTCTGATTGGTCTAGAGGCGTCCGCGGACCCCGAATCAGGAAATGAGTCCACACACCAGACCCAGATAACGCACATTTTATTTACGTACTTTTGGGCCATTTTTAAAAACACAATGCTGGATGGATTATCACCAAATTTGCAAAAGCATGCTTTTGGGACCAAGCCGACACTCCTCAAACTGTGAAAAAAGTATGTGACCCCCTCTGAATGATTCTGTCAAGTTTGGTGCAGTTTCATCAAGGGGGTGTAAAGGTATAGGCGAGTCCCAAAATGTTTGAAATCCATATAACGCAATGGAAAACACATTTTTATCACTCCGAGAGCCCAAGCCGTGGTGGCCAGTCAAAGGGTCGAATTCAAAAGGGTCGAATACAATACATTCGACTCAAAAGGACCAGGATTGAATGCCTTTTATTAAATGTATTTTTTTTTTGGCCTTGGTAAAGGTTAAATTTGTGGTCTTTGCCCAAAAAACGGGGCTTGAGGGACCGGCCCCAAAAAAAAGTGCATTTGATTTTTTTTCTGGGTCCTTTTGAGTGGAAACAATTGCATTTTGAAACTTTGTATTTGATCCTTTCACCCTAAATTCAAGTCGCTGATGGATGTCCACCAAATTTGCCCTAGGAGCCGTGGCTTGGTCCCAAAAGCATGCTTTTCTAAATTTGATGGATCTGCTGATATCGCTGCCGACCGTAGACAGCGCAGTGAAAAAAAGTCTGGAAAATAGATTTGGTGTTATTTTGGGGCTTGTACCGGGCCTGGAAAGAGTGGGGAAGTGAGAAAGACTAGACATGGAGCTGTTTTTATAGGTAAAAAAAAGTGATGCAGGTACCGGCGAGTCCGCAGTCATTTTTACTGTCCGCAGATATCATTGGGAGAGGGAAGATTCAGGGTGAGAGTTGATATTTGTAGGTGTACAGTATGTACTTGTTATTTGGTTTCATTCTATTGTGGTGGTTGTGGTCAGTAGTCAGATTCTCAGGGTCATGGCCGTAGGCCATTACCCGAAGAATCTGGCTACTGGCTACAACCATAGTTATATGTGTATAGTAATTATAGGTACTGCACTGGGAGTATATGGCATGTGTAATATGGCGGACTGATATAATTGAAATATACATGATATTTATGATCGTAGCAGATTTGAGAATAGTGGTTATAGAATCTGTATTTATTGTTCTTTGTGAAGGAAAAATAGGATAATAGTGGGCATGGTTACTTAGTTGCATATGGTAATAAAGCTGGACTCTCTGGTTCTTTTTCTGTGAAAAGAAAACAGTACAATGTGTTAAACAAAATAGTTTAAAATCTTTATTACATACACTTGTACATATAGATTTACATTTTGACCCTTATAAGTAGTAGTTGTTCTTTTTTCAGTGGTATTGCTGAGATATCTGCTATAGCTTCTATTTATATTAGTTTTCTTTTTAAAGGTTTTCTCTTTTGAGGTACAGGGTGCATATCTAGATGGGGGTCCACAGTCCAAGTGTCCTGTTGTATTCCTGGATGCAAGGAATGTCAGTGTTGACTTTGGTTGCATCAAAGTTAACTAGCAATAAACAATTGAGTGTACAGAGATGTGAATGTGCTATGTAACTCATACCCTCTTTGAAGACTGTGCTGTAAATGTCAACCAATGTGTGATCTAGGGTTAGACCTTGCCATTTGTGAATAGTGACAGCATATGCAAGAGATAGAAGTAATTGATCTATGCATACGTACATGCCTTTGAAAGAAGTAAATGTGCTATTGTGTGGCCTATTTTTTTTTTAACTTCTTCAAGTTTGTCAAAGTGGATGTTGAGAAACAGAATTTTGTTGTCATGTGGATATGTTTGAAAGCCAAGAACTGTGCCAATTGCTCCATTGAATAAACTATGTTCTACGTCAAGGTTATATTTTAGAATTACTCTGCAGTTTAGACACACAGTTAAAACATTTCCTAATCAGCTGAGTTGGAGATACATGTTTCTAAACTATTTAGTCATGCTGTTGCTCATTGACACATAGGAAATGTCATGCCGTGCACTTCTAGTTTGTCTGTGGAGCTAGTATGCAGTATGGGTAGCATTTTATTTTCAACATTGTATTGTTGAATTGATTACATACAGCCTGCAAGGGTTGACATGCATTTTATATTTGTCTGAGTTCATTGTTCCATGACATCAGGGGCAGATCTTGCCCATATAGCTCATGGATTAGTCTAGTTTTTCAGATGTATTTTGTATCTTTAGTGAGCAGACCAATTCTAATGCTTTCTAAAATGTTAGCATAGGTGAGATCTGGAGACTGACACATGTTTTGAGTTTATTCTCTGTAGCGAAAATATTGCCAGAGATTTACATTTCCAATGCTGCCAAGTATGTTATTGTATTGTTTGTGTCCTAATGTTTTGAAAATAGATTGACCTTTTACTGATGATAACTGTAGGATGTCTCTGAACACATCAACCTGTTCTTGCATTCTGAGATGAATTAAAGCCTACATGAGGTTCGAAACCATAATTACTTTATCTACCAGGAGCACTTTCATTTGTTTCAGAATTATGCATGCTTCTGTATCAGCTTCTGCTGATAATTTGTAGTATGATAATTTGTTTTGGTGTTCTACTGGGAGGAGCAGTAGTCGTTGGAAAGTAACACCTGTTATGCTGTAAGCAGCTAATCCTGTGGGAGCTTTTACAACAGCTGAAAGGTTGCTGTTTGTTAAGTCTTATAGAAATGTGCTGATCATTCTAATTAAGAACATTTTTCCAGCAACCAGAACCAGCTTCCCCACTTACATACAGGATCAGTGGTTTACAATTTTTACAACTTTTACAGCTACATGTTTTAGTTTCATGTTTAAAACCCTGTTCAAATTCTTTAGTGACTTCTAGATGAATGATTAGTTGCTCACCATTTAGCTGTAATTTAAGCACTGAAAAGTCTTGTTCAGAGTGTTTAGATTGTCTACCTCAGTCATGGCTTTTTCTGCTTCATTTAGAATGAGCGGTTCTGCAAGTGGTTCTTGGCTTCCTGTAAGAGGATGTTGACTGCCTGCAGGAGTGGCTTTATCTAGTACAGCTTCAATGTCTTTCTCTTGGTGATCATTGTCCAACATTTGTTTGTCTTGTTTAAAATTGACATTTGGTATACTACTTTCAATTGCATTGAATCCAGCTTCAAATGAGACATGGTTAGCTAAGTATTCATCTTCTTTTCTCCAAGGTTTAAAAAGTTGTAGTAGGGCAATGTAATACAGTTACCTATGTTGCAGAGATTTAAATGATAACTTTATATGATTAATTAGGCTGGGGTTGGTAAGTTTTACTAGGCTTCCTTCACGTGATGAGACTAAATATCTGTCAGTTGTCTCATCTGGAGTGACATTGTTTTTATTGGAGTAGTTTTGGGTTATGTCGTACAACCACATGTTTCCCAAAGCAGTACATCTGTTAGGGTAGTATGTGTCAATTACATTGCTTCTTTTAAATGTCATCGCTGTTGGGATCATTTGTAGCCATTGTTTCTATCTCTTGGTAGGATTTTAGAACTCTTGTTCATGATGTAGCTGGACCAAGGTTTAGCCAGACATTGGTGTCAGAGTTCCCATATGAGGGTGTACCTGTTAAACGGTCTGCAGCTTCATAGCACCCACATTCTCCATGGGAGAGCATTTTCATACCACAGCTGTACAATTTTTGTGACAAGTGTTTTGTCAGAGGACATGTCATCCCAGAGATCTGTTAGCTCTGTTTTCTCAGCTTTGGTGCGATAGGCTGTGATATATCGTGCAACTACAATTTATTGTATGTTTATGTTTGCATTCCACAAGAGGGCAAGATTGCATTGTAATAATTGATGTACTTGGATGCTTCATCCCTTTTAATGTTGTTAGGGGATTAACCTTTTACATTGTGTCTGACAGAAGACATCAAGCTATTTACTGCTCGGGGGAAGCCAAAGCCACATTTCGTATAGTATTTACTTTTATTTTATATCGACATGGCATTATTTGCCACACTTATGTTTTAAAGCATAAGATTTGTATACCTCTGTCACTGTGTGCAGTTTCAGAAGGGATGCCACAGGTAATGTATTTTTGAATACATTGTAAAACAGTGGCATCACTGTCCTGGCTAAACATGGCAGCATCTGTTGACCACAAAAGCATGTGGATGTGTGATGCTCCTCTAGATTGATATTCTTTCCTCCAAAAGAAGTGTTGCACTTCTTTGAGTGGAGGGGCAGTTTTATTGCAGATGAAGTTCAGCATGGCATTGAAGCAATGGTGAAAGTACCTTAATACATTGATAGGGTCAACAGAACAGAGTTCTCCTAGTATTTTTATATCTATTCCCTCTTTATTTTAGTTTGCAGTGCATACAAAGTTGTGTAAGTCCTCCCTTGAGTACTCTGCACATCTTAAAGTAACAAATCATGAAGGTGGGCCTATTATCCTTAGCATACAACAAATCTCAGCGTGAGATCGGAACCAGTATTCTTTTGTACCACACATGTTTTCCAAGAGCTTAGTTATACTTGACTGCAAAACTTAGTCTTTGTTTTTTATCTTTTGAAGCAGTTACGTAGCATACATGTTTAAAGATTAGAGCCTGTTTTGAATGTGTGTGCAACTCCATAATATAGAGTTGCCAGTTCACTTTCAAATACGAGGTGGAAAATGTATTCTACATTTTGTCTGAATATGGGGTCTTCAGAATTCATTTGTAAAGAGGTATATTCTGATGCAGTAATTTGTGTGGATCTTTCATCAAATCTTCCTCCTTTTCGTATAGGAAAGAGTAGGGGAAAAGAATATGCTTCTACACTTTTCTCACATATGCTCATTTGGGATCCATTGGCTTGATCCATTTGATATGTTTCTAATGCATCTTCAACGGTATATTTGGAGTGCAGTGGGTGAATTGTATACTGGTCTAAAATGTTGGCTGCAGTAACAGGATCTACATTTTCCAATTGACCAGTTTGTGGTGAATCTTGAATTATTTGGGTTTTGTTTGTCTAACTTAGATTAAATCAACTACTTTTTTCCAATTTCTTTTGTCTTTTGTATGTACACCATTAACTAGAAAAATGTAAGATTGATCTATTGGCCATTGTTCTCCTAGAGTTTCTACATTTTCTTTAAGATCTAATGGCAAATATACTACCGTGTCCCAAACACCTTTTAGTAACTCAGATGGAGGCAAACTGTCTGTTTTTGGTTGAAGGAGTATTATAGCTTGAAATGGGTGTACTGTTTGGATTATAGTGCTCTCATACAAGTTAGGTTGTTTAGAGAGCTTTGGAAGTTGGAATATTTCTAAGTTATTAGTGATAGCGTAGGACGTCATGGCATATGCTTATTGTCAAGCTTTATATTGCAGTATGTGCAAACTATTGAGGGGTCAGTTATTTTGTATTTACTTTCTGTTGTTAGATGTAAAGCTATTTGGAACCATTGGGATTACTCATTGTCTTCTATTTTGTAGGCCTTTTCTACTATTTATGAGCTCTTTTTATAAAAAGTTCTGTGACAACGGACACATACTTGGTCTGGTATTTCAGCAGCCATGTTTTGAAACATAGCTATTTCTTTTGTGTATGTGTTTGTAAGGAGGTTGGTGTTCATGAGGTTTTCGCTAATGTTTTCTAAAGTTACTTCAGTTCCAAAATATTTCCTTTGTATGTGCTCTATTTCTCAAAGGAGTTCTTTAGCTGTTCGATGTAGGAGAATGTCATTTAAATATTGCAATTATAGAGCAGGAGTTTGTGCATAGTACAGTCCATGTACAAACTTTCAAATAGCAGAATGGCGTGTTGTTAACATTTTCATGTGGTGGATGGTGCTTTTGCAAGCAGTTCCTGAAATGCAGGCTAATGAATGTCCTTGCAGTTCAGTGTTGATGTGCACTGCTCAAGAGTCTATGGTTTGTAAAGTTTTTTTCTACTTTTGTCTTTTAGTTTCACATAGTGATTGAGGAATTGTCATAAAGATTTGAAGGATTGATGGCATACGTTAGATTTTGAGCTGAATGTCCATGTACACTGGTCTGTTTGGTTGTGCAAAGGTAACATTTGGTTGAAAGTTTGTTGGGGAAGTTTTTTCTATAATGGTTTCTTTGCCATAATGGAATCACATATCAATTCATACCCGTGGCCATTTTTGGCTATGGCAATTCGGTCTTCATTGAAATATGGTTCGGTACTGCGAATCCATTCATCTCCACAGAAGCTTGAAACGGTTCTATATTGATATTGCACATGTTTAGAAGTACCTCGAATCACTTGCGTCCTCGACATCCGAGACGACACACTGCAGCTTCAACGATCTTGGCAGCTGAATGCACTGGCAATAGGCGTGACCACACCTGTTGACAAGATGACGACTGCATCCTAAAGAAGTGGATCCTTCCACCTCTTAATCTGAGCCACTAAACTCCTCGGATTCAACCACATAGGACCCTCCACTCGTAAAGACACTCCTGTCCTGATGAAGGCCTACACCATTAGAGCTCACCTAGCTCCACACAAAATAGCCGAAACACTGTTGTGTTGACATGTATTATATCTTGTTGTTCAACTCGTGATTGTGCCCACACTCTATGGGCCCCCTACCTTTCTATGATTCCACTGAATTATCTAAGCTGCCTTCCCAAGGAACCTATAGAGAATGAAAAAACTGTACAAATAGATGTCTCAAATATTGACTACTTGATCATTCGTACTTAGGTACTACACCATGTATGTCCTCAAATGTGAATGTCCTATGTTTTTGAAAAATACCAGTGTATTACTACACCAACCTTTTGTGCAGAAGAAACATTTCATGAGAATTCTGTGACCACCCACACAAGGGGTTACCCACTCAGGATGTAGCAGTGGTTACTCTTCAGCAGAGATCGACCTGACCTTGCTCATTTGTTTGTTGATATTATTGTACCAACCTGGGCAGAGCAAGGCAGTAACCAGGTACCCTTCCGGATACTAGTTCCCTGCAGGAGGCGGTTGCCTTCAAAAGGCTGCTAAAGACACGTGAAGAAGGCCAAATCCCAGACAAGAAGACTGCATTGTGTTTGAAGCATGCAAGCAACCATCCCAGGTGAATGGCAGAATTGGGGAGGTGAGGCCAAGCCTGTGGTATTAAAATTGACTCTTGAATTAAAAGAGCAAAGACAAGAAAGAAATACACACAGCCTATGAGTTGGCAAGGGCATTAAAGACTATTGTGTGTTAAGGAAATAATTGAAGTTGCAACAGCATATCACTCAATCGAAGGCTGCACACGTATGGATGAGACGTGAAGAAAGACAGACCCGTGATGAACTTTGAAATACAGATAGCTGTGAAATCAGCAATACTGAGTAGCGGAGTCGTCCAGTGGTAGGAAGTAGCCCACTCAAAAGTCTCTGTGAAACAATTACTGTTTCTGTTATGAAGCGATAAAGTGAGTGAACTATGAAAAAGAAAAGTGATCAAAATTAAGCCTGGGGAAAAATGGAGAGAGTAAAAACGTGAATGTTGAATATTTGTGCTTATGACATTGAACTACCCAGACCAAGAGGCACTGGGGAAAATAACACAAGAGTGTGAGCTGAAGGGAAAGTAAAAGTGGTCCTGCTGTAAACTATAATAAAAGCCATGCACATTCGAAAGTCTTCGACATTAGGAAAAAGTCTGAGCCCGACTGAGGGAGACCGGAAGTGTTATAAGTTAGGGGGAGGGAAATCCTTAAGGATGTGAATTAAGCTTGAGGAAGGGAATCCCTGCAGGTGTTTTGTTTAAAAGTTCCAAGCCTGACTGAGGGAGACCTACGTGAACTACTTTTCTTTGAAACATCCTGATATTATTATTGTGCATTGTGGAGGCAACAGTTTGGGCTCCGTGACTGCAGTATCTTTGCAGTTTACCATGAAGGATATGTTGAGGAGCCTAATGTAACTTCAAAGAAATATATTTCTGAAATTAATCAAAGACAAATATGGAGACATCCAAACTTGTTTTAAATGGAAAGCTAGGGAGAATGCCATAACAAGGGGAATGTGCTTTTCTATATGGTTTAGGAATGCCATTTTTGACAATGAAAATATCAAGTTGGATGATGTAAATACTTTTCAAAGCGATGGAGTGCATTTGACTGATTGGTAATCAGATTCCTCTTTTGAATGTTCAAAATGCATTGACTAAGTTTGTGTGAACAAATTAAAAGTGAAGATGTGGAGTGTAAAGTAAAGCATTTGTTAGTATGATATAAAAATGAGAAAACGTTGAAAAAGAATTGGAGCAGTTTCTGTAGAAGTTATAAGAAACACATGAGTATGTTTTAGCATGTGTTACTATAGTACATAAAAGCAAGAAAAGGGTGTTTTTAAAGACAGACAGAAAAAAGGCTCTTTTAAGAGCCAGCATTGCCGAATAAATGATTTACATTGAGTTTAATTTTTTTCACCCTGTTAATTGGCCATGCCGTCCGCTGAGAAGGCTCTTGTCCGCAGACATCGCACATGCTGTCTGGGTCTTTTAAGGATGACAGGCATGCAAAGGAGACTGCGAATATTCCAGGACATCGGGGGATTAGCCAATCAGGTTTTGTGGTTGTGGTGTACAGAAAGACTGGGTAGAAACAGTTATCTTTGTTGTGTGCAGTGAAGATGGCTATGGCTATGGCTTTGAGGATGCTGAATGTCTGGATGGTGGGCAATGCATGGAACAATTGGTTGAAGGTGTACTATGAGCAGTGTGGATTACCTGTGAATCTTGGATTTAAAGAATTTGAAGTTTCCTGGTATGGATTTCGAAGAATGAAGTGGGTTGACAAGCTCCCATTTTGCAATAGTATGGTTACTTTGAAGCATTCAGACATCATTGGAGTTCACTGTGGAGGCAACAGTTTGGGCTATGTCAACAACATTTCCTTACAGTTTGTCATGAAGGATACACTTGCAAAGCTAACTGAACTTTTTCCACATTTTAATATTTATTTTTCTCGGATAACACAAATACAATTGTGGAAACATTCATATGTATGTTGTACTCAAATCAGAAAATCAAGGCGCAATGTGAAAAAAGAGTATGTGCTTTTTTTCAGGATATTGGAATGACATATTTTCACAATGAAAAAATCAAGTTTGGTATTGTGAATATTTTTCGAGGAGATTGAGTGTATTTGACTGATGTTGGAAATAAGTGTTTCTTTTGAATATACAAAATGCATTGAAGCAGTTTTTATCATCACGTGAAATAAGTAGTGACTTTGTTTTAATGGTTGTAGTAAATAAAAAGCAAAAACAGAAAAAAAGAGAAGCAGCTTCTGTGTAAATTAGAAAAAATAATTAAGTTCACTAAGAACATGTGTTCAGTATAAAAAAACCACAACTTTTTTTTAAAGCTTATTTTCGAATGAAAAGCAAGTAAATTGATTTTAAATCCCCCACCGCATGCCTGGAATTTTCCAAGTGTCTGCGGACTATCGGACTGTCCGCAGACTATGCAAGCTGCAAATGTTGCTATGATTTTTTTTGTTCTATTTTTTAACTGTGACATTTTTTTCCAAAAGAAACCTCTTTTTCAGTATTTCTGGCATTTATATTTTTGGGGGATTTTGTTTAATTTGTGGGGGAGTGAAGGGTCTAAGGGGCACCAACCACAGATACATAGATAAATCCTTCATCAAAGCTTCAAATGCACTCTGAAACTGCTCTGTCCTGCAGAGCGGTGTGTCACAGTAGATACAGACAACTGTGACCCTCAAGAGGTAAGGGTCAACATCAAGTAGCCAGTGTGGTGGCAGGAGCATTTGAGGAAGATGAGGTAGAGGATGATAACCTACTTCTCCCTGAGAAAGTACTAGCCTTTCTCAGAGCACCCAGGTAGTTGGATTGAGTGTGATGGCTCATGGAGATGGTCCCAAAGGAGGACTGCCCAGGTTGTCAGTGACTGAATACAAACCCACACTGCTTAGCTGGAGTCAGTGTTAAAAAACCACCACACCCATAACTCTCTCTGGGTGCTGGAGGTAGGAACTTCCTCTACCTCATCTTCCTGTTCCTCATCATCCTCCTTCACATCACTGCACCTGTTCCTCTGTCCAGGCCTTCCATTTGGTGGTTGTGGTTGTGGCTCCTGGGAAGGAGGGATGTTCATGACTGATGCCATTGGAGCAGGAAACACGTTTCTGATAACTGGGCTGAAAACCAGGTGCTCTCAGCTGGATAACAAGATTGAGAATGACTAAAAGTAATGGGTTGTCCCTCCAGGGGAATTGTCCATTGACCGCGCAACTGTCCGCAGAATATCGAGTCAAAAATAGGCCTTGAAATGTTGTAAAAAGTTGACAGATCAACAAAGAATGGGTCCTGGAGTTCTGGGTAGGTAATCTTTCAACTTGAAACATCCTAGATCGGTGGCCGAAAATGCAGTTTCAAACCGTCCGTGGAAACGTTGTTATATGGCATGGGTGTGGTCACATTATGACGTCTGTTGATGCCTGTGGCGGTGGCAGGTGTCCGCAGAACCCATTGAATCTGAAACACCAGGCGCAAGTGAATGGATGTCTGCATAAGGGCACGCTGTCCACAGACTAATTCAAAGTGCATCATATGATACCGGACATGTCCGGACACAACGTGATGTCTGCGGTCACACCTTTTTGTGAATGGATCCCCCGAACAGTCGTATAGTCAAGACTATTGATCTTTTTTTTTTTTTTTTTAAAGTGAATCTATCACAGAATAATGTACACAATATGTATAGTAATTTGGAATTTTTAGAAAGTCACCATTGGGGAGAGAGGACGATATGTTTCATTAAACAATCTTTCATTTATATTTTGTGAATTTGATTGGGGTGATTGCTGGGCTCAAGGGGGGCAGGTGCAAGTAGGACAGTAATAATCAACATTTAAAAAAAACATGATTTTGAACATAATTTACAAGTTCTTTAAAGTCATTTCTACGTTCATTCAATTTTGTCGACAAGATCAGGATTTCATTGTGTACAGTTGGGGATTGGGATTATTTTGCTTATTTTTGGGATTCTCCATAATTAATTTATGGTGTAGTTTCTTCATGCAAAGTATGTACTATAAGAAAAGAAGACATTATTATTCAAGGAGCTGTGTATAAATTACATGATTTGCTTATATTGAAAGAAGTTGTGTTTACCATTAGAGATTTCATCATCACTAATGTCTTCTTTGGAAATGTTTGCACGGGTTTGCAATTTCTGTTGAAATTTAAAATGGTGATATTTGCTTATAAGAAATGTTTATATAATGAACGGTAGTAATAGAGAAATAAATAACCTGTACCTACCATTTGGTGAGAGGTTGTTTTCGCAATGAGCTGCTGGTCTATCTCAGTCTGTATGAAGAATTGTAATTAATTGATAATATGATGTTTACATTTATGGTTTGAACGTGGTGCATACCATAATATTCTCTGCTAAATGAAAACATAGTTTTTACATTTTGAAATGTTAAATTATACAAAAAAGTATATCTGGGTGCAGTAAAGATAAGTACTGTTGTTGTATGTATATGTTTTTTGTTGGTTGAAGGGTAGACCATTTTCTGTTGTCCCCTGTGTTTCTGGGTTTTGTTGATGCTACCTGTGTCCGCAGACTTTCGTGCAATCAGGGTTTGTATGCTATAAGGATCTTGTAGCAAATTAAGGGGCGTTTGGTAAAAACCTATGAAAGTCAGTGAAAAGCTTTGTTAAGGGGACTTTATGGTTAAGTTGCACTGATGAAAGCTGATGAAATTCAGGGAAAAAACTTTGTTAAATGATGTTACGGTTAAGTAGTACTAATTAAACAATGTGAAAAAACTTTGTTAAAGGGACGTTATGGGTACAATTAAAACCGAAAACCCCCAGAAATTCTCCAGTTATGGTAAGCTAAGCAACCATAACTCGCACCAGCATCGTGCACTGCTAAGAGTAACACCCGGACATCAAAGATGATATCACAAATTCATTGTTTTCACTGAATTTGATAGGTTTTTATTAGTGCAGCGTAACCATAACATCCCTTTAACACAGATGTTTCACAGAATATATATAAATTTATTTACAGCCTATTATTTGGAGAGTCGAGGTTGTTTTTCTATTTATTGTGTGAGTCCTCTTGTGTTAGACATAAACAAAAAATCAATTTCTTTTAGTATGGGTAACTGCCCAACTATTAGTATTTCTCTATATCGATGGCCCAAAATTGTTCCAGTGTCACAAAATCTTTACGGATGGTGTTCTATGGATATTTCTAATTCACTTTTTTCTCCATAACTACACATTGTTCTGTACGCCTGTATTAATATATCTAAAGCAGTCATTTTAAGCTTTTTACTTTTTTTGCAAGAATTAGCATTCATAATGTGCTTTTCTTTCTATTTGCCCAACAGGAACACCTCCTGCAACTGGCACGGGAACGCTGCACATCACGCTAGAGGATGTCAATGACAATGCCCCCATCATTTTCCCAACACTGGCAAAAGTCTGTGAAGACACCAAAGATCTTAATGTGGTCATCTTGGGGGCATCTGACAAGGATCTACGTCCTAATGTAGATCCATTTAAATTTGAGTTGAGTAAGCAATCCCCACCGGACAAGGCATGGAAAATCACCATGATCAACAGTAAGTTCTCTTATATTAATTAAGGGAAAACTTTACAAGTTTTGTTTTTTCAAACTAACAATGTATTTAACCATAAGAGTCTTTGTGAATATGTGAGTTACAATGATCTGCCCGTAATAACCCTTTAATTCAGTGTGTAGCAGTTTGTGAAGGACAGTGGGAGTATTTTCCTCAAAGTGGATATTGCATGAAGGGATGCCACATCATTTGCCATTTTGTGTGACACCCATTTAAACTTGAGCACTTTGTGCACTTTTGATCAATGTGAATTCATCAATTTGTTTATGTGCCACCCATTCTCCCGTTTAGTCCACACCTCCAATCTAAGACACCCCACTCCTCTACCACCATATACACATTTCCATATACACATACATATATATGTAACCAGTTGACTTTTACCAAACGTGTACAAACAAAGCACACATAAATGTATTTTCATATACACATATTATGGCAATAGTTATCATTTCTTAGACTTAGTGGAAGAAAACCATCTAAAACCTGGTGGCTACAGGTTGTATGCCTGTTTCTAATAATCTTTTTCACATAAAGTGTGAAGGCTTTCCATCATTAAGGATGGTGGGAGGCATTTAAATATGATAAGTAGGTGGAAGAACAGGCAGACTCCAATGCAATTCATTGACATACTGCCAGCAAGAAAATCTCATGCTTGTTGTAAATCTGACAGATGTGGCAGGCGGATCTCAAAAGCTAGCGGACGTGATACATCCATTTATCTTCACAAAATAACTACCACACTTAATGTCACTATTTCCAATACACTGGAATTACAAAATGAGCCCCTGTGACTTTTGACATGACTTAGTTTTCAAACCCTCAATGGAAACCAGCTGAAATATAGGACCTTAGTTGGCTATTGATTCAACAGAAGTGGGTATGTTTCAGAAGCAGTTTTAAAACACCTTCTGGAAGAAATAATGACATGGATGTCTAAACTCTATCCCTTTACAGAAACGTTGGACAACACAAGGAGCATCAAGAGTCACCTATGGAGTCATTGTACTAAGGGTCAATTGAATTAGTTTCATATAATTATTTTCAAGGATATAAAAACCTCTTAATGGTGTCTCTATCACCTTGGAGTGATATCGAGAGAAAAGGAAGAGGGATAAAGACTGGTCAAATCAGTCCTTGAGTTGTATTTCAGTACAACCTTTGTGGGATAAAGTTATGTTGTGAAGATCTGCCCACTTGTGCCATCACCCTCATGTGAGTCACATCTACCTTAAAGCCTTTTATTAGAATAAGCCATTGAACTTAGGCACCTGATCATACAAAAAGCAGTGACAGTTAGGGAAAGGAGGCAAATGGGCTATTGTTTAGTGGGGGTACTATGGTAGTGTATAGAATAGTGTTTCACAGAATTGTAATCCAAAAAGTTAACATTAACATCACAAATTAAACACAGTATAACTCAAAGGGATTGTCTGTGCTTAAGTCACTTTAATTAAATGATTCAGCTAAAAAAGGAATTCCACTAACTTGTCTTGCACCAAGCCTTAAGTAATAGTAATGTAACTGGATTTAACTACCTAATCTGAGGCTGCAACGGGATGACCAACCAATTGGTTGACTTGTCAAATTTGGCCAATGTCTTAATGTTAACAAAACTCAAATACTGCAAGTACAATGGGCAGGAACAAGGTTTTTATTAGTGCTACAGTCTATGGTTAAGAAAAGGATTAGTATGGGACAATACAATATTGGAGAGGAACATGAATGGTAGGTAAGTTAAAAGGCGGAAATGGATGTTGACAATGGGGTGTATTGGATGAAATCACCCTATGAAAGTAACAATAACTCAATTTAAAATATGTTTTCAGGCAGGTAGGCTATATTTGTCCCACATCAAGGATCGATATTAGAAACATCAGCTTAATTTAGTTAATATTTTTTTGCAGTTCTCTCGAGGCAGAGACTACTCCATAATCAAGCAATGTTTAAGCATGGCTTAGTCACTGATTCATTTGTTTACACCAACTCAAGGATCCAAGAATGCCATTGAGGTATTTTGTATAGTAGCATTATTCTCCTCAGGATCATTGCCCATCACAATAACATTATCAGATAATCACGTGGCAATTCCATATGGTGAAGAGGGACCTTTACATGTCAAAGTAATTGCATGTTGGTTTTAGTAGCATTCTAAGATTTATGAACTTCGATGATACTTATTTACATGGAAAAATAACTAAAATACTCTTATTCATGTTACAAAATTCAACCGAAACCATGGACTATAATTTTGATGCAAAACTTCACATCTGGGGAAGTGTGTGCTTTTCAGAAGTTTGTATTAACTAATTTGAAGCAAATCACTTTGAATTTGCAATTGATGGATGTCCACTTTACGTCCATCTGATGTTTGATAATTTTACCCTCCCTCCCTCTCTTGTCTTCTCCACAGATGGCAATTATAACTCAGATCCTCCTTTTGCCTCATTGGTAAAAGTGCCAGGTATTATGTTTCTGTCATGCTTCCTGTCATATTGGCAATAACAAAAGCGTCACACAACCTAATAAGAGATAAATCTGATCAGGCAATGTGGCAATTTTCAATGGATGTTTTTGAGAAATATCCAATACCACATTCCTATATGACCTTAGACTGACATATAATGCTAACGATAGTTCCAAACCGGACATGATAATCCTAGTTCTCCTTTCCCTGTATAGGTTCCTGATGGAAAGAATAGTACAATTCAAAATACCTCATATTAAGTATCCGAAGGAAATAAGAGAAATTATTGGCTGATTGATAGAAAAGGTAGTTTGAGGAAGCACATCAATTATTAAAAGGGCAATTGCATGAATAATTACTACCAATGATAGCCTGATCTATGTGGAACTCACTTTGGATAGAACTTAACGTTTACCAGTGATATTGTCGCTGCTGAAAACATTGAGCGTGAATTGATATTTTTTTTAAAGGCACTAAACCCCGTCCCCGGCATATTGTAGGACTGGAGAAATTATACAAACAAGCCCCAGTACTAGAATATCTGGGGAAAGTGTTGGATAGTGCCCCCCATGTTTTTACACGTGATAAAATCACTGGACATCTAACTTAACATGACCCTTTTCACTACTTCAATTCTGGGGGATCCTGAGCGTGATGTTATGCTTTAACTTCTTCTGTAACTCTCAACTCCCTGTAACACATAAAATGTCCTTTCAGCATGTAAGCTGTTAATTTTGCACCTATTTCATCTTGTGTACTCTACATTACTTTGCATTTGATTTATCACCCATGTTAATGCGTTATGCTTCTTCGCACACAGTTACTGAAGTTATCTGTGCATCTCATGGTCCATATATTACTCCCTTACCATCTGGAGTGTGAAGAAACAGGCATTTAACAATTAGCTATTTCTTTATGTCCAATGTTAGATGTTGTAATATTTGTTTTGTGATTTATACTCTTGAGTAAATATGGGCAATATATTCTTAACTGATAGCCATATTACCTCAACTTATTGTCTTCAAAGGTGTGTCATAATTATTTCATTTGGCCACAGTCAAGTATTATATTCCTCTGTTCTAACAGTTCTTAGCAAAGAACACATTATCACTCCACATTATCATGGACTAGGTAACCCTCTTTTTCCAGCAGTCACCATGTTTGTGACCACTCAAAAAGACGTATTTGTTTCAGCAGTGTGGCCCTATCCCAGTCATGTCACTGGATATTAATTAATCTGAGAATAAATCAACCCAATTGACACACTACCTGTGTTACTTAGGAGGCAATCTGAGATGATTTGGAGTAGAGCTATTGGGTTGTGACTTTCAAAGTGTCATACTCTATAACCTGGCCCCCACCGTAATGTATCTTAAGCACACCCATAGCAGCATTCAAAGATTGTGGCCGACATTGGCACAAACTGTAGGGCACCAGTCTTAATTATGTTCTTTCAGCAAGACCAGTGGTAACTTGTGAACAGAGCAATAAAAGCTAGTAAACATAACCATTTATTTGGGACTAAGAGCTCTATCATCAGCAGACCACAGTGGGATGCTTATCCATAATCACATAAATTGTTCTTTGCACTCTGGATTGACAGCATTAAGGGCTCCACACCCATGGAAGAGACTAAAGAAATATGAATGACCTCTGGATGCATGAGGCCTCATTGTGCATATGATGGTAGTAGTATAACATTAGGTGTTTTAAATATGATTTGACATTTATGGTGTAGATGCTGCCTCTGGTAAGGCGTGTAGTAAAAAACCCAAATCCACCAATTGTGTGTCATTTTTAAATCAATTGCTATTTCTGAAGATAGCTATCCTTCCTGGCATTCAAAGGATAGTATTTCTTGATGCCTCATCTATAAACTTGAATCATGGGAATTAAAGCATGCACTATGAACATGTCCATGTGTAAGAATACCACCATTGTTAAAATCAGCCTTGTCGGTCCAGCTGGCAATGGTTCCATGTGAGAATGAACGTCAAAAAGAAGATATGGTGTGTCTAGCTTATAATGCTCTAAAATACTCACACTTTGAAAAGCTCATCCACGGATGACAGAATGCAAAGTCTAAGCACATGAAGAACAATGTCACCTGATAAGCCCCCTTACACCCGCAGGGACCTCTGTGTTTTTATGATTTGGTAGGCTAAAAATAGTCTACAGGGGTGGAGGAGAAGAGGACATTGAACTAGCATCTGCCCATTGTTATCAGACAATAGGTTATCCCTGAAGAAACAACACAACGTTGCTTATCCATCAAGAGTAGTACTGTCTCCTAGAAAGGCACATAGTCACAACTAGGACAGTCCATTGATGTTTATATCTCATAACTATGGGATGTCACCTTTGCCAGGTCATCACACAGTGACAATCACAGGTAGTCCATATTAGAGGACAAAGTGTGCCAAGGTTGCGACTTGACGTGGTCAGTCATGGGCATAACACACATACACACCTCATGTATTTACCATCCGTTTAGATCTATTTAAGGCAGGCAGCACTTCCAATCAAACCCAGGACACAATTCAACTTTGCTGAGGTGTAACCACATGTTTTTACTGGCTAATTGTATTGTTCAGGCCTGGCCTGAGATCAATTAGAACACTTTCCCTTGTACAATGAAGAACGGTCCCATCTACAGCTATGGAGAGTGAATCGATTTGCGCAGATCAAGAGGTTACAGATACAGGTAAAGTCGGGGCTCATGTACTCAAATGTGTTTTCCACTTTTAAGTTCACCTACATAATTGAAGGTGACACCGAAAATCTTCACTTTCTTAACCACCGGAATAACAGCATTACGAATGATGAAGCTAAGATACTCCAAAGGAAAGGATTTAAGTTTAGGTGCTGATGCCACAATGAGAAGCTCAGTTTTGGTGGCATTCAGAGCCAGCGAGTTAGCAGCAATCCACTCATGGATGGCAACGTAGACCTTATTAAGATTAGCTGAGTCCATGGCATATTGTCCAGAGAGTTTCATGACAACCTGAGTGTCATCGGCATAATTAGTATACTGGACACCCAGGTTGTCCAACAGTGCGAGAAATTGAAGAATATAGACATTAAAAAGAGATGGGGAAATACAAGAACCTTGAGGCACCCACCAAGTGATGGCAGAGGGCACAGAATGGGCATCCCCACTAACAACTCTGGCCTGTCGTGGCCCCAGGAAAGAAGAGATCCACGAGGTTGCAAAACTAGAGCAGCCAACTACAGATTGAAGTCTTTCAACTAGAAGAGCGTGGTCCACAAGAACAAAAGCATAAGAAAGACCCAAAAGCATCAGCATGACTGAATGGCTTTGATCCACAATATCAAGGAGGTTGGCTTTGAGATCTAGTAGAGCCACCTCCGTAACGTGACGGGATCTGGAGTCGGACTGATGGGTCCCCAAAATATCATTTTGCTTGAGAAAGAACTGAAATTGTTTATATGGTGCCTTATCCAAAATCTTTGGGATGAATGGAACATTAGTTATAGGGTGGTAGCTATCTGTGGCAAAAAATGTCCAGATTCTCCTTCTTCAGGAGGGGGGAAATCCAGGCATCCTTGAGAAGAAGGGGAACAGAGCCTTCAGATAAGGGGAGATTATCTAGTTTTGTAACCCAGGTGTACAATACATCAAAGCACTTAATAAATAGGCTAGATGAACAAACGTCCCCCGACACGAGGTGGGTTTCATGTGAAAGACCAACTGGGCGATAAAGGGTTCAGTACAGGGAGAGAAAGCAACGATGGGCAACTTGGTGCTAGTTGACAAAGCCAATTCTCCAGGAAACACGGGCGAATCTCTACAATTAAGAGAGCTCCTTAACACATGAGTGTCATTTTGATGCGCAATGACCTTGTTGGTAAAGGCGTTGTGAATCAATTGACACCAATCATCATTTTTAATAGGGCCAGGCATAAGACAAGGTTTGGACTAAAATTCATTAAGTATAGCAAAAAGCTCCAAGGAGCTAGACTTGACTTGAGAAATCCTGTCATGGTAAGTCACAAATTTCCCCTTTATAATGGCTCCCTTATATTGCTTAATAAGGCCTTTATAATTAGCCAAGGTGAGTGGGGAAGGGCTGGAACGCCATTGACGTTCGGTGGGCTGTTTCTCGTGTTGCAGAAGGAGAATATTCTCATTGAACTGATTTTTCTTAACAGTTTCACTTTTAACTTGGTGAAATCTGATTGGAGCGAAGGTGTTGATAGCACTTTCAAGTGTGGAAATTAGGTGGCTAGCCAAGTCATTGGTCTTCTCAAAGTGATCCAAGGAGCCCAGGTGCGCAGTGAGAAGAGATGATAATTTGATTGGCGGGGTGTTCTTCCAATTCCTTGACTGGATAATTAGTCTGGGATTAGTGTCAAGCCTAGGAGGTGGCTTAGGGTTATTAATGTCAAAAGAAATTAGACCAAAAACACTGGGTTACTGTAAGATCGACAATGGTCAGAGAGTGGGATAAAACTCAAACAAGGGTATGTCCAGCAGAGTGTGTGGGGCCTGAATAATGTTGCATAAAACCAATATCGCCAAGAGCTCCCAATAGTGAGGCAGTAAACATATCAGTCGGGATGTTGGCCCAATAGTTGGTCACCTAAGACCAAAACAGGAGTGCTGCTCCTGGTAATTTTTATTAAGGATGCAAATAAACTGCTCTTCAAAAAGAGGAAACACCCTGGTGGAACCATAAATAATAATGATGGTGACAAAAGTATTATCAGAAACTTTAAGCTTCATTATCAAGCATTCACAATCATCTGGGGTCTCATGTGGAACCAGGTGACAGTGAAGAGTATTTCTAACAAAGAGAGCCACTCCGCCCCCGGGTCCATCATTTTCATCGCCATGAAAGAGAAGGTAGTTATCTGGAATGGCAGGAATATAATCTGAGGAAATAGAACCATTAAGCCAGGACTCAGTAATGGCCAAAAATCTAAGGAGGAGACCCTGATTAGATCGTCCACCTCCACTCCATGTGCTCGAAGGGAGCATGTATTCCAAAGTACAAACTTTAGCAGAGGCACAGGAATTGATTTAACAAAACTAGCGGAAGTCTCTGTGGCGGTAGGTGACAGGCATAGAAGGCTCACTAATATTGTGAGTAAGAGCAGAAACATGAAGTACACCATCAGCAACGGATGAGATAATGGGGTGTACATTGGGTAGCGAGGAAGTAGATGGCGAGATAACATTATGCAAGTCAGAGGTTTGGTTTGCAGTACTTTGAGGGAACCCATCACCAGTTATGAGGTGGAATGCAGCACTACCCAACATGGAGGAGTGGCACATATGAGACCAGTCGCCCCGTTGCACCTCTAATCTAGCTTTGTGATTATTTTGGATTTGCTTGACTAGGTCGGCACCTGACATGCTGGTCAAAATCAGTACAAGACAGGAGTACTTAAAGCAAGAGGGGGAGAGCGAATTTCATGGCTGCACACTGCACAGACCCACACCGGACCCAGTCTGGCACAAAACCATCCCGTTCGCACCAGGCATGGTCACGCCTGTGACCCAATTAAGTAGTTCAAAGAACTACAGCGCACGCTGGGAACTGTGGTCCCTAAGCACACAGTGCGTGCAGAAGCTTACAGGAGCTCTGCTTTAAATCACACTTAGGTAGGAATACAAGGAGGATCAATTAAACAAAGCTAAGTAAGCAGGTAGTTTTAAAAGCTTCTTTTAAAAGCAGTACACAGAAAGACAAGCTGCAACTACAATTCAAATAGCACACACAAAATAAAATCGGGTAAAAACTGGGAGCACACAAGGGAAGCCAAAATCAGGTTAGGAAGCAATCAATTCATCTCATCTAACTATAACCAAAAATATGGGTGGGGGCGAAAAGTTTTGAATTAATTTTAATCACTGCATTGATCTAGGCAACCTAGCACAGCACCTTTTTAGCTCATCTTTACCATGGCAGAAAGGGACCAGCTATATGCAAATCATCACTGGAACTGCCACCAATACTATCTAAGATCATGTAAAATTAGACAAAGAATGACTGTTTTGAGTAAAGAATGATATAATTCCATCATATTTAGACAATTGCGGCACTCACTTAATAAAAGAAAAAGTTGTGGTTCGATAATATTCCGTCAAAACTTCCCAGAAGACACCATCTACTTCCAAACCTTGAGGCCACTATAAAGAGAGCCGTTTAGTCAAAACTGCTGGGTCACTTCCTGATTGCATGGGAATTCAAGCAACACCAGAAATGTTTCATCCGTTTTAGTGCTCTTTTGGAAAGTACAAGTTGGTTCCCTATGCAGCAAGCTCAAGATCTGTGTTTATAAATACTGAACCACGTTTGGTATTGCTTCTTGGAAGTAGTTCATTCCATCAATTGTTAGATCATCCCAGTCATTGCAGAAGTGCAGCAGCCATATGGAAATGACTCATTAATCTGCCATAAAGGGAACTGCCCAGCCTGAGCTGCATTGCTTAGATGTTCTCCCAGGCCACTGCACCTTGATAGCTGCAGCTGCTATTTATGTATTGGAGTCCATGTTCGCTTTAGCACAGCAATGGTAATAACACTAGTATGTCCAGCTTTCTCTACACAAACATGTTTGGTTCTACTTTTGTAGTTGCACTATCTTCAATCTGTCACACTCTACTTCTCTGTTTAACACTTTTATGATGTCTCCGGCACTATATATCCCTCACTTGAATCTTAAATGAATCTCGCATAGTTACATCAGGAGACCGTTATACTCATAAATGGCTGTAATTCTAATGTGGGATATCATTTTCCCTCTCATGTTTAGTAGTATGGATAGATAGAAATTAACAAAAGAGCTGTTAGGTTATTAGACAATCTGCTTGCACCTCCTTGCCATGGACCAATCACAACTGTATCAAATTCATTATACCCATCGACAAAAGCCACACAACTCTCACCCCTGCTACTGCAGTGCAAGTGAGAAGCTCTAAGAAGCTAAACAAGGACAACCTGCGCCCTTACCTCAATATCTCTGAAATAGCACCCCCTTTCGCCAACGACCCTAACACTCTAGCAGACTTATACAAGGATATTATCACTAAAGCCATTAACGAAATAGCACCACTCGAATGCAAAAAAGAAAAGAAATCACTACACACCAACTCCTAGTTCACTAAAGAACTTCGTTCCTGCAAAAGAGTAGCACTAAAAAATTGGCAAACCAACCCTGGTGACAGTGCCAAAAACGAGTTCAACGTAATCTCCCACCAATACAAAGCAGCTATCACTGCGGCCAAAGCGAACGCATTCAACACACACATCTCAAATGGTAAATCGCACTCCAAAGAAATCTTCTGCATTTTCAATGAGCTCATCTCCCCACCCAATATGCCTGATGAAATAGTCAAAGATGAAGCATGGTGTGCCAGTATCCAATCTGCCATGTTACACAAAATTGACCTCCTCCAAAAGAAAATCAAGGACCACTGCAAAGCCCTACCACCGCAGACATGGACTAAGCCAACCAACCCTACACCCGCCTCGACCAATTCTACCATACCTGATTTCTCTTTCAGGGACATCACCGAATTAGAAGTTATTAACCTACTAAAAATCTCAAACCCTCTCCCTGTAAAGGCAACATTTGCCCACCTAAGCTCATCAAGGACTGCGCAGACCATTTTGTACCACTCTTCACGGCCTTCATCAATGCGTCCTTCAAATCATGCATTATCCCGTCCAGCCTCAAAGAGACCTGGGTCCGCCCACTCCTAAAAAAATGACTCTCGACCCTCTACAACCAAATAACTTCAGACCGATAACCACTGTGCAATTCCTCCTGAAATTACTGGACAAATCCAACGCTTTCTGGAAACCCACTCCATCCTAGGGACCAGGCAATCAGGCTTCCAGAAAGAACACAGCACTGAAACAACCTTGGTGGACCTAAAGAATCAAATCACCCAAATCATGGACAAAGGCAAGCCAGCCCTGCTGCTTCTCTTAGATCTCTCAGCCGCTTTCGATCTGGTTGATCACAAGAATCTCACTTCACATCTCACACATTCAGCTAACTTCTCTAAAGAAGCAGCTCTCTGCATCACCTCCTTCCTCGAAGGAAGAGTCATGAAAGTCTTCTCGGATACAGCAAACGCTACACCCACCACAATCCACTGCAGAGTCCCTCATGGATCGTGCACTGCTCCCACATTATACAACTTGTACATGAAGTCTCTCTTCGACAAGCTTGACTCACTTGGTATCGCGTATACGAATTACGCTGACAATACTCAAATACTTCTGCCCCTCTCAGGATTATACCACAAAGACGTCAAGGCACTCCATACGAGCTACTCCACCATCCATGCTTGGATGGTGGTAAATGGCCTCTGCCTGAGTGGGGACAAGACTGAAATAATGATACTAGGGCAAAAGATAACCCTAGGCAAACTTGATAAATTATAAGCCAACTTCACCATTGACAACTCCATGATCCCCGTCTCCACAGCTGTCAAGGCGCTGGGAGTATACTTAGACTTCACACTATCCATGACCAGACAAGTTAGCGCTATCACATCCTCCTCTGCACATACCACCAAACTAATAAATGACATAAAACCATACCTATCCAAACCCAACTGCCTATCAATAGCTAGAGCAACCATTGGAGCCAAATTAGACTATTGCAACGCACTCCTGGCAGGCACATCTGCTAAAAACATAAACAGACTACAAGTCACGCAGAACAATGCTCTCCGGGCTGCCCTTAGCATCTCAAGAAAGGAGCATATCTCCCAGGCCAGACAATTAGCTCAATGGCTCCCAGTCAAAGAGCGTATCACACTCAAAATCATCACCCTCATGCATAAATGCCTCTCTCTGCTCCTTCATACCTATCTGAGACTATCTCCAAATCCTTCTCCACACGTCCCACCAAGACGCAATACACTAACCTACTCCACATCCCACGCATCAAGAGAGCCAAAGCCGGCGGCTTAAGTTTCCCATATATTGCTGCCAAGTCCTGGAACACACTACCCACAGACATTAGAGCAGAAAACGCACTCCCTGCATTGCGTAGGAAACTTAAGATCTCACTCCCTGTGCAATAAAATGTAACTATCTCGAACCTCTGTAAATATATTTCTCTGTAAATGTGTACAAATGTAATTTTGCCTGTAAACCTATGGATGATCATGTATATGTAACTAAGATATGTCTGTAACAAGTGCCATGATGCCCTAGGGCTGATGCACGCTCTACGAATCCTAATAAATAATAATAATAGTAATAGCCTATGATCCCGCGTATGTATTGCATTTTGGGAGGCTTTCATTGGCCTCCTCAATCATTGGTTCTTATCTAACATGCTATGCACTATATGCACTGTGAAAAGATGATGAACATCTCAGTGTGAGGGTTTTGTGGATCCATACTTCTATGTTCCGATAATTGCCGGTCTGTTACCATTTCCCTCCTGTCTGTGCCCTGGCACTTGCACTGTCTGGGGTGTTGCTCCCTTGTCGTGGGGCACTTTGAAACGCATTGTGTGTAGGCGCTGTATAAATAAACTATCAAATCATATCACTATGCTTACTCTCTATTCTACACCACCACACAATTAGAGTGGTACTACACCCCTCGATCAATTCATCCTAGCTGCTCACATACAAACACTATTCCTTGAACACCTTGTCATTCTAATTAAATGTAGCTATATCCCACGACAAACTGGCCTAGCTGCACACATAAGTACCCCACAGGCCTAACGTAGCTAGAGCCCAGTATTGGTGTCCACCCGCCTGTCTGCACACATTAAACCGATATCAATACCACCACACCTAATGCTAGGATGCAGCTACCATCAGACAATTACATCAGATGCACACTTAACTGGTGCACCCAAGCACCCTTCACACCCTACTCTCTCAACTGACCTGGACTACAGTCCCTGAGGGCGTTCAACCTACCAGCGCTTTGAGGTCATACCAATGATATATAGAGAGCTATATAAATGCCAAATAAGATAACATAACATAGCATATGTACCCATCATTTTAGGAGTATTCTGTTGGGCATTATTATGCAACATTTTGTAAGATTTGTTCTATGTCTCAGTGGGGGTATCCCTGCCGAATGTAGGCTTTCGAATTTTGTTACAATAACCCACTTTTTAATGCAGGAGACAGCACAGATATGTTTGCAATGTGTAATTGAAGTGAGTTTCATCAGAAGCTGGTACATGAACAAGGCCCATGGAACACCTTTCTATAAAAGTGCATAATAACAATACATTGCATCTTAAGCAACGCATATAGATCAATAAACATCAGTAAATCACCTAACTTTTAAAATGCATTTTTTTTTTATTTGTAAAAGTTATGCACGTATTTTCGAATTCAATTTGTGGTTCAGATAACAGCATCTTTCACCATGAAGTGCCTGTATAGGTGACGATTCCCCTAATGAGTGTTTGCCTCAATGTGTTTCCTTGAAATTGTGAAATAGAAAATGTACAATGCTACCCTCACAGTTCTTTAACTGGGTTTTGGCAGCTTCCCAAACAACTCGTGTGCTTTGTTTTAGTGAGAACAGCACCTGGCTGCATGACTCACCTGCTCAATTGGTAGGAAGCAGAGTTGAAGACATGCTAACAATTGTTTCTATGCTTCATAGACACCCACGCCCAAGTCACCGTACCACAAAATCTGAAGCGAGCCAACTACAACATCCCAGTGTTTGTGACAGACTCCGGAAACCCACCTCTAACCAACAGCACCGAACTCAAAGTGCAAGTCTGCTCCTGCAAGAAGAGTAAAATGGACTGCAGTTCAGCAGCTGCCCCTCACGCCAGCGTGGCCCTTCTAATACTTTTTGCACTCTTCAATGTATTGTGTAAGTGTTACTAAGACAGATATGACTTGCTTAAAATGTTTGCACTTGTTGGTCTTTTGTACTTAATCAAAAATGAGTTTAAAAAAGTGATTTGAATGTTTTTTATTTTGCCTTGGGATATATTATATATCCAACAGGAACATTAAATAACAAAGGTAAAGACAATATCAAATGATTTCCGTTATGTTCAGTTTTATATTTTTCTAAGTGCTTGTTGTTTTGTCAAGAGCCATTGAGGAATATATGGGGAAACATATTAAGCCGTCACTGTGTACTTTTGATGACATTGATACTGTAGAATATGTGGTGTGATGTGCTTGTTCATTTACGTGTGTTGGCCAAAACACCACAATGAATGGTTATGCTACTTCTGAGAGCCACACATCAAAGTAAGAGTGATAATGGGTGGTGTGTGGTATGAGCATGGCGTAGCTATCATACTGTAAGAGGAATGGTGATCACCAGTGGACCGTCATTCAGACAAGCACCCTTTTCAACTTAACTGAACATTGCTTTCCAGTTGCCTAAGGACAGTCAATTATTAACTGCATAGTGCAAGGTAAAATTATCCCTAAAGATTAAGGAGCCGACTTGGATTTTGTATGAACCTTCTCTTTGTCACTAGTAAAATACAATGTTCCTTCCTCAGTTGCTTCTGTCGTGTTATCACACTTTCAGTGTATGGCCTCACATGGCCACATCGCTCTGGTGCATCTACACATCTATAGTACCAAGGCTAGCTGGCTAATGTGAACTGGGGGTACTAACATGGAACCACAGAGGGGGCAAATGATCATCAAATATGACTGAATAGCCTCAATAGCATCCAGGTTGAAATTTTATTTATTTATGTTATTTTATTTATATATAGACTTTTAGTTTTGTAAAAGAAAACAATCTTTTTGTCATTCCCATTCTCAATCCCCTATCCCACATCTTTATGCATTTCACGTCTAGAGTTATGCAGACGTGGGGTATTCTACAATTCTGAAGTTGTATTATCTGACAGTTCCAGTGTTTCCAATGGTTGTGGTAATATCATGTCCATGAAGTTAATCACGCCATAGGTTAGCTGCACATTTGTTCCCATAATCAGATGGGTCCGCCATTCAACCATGTTTCCATTTTTAGGGGCATAGCGTTCTAAATGCAAAGAGCGTTTTCCGGTGATCTGCGGACATTCGATTATTAAATGTTTAGTGGATTCAGGCTCTTTCTGCCAGAAACGACATTTGTCGTTCATAGCCATTTGATGCTGGCGATGTTCTCATTTTCCTTAAGAGTGCTATTGATTTCCACAGTACTGTAGTGTGTAGGGAATCAAGGCCCAGTTCGTGCCTCAATGCCACCGTTGAGACACATTGTGGCAGATGAAGAACTTTGTGCCAGAAGCAGCCCTCTAATTGTGTCCAGAAACTTGCACTGATGTTCCACCCTGTTTCACTGCCAAAACATACTGTTGGTGTCACTTTTTGCAAATGAAAAGTCACAACAGGTTGAAGTGAAAATTTTCCATAATTTATGTGCAGTTTTAGTCCTTGTAGAGCAAACATTCACATACGAGAATGGACTTCATTGGTCCAACTCCATTCTCTGATCGAGATATTAAAGGAGACACCCAAATATCGAATTGTGTCTGTTCTAGACAATATCTCTTTGTCTATTTTCCATTTGAAAATCACTTTTTTTATTTAGTTTGTCTAAAAGCCGTCACTTGGGATTTTTTCACGTTTATAGTTAGGTGATTTGCCGTTAAGTAAGTCTGCAGAGCTGACAATGATCTTTGTAGGCCTATTTCAGTACTATCGAGCAGCACTACGTCATCTGCATAGATTATGTGGCTTACGTGACTTCCATTTACTTTAGGAGGAAAGCACAGTGTTTGTGAAAGTGCCTCAGGCAGATCAGCAATAAAAAGTTTAAACAACAGGGCTGCAAGAGGGCAACCCTGTTTTACACACTTAGTAGTTTTTATTTCATCTGATAATTCAGCTTCTGCATTTAGGCGCATGCGAATGCTGGTCTTAGCGTGTAATGCCATCAACGGTGATAATAACTCATTTGGGCAGCCCCACGTCTTCAGTTTCTGCCACAGGAGGTTGCGATTGATGCTATCAAAAGCTTGTTTTAGATCAATGAAAGCTAGAAACAATCTTTTTTTGTGTTTTAATGCATCTAGTTTAGCCAGATTTAATAGCAACAGATTGAGTTCTACACCGACTCCTTTGATAAACCCAGTTTGTCTCACGTCATAGATCATCTTATTTTCTGCCCATTTTGAGATTTTTCTTTGCAGGAATGTAGCAAATATCTTCCCCATAGTGTCCAACAGTGCTATGGGTCGATAATTTGCTGGATCTTCTCGATTTCCTCTTTTAAACACCGGGACTACGATCGCATTAGTCCATGAATCAGGGATCTTTGATGTTTGGGCAATTTGGTCAAATAAGACTTTAATGAATTGTGCCCAATTTTCTTTGTTTGCTTTTAGCATGTTGTTGGAGATCCAGTCAGGGCCTGCAGCTCGTGATGATTTCAGATTTTGAATTGCTTTTTCAATTTCCGCAGCAGATTCGATGACATCCCAGTTGCACTCTTCCAGTGTAGATTTAGGAATACTGTCGGCATAATCATTGTTGAATACCGCGTTATAATATTTCACCCAGGTGGCAGCATTCACTCCATTCGCTAGGTAGTTTGTTTGATTTAGATGGCCACAGTTTATTATTTTCCATATGTTTGAGCTGCTTTTTGAATTAGTAGGAGCAACATTAATGCAGCTTGTTCTTGGTCACGTACGATGTTAAAGGACTTAGTCCAATTTCGATACTCTTGACGCCTTGTGGCTATTTGCTGTAGTAGATTAATGCCGCCAATTTTCTTCAATTTTTTCAGGTCTTTTGCTAATGATTTTTTTGCTTCACATAGTTCAGGACTAAACGGATGGGTGTAATCTCTAGTCGTTCTCTTGTTTGAGCTAGTGAACTGTTTTAGTAGAGAAGCATATTCTACATGTAGCCTGAGGGAACATGTATGAATGAAATCCATTGTCAATGTGTCGATCTGCTTGCTGTTTATTCGCAGTCGATTTTGAGTATTGTTGATGTCCAATTGTGTGGTATAACTTAAATCGCTTCTTATGTTACGTGTATGCCACGATAGAATGAGTACATTGTGGTAACTTATAGAAGATTTTTTCACATGCAAATCTGAGATTAAGACATGTAAGTTCTCAGACACCCAGATGTAATCTAGGGTTTTATTTATATTGCCTCGCTGCCACATTGTGGCTGCAGGAATATTGCCTCTGATGCATCCATTTAGCATTGAGCAATTACGTGTTGTTAATTCGTAGGCCCATTTAGTGCCACGATCAGAAGCTTCAGTTGGGATTTCTTGCATGTCGTTTAAGTTACATTCTTTTTTTTTATCGAACCACTTGTAATTTAAGTCACCACAGACCAGTATAAATGGCTCGTCAATTGATGCATAGCAACTATCTATTTGCACAGTTACAGACGCCAATTATTCTGCGTCTGAAATCATTGCTGGGTTCCAATAGGTGTTTAATAGCAGAAGATGTTGTTTTTGTGTATTTCCCTGCTGGTCGTAAATTAAAGATCGAAGAGTGATCGCTTGTACAAATAGATTAGGATTTTGGATTCCAATCACTTCCCAGCCTGAGGAGTTTTTTTATCATTGCCAGTAAGCCGGAGCAAGGACCGCCAGTTTGATTTTTACCAGCCCCATTTAAGTAGGTTGTATAGCCATCACAGGACGGCGGCTTTCTGAGCCCAGTTTCTTGCAGACAGATGAACAGACTTTTAATGTCTTGAGATTTTCCTTCTTGAAATAAATCTGCGAAACCTCTAGTATTCCATGATGTTAACAGTTGGGTCGTGCATCTTGACCCTGCATCATCCTATACATTGCTTCTTTGCCTATTAGTTTCAGTTGCGTGCACCGACTGTTGTTTGAGTTGCATCCTTAAAACTTCCCTTTTAGTCATGTTAGACATATGATGCAGGCCTCTATCGTTGGTCGAGTTGAGAGAAGATTGTTGCTCTTCTGCAATTATTAAATTAAAGCCAAAGAACAATAAGTCATCCTTTCCATCAAGTAATGGTCTCGCTACAGTTTTTGACCTCATGTGCAATATTACCCAATCAGACCTTGACTCGGTTTTGTATTCCACAATACCAATGTCGTCCGATCGAATATTTCGCAATGCAGGTACATCATGCAGCCGTCTCATCACATTGGCTCTATTTAGATTTATTTCATTTTTATCCTCCAGGATGTTTTCAAGTTCCAGTTTGCACCAACTTCCGTTTGTTGACACCTGTTGCTAAGATCTACTTTGATTACTTTGCTGTTTCAAATTTCTCGTTTGCGCATTCGTATATTTTGGATTGAGTTTCAGTACTGACTTTTCGGGCACTCTAGAACGTTTGCTTTGTGTATCAGACCTGTCATTAGTAGAGACAGGTTGATCTTTTTCGCGTGCCAAGGACCGTACTCCAGCTGGGCCCAATGGATAACTTTCATTTAGCGCCTTACTGTCATTAAAGGTTAATTGTGTTGTCCCATCAACTTTCCTTATCAAATCAACCCTTGCGTGTGAATCGCCTTCTGCTTCGTCATCTTCTTCTACTGTATAAGTAGATAGGTCACATAAGTTTATTGAATCATTTGTAGATTGGTCGACCGATGGGCTGATGTCATCACGTCCACGTTTTGTGATCCTTCCAGAGTTGCCTGCCTTGTCATCTGATTGATTTTTATCAGTATTTTGTTCATCAGATTTTTTTGACACCAATATAGTTTTTACGTAGAGGCGTGGTCAGATTTCTTATACATTTTTTGCATCATTTGTACATGGGCGTTTTGGTGCCGGAACTTTCCTTGATGTTTTCAAGGTTTTGGATTGTTTTGCCTTCGGTATAGCTAGAGTCTTTGTTAATTTTATTGATTTTGCTGTTCCAGAGAATATATCAAAAGAGATTTTTTTCTCTACTGCTGTTACATTATTTGAAGAAACAGTCTGCGAGATTGATTTCTCATCATTCGCTAATGTACTGGATTGTGCAAAGGGTGCCTCATTGTTTGCAGTTGTATTAATTTGGACATCAATTAATATGGAAGAGCTCTCTGTAGTTCTTGTTTCATTGCTTGTCAATGCGACAGGAATTGAGACAATCGCATGTTCCTTGTTTATATTGATCGTGCTAATATTTTTTGAACCACTGATCTCATCTTCTGCTGCTTTTAACTCAATTGCACTAAATGGTAACAGAAAATGGTCACGTCGTGCATTAGGCGGTGGGTTCGTGATCTGATCGAAGTTATGTTGCTTACAAATGAAAGACTCTCTCATTGTGTTTCCTCGGGGCTGTACAGCAACATTGTGCCTAATCCACTTTGTACATTCCACCAGAGTCTCGGCAAGATTTACTTTTTCATGGGCCTCCCTTTTTGTTATTTCATTTAGACGGGAGTGCCATTGGTGTGTCGATGCAGCTTCTAAGTCTAGGCGACTGCTTAGCTGCTCATTACATTTTTCCATTGCAATCAATTTGTTATTTAGTAGTACCAAAATTGAATTTTGATCACGTACTGTGTCATTTAATGCTTCATACAATTTCATGAATGGCATTAGTGCTATGGATGTTGCTGCTAGGACATTATTGTGAATCTGAATGCCCGCTGCGATGGAAATATTTCCTTTCGTATTTGTAGGATTATCCACTGTGTTACTTGCACCTATTTCAAAATGTCTTCTTCCTGATGGGTTGTGTTCATTTTGCCCTATTTCAGATTCATCACAATTATCCTTTTCCGTTCTCGATTTACATCGACTATTTTGCTGGGAGTCTTCCAACACATCCAGGTTGAAAGCACCCACTGTAGTAGTCGAATCATGCAAGGCAGCAGCTTTATGAAGTGAATTATTTATTTCTTTCAGCTGGGTGCTCATTTTATGGGCTGGTGTTCCTCCCTTGTCATGATTGTTGGTGAAACTGTCATTTAGACGTTCACGCATGAGGTTAAAGTCTTCTTTTAAGTGAGCAGTCAGCCGTGCTTCGCGGGCAACAACATCATGGATCATTAAAATGCTTATATTAGGTGTCAGCAGAGGTCTCGGCAAGGGCACCGGATTCTCCTTTATTTCCAATACAAAGGGCGTCAATAGATTCTTCACATTGACTCCTGCATTTCCAACAACATTGCTTGAGGTGTGCAGTGACTTTACATCTAAAGTACTCGACTGTAATTCACCATTGTGTATGTCGAGCATCGTATCAACCTGCTTGATGATTTTTAAGTTTTCTTGTGTGTTAATGTGGCCATGTTGCACAACATTATTTTTTGTCAGTACTTCGGACTGCTTAATACTTGTTTGCAATGGAGGTGATTTCAGTCTTCAAACTGACGGGGACCGCATCGCCAGCAGGTCTGCGTCAGTTATATCGAACAAGAAAGTTTCCGATGCATCTAGTTATACAGTGGGTGGAGGCAACTGCGTGCCTCTTAACCGATCTTCTGAAACAAGTTGGAATTGATTTGCATTTTCGCACGTTGAATGTTCAGTTTCCCTCATTGGTGGAACTTCTGTGATTACACATAGATCAGGGATCAGCTTCGGCGCTGGCTGAGACGAAGTTTTTGCAGTCAGCTGGTGAGCGACATCAATGTCATTTGTGGCCGCCACTGCTGTGACTACAAACGCCGCAGAGTCAACAGTAAATTCAACAAGTTCAGCTATGTCAGCTACCTCAGCTAGCTTGTCGGGCGTATCTGCTGGAGCGGTGCAAAAACGCTTGTCATTCCCTTTCGGCAGCGAGGTAACTTTCTCTAAAGTTACAGAAGCAATTGCGCGTGAAACGTCTCCTAACGGCAGCGCGTCGGCAATAGTGCATTGTTTGCTTACCTTAGTTTTTCCTGCTTTAGAATGCTGCCTCCGCAGCTGTAGTAGGCGAATTTGCGTCTGTGTTCCGACGCCCGTTTGTAATGCCTCCAAGTCACCTGGAGGCATTTCCATCGTCCTGAACGCTAACAACCTGGGAGCGGTCTGAGGACGGTCTGAGGCGGACTGGGCAGACTGGACTCACTGCCGGACTCCGTGCCCCGCTCTGCGCGGTAAGATGCAATATATAGTAGTGGTAGAGAGAGGACTGGATCACTGTTGCTGCAGCTCCTCAGGGACAACCAAACGAACAACCAGAGTTCTGGGCAGACTGGACTCACTGCCAGACATCCAGGCTGAAATGATGACATTCTGATCCAGAGCGGCCCCTCTTCTAATGACTTCTGGTACTAGATGCTGTAAACAGGCATTCAAGGAAAAGTATGAGAGACAGACATTAATGCAGCTTTCACTGATTCAATGCAAAATCACTTTAGTGAATATAGCTATTTTTCTATATAAATTCGATTAGGGAGTATTTAGTTGCCAAAAACGTATAAGGACTTTGTTGATGAGGCAAACAAGTCCAAATGAACAACATAACCGTCTTTGCCGGTAAGCTGGATAGGTACTGAGAAACTACATGTCAGAATTCACAGGCATCTTTTGGCAATACCGCATTAGGATTCAAATTGAGTTATCCTGCTGTCATATTAATAGACACATACAGCTTCTTGATTGGTTCAGTGCTCCAGCAGTCTGAGAGATAGTGTATTTGGAATCTCCTTTAATGGACCCAATTGGGGCTATCCACTATCTGATCTGTAAACATGTACTTTCCCTGGTGAGCTTGTGAACGTCTTCAACTGGAGTAGAAGACACAATATGCTCAACCTTTATTTAAAGAGTAGTTGGGAGAATCAAATTGTATTCTTGATTACAGTGATTATAAAGAGATCGTGTGCCCTACTGCTCTCTAGATGTGATGTATTTAATTGTTCTCTGCCACTGATGTATAAGTATGTTACTTTAAGACCCGAGGTTGTGCCTTCCCTACCCATTGAAAGTACTGGCTGCCCATGCCCCTAATTACACAGACTGCTAAATCTGAAGACACAATTTATTGGGACAGTAGAAAGTAAAGAAGTATTGTATTTGTAATATATAGTTCTAATTTAAATTAATGAAATACATGGTACAGCAACTTTTTGACTGGCTACATAGAGCATGAAAACACAGCCTTGCAATGTAGCTGTATTGGAAACGTGACATATGTGTCTTGTGGACATAATTACAACACAAACTTTGCCAACATGTTCCAATTTGAAGTGAATAAGGAGAACAACTTTGAGAACATTCAGTCCTGTTTCCCTTTCCATTGCGGCCATTCAAAAGTGCAACAAAAATAAACAAATTAGATGGCCACCATGGAACGGGGAGAAGAGAATACATGTAGTCCCTTCTCCCTTTTAATGGCAGTCATTCACACAACTGCAGGGATGCACGGGGAACACTGCTGTTCCTGGTGCTGGTGAAGGACCAGGCAGTACAAGTTACTGATAGTTAATATACAAAAAGTAATCGAAGCCCACAGGTCTGGTGGAAATATAGGGAGGTCATTCATATGTAGCAGAAACCTGGCTTAGTTTCATCCAATACTCTCCTTAGACTTTGATGAAAATGATTTGAGGAGGTGCCCAAAGTAGTAATACGTGTTCTGTAAATGGTAGGATTGCTCAGCAATTTAAGTGCTCGCTTCAGAGTTCTGTGCAACCTGCAGTCACAGGTTTAGATGTCAGCAGTTAATTACAGTACTTAAACCCCTGAGCAATTAGTCATCAAGCTCTATAGAAAAATGTCACATTATTTTTTAGAAAAGTGGAAGAATCAGTTAGTCTTGGAAGCAAGACCATGCATAGCAACAGAGGTTCAAATCGGCGATTTGCACTTAGAAACCAAACTGATGTATGGTATTAGGCACATTATAAAAAATAAAAAATAAAATAAATACATATTCTTGCAATCTCTCATTAATTGCAAAAGAAATCTCACTTTAAGCAAAGGGTATTCTTCATATATTTTGTGCTGTGAGTTGAATGTTTCTCTGTAAATTGCTAGATTTGATTTCTGAATATAAGTCATGGATATTTCTGTGAATGATGGGAGTTGACAATGCTCTCCTAAATGATTTAAACTCTCTTTAGTCACCAAATCAATCTAAAACAAAAGATTGCCCAGAGCCATCTAAAGAATGCATCTTTGTAGAAGAAGGTGTTCAGCAAAAGTCAATGCATGTGTTAGTCAGTCCTCATTTTTGTATGATATATTATGATATGGCATTTATAACGCACCTATACACAAGTGTTTTAAGGCGCGATGAGGCAAGGGAGGGGGAGCAGAGGAAAGACAGAGACAACGATCTTGCTAGGTTAGGTGTCAATGAGATCGCACAAGTGCAGGGTAAGGGGCAAGGGGAAAATTGCGGTGGGGAGAGGGAACAGTGCTGTACATGGGAAGGACAATAAAAAATAAATAGAATAAATAATAGCAATAAATAGAGGTGCGGGCAAATTGGTGGCAAGTGCAAGGGTAAGTGCAGACATCAGGTGTGAAGTGCTGGTAGGGGGCTGTGGGGATACAGAAAAACAGTCCCCAAGTGCGGGGGTTGCTAGGGAGGCAGTGCAGGTATGCAACTGATGTGGGAGGGTACCTGGGCCCAAGATCAGAGGGTGGCCAGCAACCAGTGCAGTTTCAGTTTCAGCCAGGGGTTCAGCAGGGGAGAGGAGGAGAGAAGGCAGAAGCAAGGAGGATGGTTTTGCGGTGCTTCCAGAACTGGAGGTGGTTCTCTTCAAGCTGCATGGCGGCAGGGAGGCTGTTCCAGAGGGAGGCCCCAGCCGAAGAAAAACATTTACCACCAACTCGTTGCTTGGCGAAGCGACTAACGCTGAGGGAGTTGGAGGTGGATGAGCGAAGAGCTCGAGAAGGAATCTTTTTAGGAAGAGAGAGTTGAAGGTATTGAGGCCCTGGGCCTCAATGCATTTTACAACACTAACCCAAAAAAGCTTTTAAAAACTAAAAAGAGCTAGTACATGTCCAGGAATGTACCCTATATCTTCTAAAAAAAAAGTTTTCTCCCGACGATAAATCAGTCGTTCCATGTCAGTCAATTTTAACATTCTGTCCAGCCAAACATTCACTTCTGGAGACAATCTTGATTCCCATCCTCTTAATATCAGCTTTTTAGCCACCGAGACACCTCTGAATAGCCATTTTCGTTCAGCAGTGAATAGTTCATTCAGTAATTAGTCATCACCAAGAATGAATGCATTAAAATCTTAATCCAAGGTCAGCCCTAAAATATTGTTAAAAATAATGCAGAGTTTCCTCCAGAAATCACTCACTCTCACACACTCCCAAAGCATGTGTTCCAATGTGCCCACTCTGTGAACACAGCTCCAACAATCACTCATATCAGAGAGACCTCTCTTATGTAATCTCTAAGGTGTTCAATACAATCTGACACGATCTCTCACCCTGGCTTACAGAAGATAGGCATACATTCTTACAAACAACTTCCCATCGTTCCTGAGTCATCTCACATGTAATTCTCCTTGTCCATTCGTCCAGTAGTGTTCTATTGTCCATTGATCTCTAGACACAATAAATTTACAGCATTTACTCGCGAGCCCACCCTCCACCTTGCCACTAGCATTCAGAGTCCTAAAATGAGTGCCCTCCTCAGACTCAATGTCCCCAAATGCCTTTTTAGGTTGTTGGTAATTACGTTTTGAGCAATTTGGTATTTGCCACGTCTCCTGAATGTGATTCAGGGTCAGCCTTCTGCCATTACTTCTCAGGTCCCCAATCCATTGTACACTCCCCAGGAATCAATCTGTCCAAAAAATGTGTTTTACCATTTCCCCTTATTTTAGCATTGTAACAATGTGGAAGCGTTGACTCTCTTAAAAGCATGTTCCCTCTGTAGATTCACAAACTCTTTCCAAGAGCTTCTCACACATTGTTTTGTGGGCTCCACTTTAGTTGCTTGTCTCAATATGGTTGTCAGGATAGCCAAGAGGGCTAGAAGGCCTAATAGCAATGCTTCCACCTTGGTCCATTCATCCAGCTCCTTTTACAATAATGCTGCATAGAATCTGGCCATAAATGCCAGATGATAGTCATACAAATTAGGAACCCCTAATCCCCCTCTCTCCTGAGGCAATTGCAATCTAAGAGACTTATCGTCCCATAAAAATGTCTTGACAAGAAGATCAACATCTTTCCAAAATGTCTTTCATGCTTAGTACATACGTTGTATTTGGTGTGGAAATAATTTTAAGTGCATTTACTTTACTCCATTAAAATAGATCCTGCAGTTTCCATCTTTCCAGGTCCTGCTTAAGTCCAACACTTCATATTCTCCTGTATCATTCCTTCCAATGTATTAGTTATTCAGATGCCCAAGTACTTACTTTTCTCTGGGCACCATTTGAATCCCATTTTTATAACCACTATTTTATCAGAACTCCTGGTTAGTGGTGGTTAGTGGGATTGCTTTAGACTTTTCCCAGTTGATCTTATACCCTGAGCATACATTAAAAACTCATATAAACCCCATATATATTGGCAATACATTTTCCAGGTCCCTCAACATCAGCAATAGATTGTCTGCATAAAGCCACAATTTCTGACCAACTCCACCATAACCTTTACCCTGTATCCTTCCTTCTTCTCGAATTGCAGCTGACAGAGGTACAATTGCAGTAGCAAATAAAAGTGTGGACAATGGATACCCCTGTCTCAAGTCAGTTGGCTTCTTTATATTAGTTTTTTCTTTATTTTTAGTGGTCCTACTATGAAGATACACTGGGTGGTGTTCCACCCATATCCTTAATCAATCTATGTTTCATCATCATAAATGGTTTTTCTTCTCATATAGAAACCATCACACAATAACATTTTCAATTTATGGGCTAAAAAATAAATTAAAAAAATAAATGTTTCAGATACTCACTGACGATTTGACTTTGTTTAGGTTCATGCTTATCGAGCACCCAGCCAATATTTTAGTGAAATACATCATATGCCTTCTGCTCAAGAACATATTTTCTTCATTTAAAAACATGCATAATGCATAATGCAATCAAACATTTAATGACACAATTACCTTTCTAGTGTAAGAATCTGAGAAGTGATGGGAAAATGCAAACCTTTGCAGTGAAGTTACTGAACTTAGAATTGCAATCAATCATATACCAACAATGTGTATACATTGAATAATGACCAACAACCTGCCATCAAGTAAGAACAATGTTTTATTTTCTGAGATGTTAGTACTCACTACTGACAATAAAATACCAGATACCTTAGAAAGGAGACAGTAAATTATGACACAGAAATGTACAACAAACCACAAAAACATATTTTTGTGGTGGGAATTTCATATGTTATTGATTAAAACTCTTTAGCGAGAGAAAAAGCCACTTTTATACACTGAAACGAGCCACCAGTCACTTGACCCTGATCTACCGGTTACTCTAGCTCCTTCACTCAGTTTGCTGCAACCCATTGTTCTCTTGCAATCAAAGAGTCAGGTCTCGTTTCTGCAGAGCAGCAAAGTCACAGGCCCTCGTTACTGTGTCATTTCTATGTCTAGTATGAGCCCGTCAATCAATGTCACGAATATTACTATAATCTTCTTTCAAACTCAAGTATGCATATTTGTTTTCGGTTTTGCAAACGATGCTACGTTTTGCAAATGGGAACAGAAGTGGTTCTCTTGAATTAGCTGAATGCATTTTCCTACCTTTGTTCTGCTTCATGAAAAATGTCAAATCGTGTTCCATTTTCGTTTTGTATACACGTGTAATGCTTTCATGTTCCCCCTAATAGCAGGCAATACCTTTGATGCACTTCGACTACTGTCGAAAATCGTAATCCCGCCCTTTCCACATATACCTTAACAAAGCTCTCTGTTCTTAGGGGTGCATTTTCACTTTTGGGCTACAACGCTACAGAATTCTTTAGTTGCCCAGTGATCTGAATGTCGGGTAAATAAGAACACTGGCAGCAGTATGTGTTGATGGTATTATGAAGGGTCGGAGTCTAAAGAATAGTACTATATATGGTTCTTTATAGGAATCCAATCGGGAGGGGTGGTCGTTAGCATTCACTTGCATAGTTAAATGCCCATGAATCACAGACTGTGAGCATTCATTTTAGTCACGTGCTTTGATGTAATGTAGAACCATTGTCCAGGTAGGTTTAGCGTTAGAATAGGTACAATAAAATACCCTTTTTTGTAATAATGTAAAATATACCATTGTTTAAAATTGTAACTATTAAGTAAAATAATTTAAAAAGAAAAAGTCCATGGATATTTTTCTTTTGTCCATCTAATAAGGGGACTATGATACTGTGAGACTACAAGCACCGGAGAGCCATCAGCAGTATAAGAATTACGCTACCTGGCGACTAAACACATGTGTCACCATTGTAAAGATACAATGGTGAATATGAAGATGGGGGTTTAGGAAGATGTTTCTTAACAACCATTGAAATGCATTCAACAAACAGGACTTTCTGAGGCAAACACTATAGTTATTGCACACATGTCTGTACCAAAGGAGACCCACAGATGGAAAGGTAAGGAAATACCATATTTTTCTAAAGGAGAACATTACTAGGGATGGGCACTAATGCAGCCAATCCAAGACATCATATTTTAATAACTTTTGCAAACCTATTCTGCATTTGAAAATGAGAGAAAACATATATATTTGTGTTGAAAAGCAGATAATGAAATTGCAACGATTAACTCATTGGGTTATGCAAAATGGGCTGAAAATGATGTTCTGGAGGGTTGCCCAGAGCAATGCCAGAGTTTAGGATTCATTCCAAACCTTATAGCCATCACCTCTTTTGTGTTGCATAAGACATCCCAAGTGGGACGGGTGGTCCCAGATGTGTGTCCCGAGCCTGCTGGGACTAGAGACCCAAGCGACTCCTCACTGATGACACCCAATGAGGCTTAAACGTGTTTGAGGATGATTGTGCTCTCGTGCAGAAGGGATGTGACCTGGCAGCTCGGTCTGTAATGCCCCTTTTGGGTTGTGACCAAGCCTGATTTGTGTATGGTCTGATGATCGATGGTCTGGTGGGTTGATCTGAGCAATGCCAGAGGTTAGGATTAATTCCAATCCTTACAGCCATCACCTCCTCTATGTTGTATACCTCCTTAGCTTATAACATACCCAGTAACACTGGCATGTGCCTTTGCTGCTCCACAGAAAGTTGAATAATGAGCTTGATGACGAAGAGTGGGGGCCTGGGGCTCACAGAAGGAAGGTGATCATGTGATTTAGGGCTTTTGACTTAACAACACTTCAATGTCCTAATATGGAATTCAATCAATGAAAAGTTGTTTTGTGCTAAGTTGTGAAAATATGCATTTCATTGCAGGATGTATACCTATTTTTTTTGTTTTTTATTTGTATTTGATGCACATGCACCTTTACAAATATGTAGGAAACATATACAAGTCATAAGGAAATAGCAGAAAGATTCCTAAAATTGATATTCATATACAAATTAAAACTACTTTGAAACATACAATTTGAGGGAAACACCAAATGTACACTGCAACAAAGGGATTTGTGAATCCCTTATGGGTGTGTTGCAGTCAGGCCAAAGGTGTGACCTGCTTCTGCTGCAATACCGGGCAGGTCGAAAAATCGACACACTCAGCAGTGAACATTGTGTCAAATGTGTTAATATATCTATGATGTAGTCCTGGCTGTAAGGGTCAGCTTCTAAGTGCTCTAGGTGTGTGCACGAGAGGAAGGCTACAGGCAAATGTGTAGGTCACCTCTACTCATGGCCCCCAATGCAGTCTCTGATAGTCATCACGGCATCCTTTCCTTTTCGCTGGTTCTGATCATTTTTTCTAAGCAGGCATGATCTAATGAGAACATTATTCCACCGTGAACCTTCTATTCAAAAGCAGCATTTCTGAGACAGCGGGAATGAATGCCCAGAACGCAGTTTGCTTCCCAGCTGAGGGGAAGACTCTTGAGTCAGCAAGTGCCTCCTTCTAAAGTCTAGAGTTACTCTCACTTGAGGGAGATCGATTACAGAAGCTGCAATTTCCCACACTTACCTTTAGCAAACCTAGTTCCTCAGGCACTAATGACCAAAATGTCTCTTGAGTGTGGCTTGCAAAGAATCAGCATGTATGCACGAGAGTGAGTCTGTTAGTGAGTGCATGATGGCATTTATATAGACAGCCATTCTGAATAGCTACAACTATAGCAATTACCGGCAAGTGCCCTTCTTCCAGAGACCTCATTCCCTGTGAGATCGTTGATGAGACTCTGCCACTGTCTAGGTCGGATATGCCATTCAGCTAATCTGAAGCCAACCATGTTCAAAATGCTGAAGAAAGTCAAATGGAAGTCTTTGTTTTTGACAAACAAATGGACATTATAAATGTGTTCTTTGGGTGCACTAGTTTCCACTAATGTCAGTGCCTCAAGCCTACCTCGCTTGTTTTTATTATTTTGTTATTTATTTTTTTTATTCCAGGGATGATTACAGCTATGTGGTTGTTGGTTATCAATGTTAATGCTATAAACTGAAATTGGTGTTTTCAACATGCCAGCATTGTGTCTCTCATTAGAAGAGAGAAGATACTGCGTATGGTAACACATGAAAGACTTGTATTCCAATAATACGCATGCATTGTTCCAACATTTGAAGCACATGTTTCCATATTTGATAAGTGACAATTGTGGGTGTGAGTTCTCTGTTCAAGTATTGTTACATCAAGTCATCTACCTGAAGGTCGGTCTATAAATGGTTACCCTAGGCATAGCATGCATGTTCTGTGTATGCCAACATGGCTTGAATTGTACAGGGCTCAAAACGTTCTGCGCTGTAGGTCCAATGGTATGAAATGATATGATAGATTATTTATAACATGCTTAATACCCAGAGGTTTCTAAGCGCGGACCCGGGGATTGAACCTGTGTTGCTCTGTGTCATCTTGCTTCCAAGGCGAGCACGTTGCCACCAAGCAATCCTCCCGAGACTTGAACATCTTTACGCTCTGTTGCTATTTACACTTTTCCCTTTGAATTTAAAAAATGTTGACAGATTGTGCATTTGGTAAATGCCAGCTTTTTTCTTCAAAGCCAGAATGAAACACTGAGGAGAAATTATCCACGCTATTACCATCTATCCTCACTCAATGAATAGATTTCTAGGAAGTTTTCTGATGTGTGCATGACGAAATGACTTCTGCTCTGCTGGACTACAAGGGTGGGTCATGGTTAAACCACCTACTCCCCAAACATCGGCAACCCAACAGTGATCCCAATCAAAAAGGTAAAACGGGCAAAGCTAAAAGATGTTCCTTCTTCGCCTTTTGCGGCAAAGTGGGACAAGGGCAGGCTATGTTCTCAGACCGGCTGTGAATTTGAGCCAATAGCCACCCAGTAAACAATAGTACACTGTTATATTATTTTATCTTATTGGGATTTGTAAAGCACTCCGCTGACTTTTACGTGCTCTACAGGCGCTATTGTGGGTCTAAAAGAGATAAAAGAGGGAGTAGTGAGAGGATTAGAGGGAAAGGACAAGGCGTAGTGCTCAGCTGTTGATGCCAGTAGCTCCTGGAGCAACTGGCATCTGTGTGTGTGAGTTCTCAAGATGATTTGTTGTGCTTCCCTGGAAATCTATGTTCCCAGATGGGAGACCTGAGAGGGTGGGGGGTCTTTGCATTGTGTGTGGGTTTTAGTAGTTGGTTGGAGAGGTGTAGAGTTTTGTTAAGTTGTGTTGGACCGGGATATTTGTTTAGCTTGATTTTGTGTTCAAGAGTAGGTGTGTTGAGTGACGTGTTTGACATTTGTAGTTTGTTGATTGGAGTTCCAAAATGAAAGAATGTCCAATCAAGTTTCTATCAAAATATATCCTTTAATTAGACAAAGCAGTTATACATTAAGCTATCAAGCTCACTATAAAAAAACACCTCTGTAAAAGAAGACAGAAGATGCAGAACAGAAATGTATAAGCACCCTGGATACTTTGTCAGGAAGGAAGAACAGCAAGAAATGCAACAATTTAGCTCCAAAGGATATGCCTGGCTATCAAAATTGGCAAAAGGGACTTAATCAGTCTCTATGGCCTCAAAGGATGGACCAAGGGGACAGAGTCATTTGAAAGTATTTGATTTGAATATTAGGTGGTTCAACGGTGTTGGACCAGGCTTCAAGGTGTTGAAGATGTGGGTCCAAACAGTTTTGGGTGCAGTGAGTTGTGCTTATTCAAGAGGAGATCTTGCCATAAGTCAGTACCAATGACTTGGTGTTCAGTGAGGTATGGATGCAGCATTAAAGTGATGGAGTGTGACTGGCTCACTGTGGTTGGTTAGAATGTTGAGTCAGTTTGAGACATGCTAACCTCTTGGATTGAGTCGACAAGTGAAAGGCCAGTGGTTTGAGTCGAGGTCCGGCAGTTCAAAGATGTTATTCTGGTGTATAATGTATCTAATTATTACTACTCTAATGATGTTATGTTAAAGAACATTTATACCTTGCACTATCACCACTGGACTGGTCCTGTTGTGCTCTGGCAGATCTGAAAGGCAAGATGGTAGTGTGGGTTAGTAGGGCATAGTGAAAGAAGGCTCAAAGAGAGCTGTGATGTGCTGTTGACAGCTTTAGTTCGGATAACACCATTCACTGATCATAGGTGCTATTTTTTGTTGGTAGCCTGTCATGTGCTGTTGTGCGAGGCTATATGTGGCTTGTTTTGTTGTTGCATGGTAGTGAAGTATGTGTGGTTTGCTGTGCAATAGAGGTGGTTGTGTATTGTTTAGAGTTTGAGAGGTGTATGCAGTGGTTTGAGATTTTCAGTTGGGCTACTGGGTTGCACCATCGTCCCTTTTCACTTCAGGCATCTGTGTTATGCGTCCCTGCCTTTACCTCGCACTGTGGCATTCTATGGAGGGTCACTTGCCAAATTCTGTAAGGTTTGTGCTTGTCTGCAAAGCTGTCTGTTGGTCCGTGTGGCTATATAGTGCTGATGCCGCCTGCCCTCATTGGTTACATACTAGTAGATATCTACATCGGTTGACTCTTAGATTATTGAGTGCATTCGGCATTGCTTCCCAGGTCTCCTAGAGTGGGATGTCTTCACTGTGATCTAGGGGAACTCTCAGGGTTTAGGGATAGACTGTTTGGCCATTGCTCCCTATCCTAGTTTTATAACCCTTGTTGTGTGGTGCAGTATGGGAGACTCCAATCCCATCCCTGAAAGACTTTGGTACGGCCCTGCATGGGAAGTGGTGTACCCTGGGTTCCCTTTCACCCAGAGGTTTATTGGGCCGGAGTCTGTTTGTGTGTCAGTGATTCTCATTTGTTTCCATCCAGTTCTGTTGCGAAGCGACAGGTATAAAGAAGTCTTCTGAATTTTAGGTGATCCTTCATGTTGCATACTTCTCTCAGGGGGGTGTTTCGAATTTTTGCTGCAGGTGGGAAAATGAAGATACACCAAGTGTTTTCCTTAAATAAGCTTTTGGTTCTAGGCAGATGTTGCTGGAGCTGAGTGTTCTTGTTGGTTGGTAAATGGCGATTTTCTTTGTAGGAATTCTGCTTTTGGACATGGATTGCTCTGTGCGTTATGCATATTGTTTTGATTGTGAATCATTCTTTGTTTGGTAGCCAGTGTAGCAACTTTATCGCTGGAGAGATGTGGTTCATTCGTGATAGTTTGAGGAGACGTCTGGTCGGCTGCGTTCTGGATACATTGTAGTTTCTTCAGAAGATGTCAGTTGGCGTAGTCTATTTTGGACATGATGAGTGAGATGATGGTTAGTGTTTTGTGGGTAAAGGAGAGGAAAGATAGTGCCTTTTGTTCATGTGTAGGAGGAAGAAACACTTCTTGATAATTGTGTTTACATGTTTCTAGAGTTAGCTCATTGTCCATTAGGACTCCAAAGTTTTTTACTGTTTTAGATGGCATGGGTGGTGTTCCTAATTCTGTACACCATGCAATGTAGTGGTTAGATTCTCCGTTATAGGATATGCGCATCATTTCTTTCTTGCCTGGGTTGCGTTTGAGGCAGTTTTTGTTCATTCATTCATAGAGCTCTTTTAGACAGTGTACTGACGTTGTATTCTCCTCCTGTACCTCTTCAATTTTATAGATGATTTGTGTGTCGTCTGAATAGTTGCAGCATGCAAGGTTATGCCCTTTGATGTGGTTTATTAATGGAGTCAGGTAGATGTTGATGAAGAGTGGGGATAGTGAGGATCCTTATGGTACGCCATGTGATGCTCATGTGCTGTATTTTAATTTCTATTATACAAATTCATCCACCACTTCATATACATATGATAGTAAATGCTGGTGGTTTTAATGGATGTAAGTGCTCAAATCAGCGAAAGTCACATTCCTGTCAAGTATGCCTAAACCTCTTTAACACCTGAATGTCACAATACAATTTATTAATCGCGATACAGCATGTCTCGCCTACTCAGGCTGGCTAGGTTTCGAAAGTGCAGGTCTCCAGCAGTTCTCTGAATTATATCACAAGTAAACCCTGCACATCCAAAAAGACTGCTGTGCAGCCGTTTACACTTTGGCATGCGAATGTACACGTGTTGACAAGTGCATGTTTTTCACATGTAATTTTAATCACCGAAATGACAAGAGGTGGCAGAGCATTACCAGGTAGTGCATTGCAAAGCACCTCTTTACATCAGTTGAAAATAACTCAATTTTGGGCTTACGGGCTTAGTATAGAGTTCACAATGGATGCATCTGCAATGTCTGTATTCCATGCGATCTCTGCATATTACCTCTGCAGAGGATACTCATTAAAAACCTTCTAAATCTCTATTGTCAGGAAAAGAAAGTAATTTGTGTGGATGAATTAAATGTGCCCAGATAGGCTTTAACTGTGCAGAAATTAATTTGTCAGAATGAGAAAGGCCTCCGGTGTGCTGAGGCACAGCAACCTGATGACAGCCATATGCATGTAAATACCCCTCACAGAGATCCTCTACTCTAACTTTCTATTAATGTTCACAATGTTCACTTCTGCAATTAAATCTGCCAGCACTTGCCTTTTCAAGCTGTACCTGCGGGGGTACAGGGGGTGTTGGATATGTTTCCCTGCGTTGATGGTGCTGTTCTAGCTATTAAACATGCCAACCTCCTGGAGCACTGGCTTCTTCTTTGATGAAAGGGGCTCACGTGAAAAGGCTGCATATTTGGGGAATACAATTAACACACCATCCCATTATTTATTTATTGCTTTCCGTTCAAACACTCCAGGCCTGAATCTGCATAATAACATATAAGTGTGCAGCTTAAGAGTCCCCTTTGATGTTCAGTGAAAGACCTGCTGCAAGTGGCTGAGAGAACCTCAGGCTGATGAACGAGGAAAAGTGCTAGTTGTGTTGCATGCATAATTTTGCATGAAGAGCAGCTACAGGCATCCAGCTCCTTCTGCATGTAGATATTTTAGAGCTCTACACTATGCTGTCAAAATGAGCATCTTGACACAATTCTGATAGCAGTCCATGGACATTGTGAACTGGCTCCGGTTGTGTTTCCAAAGAACTTTAGGGCATGCAATCAGATTTATGTGCAGATGCATACAATTAAACATTGTTTGAACATGTAAATGATAAACAGAGACTAATGCAACTGGGGAACTCAGATCTAAAATGTTGATTGAGGTGTTTAATTACTCTAGCTGTTGAGAACACACATTTACATCATAATCTTGATCAAGGACATCTGTTGCTTATGCACTAAAAGAATGTCATGCATAGCAACAAATAATGTAATCATATTGGGTGAAACATATTGCAATAAAATGCTGAGACAAACAACGGTCAGTTGGAAATACAAGGGAGTTCATCCAAACAACAAACTCTTCAAAAGAGGAGCAGAGCCATCTGAATGGTGCCTGTTCCCATGTGTATCAGAACACAAGTTTCTCTACCAATACTTAACTAGGTGACCGGCATAACGTGAACATTATTTTCAGAGCCAGCATGCTCACTCTCCTAAACGAGAAAATGGCCATGTGTGGTTTGCGATCAAGACCACCTTCCACCCCAAGATGAATGAACATCTTGCAATAACTAGGGTCTTGGAAGCTCAAAACAAAATTATTCTCACACCTGACCTTTTCTTCCAATGTTTGACCCTCCCATAGTCACACAATATGTGTACTATTGTCCCAGTAGAATGTTTGCAGCCGCATCACAAGTCAAGTTCAGTAAATGCCTCCGAAATATTGTGTCCAATTTCCAATTATCCATGTACAGCATCTTTGCTTTGCATACCCTGTCACCTGGGAAGATTCGATTATGCTGTAGTACCAGGATAACAACTCCTCATAAGTCTCTTCCCTTCTCAGGTCTCATGACAAGGCTTCAGTTAGTCTCTAATCTTGCTCACCTTTTAGCATCCCTGTCACAAAGATGATCAAAGAAACTTTCCTTTTTGCCAGACAGGAGTATCAGATCCTCCCAGAGGGTTGAGCTCCAGTATTAGGTTTGAGTTCCCTTCCCCTCTGCCCCCTCCTACCATTCACCCTCCACTTTCCTCCTTCCCTCCTTCAGTCCTGTCTCCCCTGAAGAAGTCACCAGAATTGTAAACTCCATGAAGGTCTCCTCCAAACAGGTTGCTCCTTGCTCCTCCAAAACCATCAAGGAAAATATTGCCTCTCTCGCCCCTGCTCTGACTGATCTCTGCAACCATTAGTTTGCTACTGGTCATTTTCCATCTTCCCTCAAGCACTCCCTTGTGTGCCCCCTCCTTAAAAAAAAAAAACCTGCAGACCCTTCCTGCCCAGCCAAATGCCACCCCATTTCCATCACTGCTTTCCTGTGTGAACTGCTTGAGAAGCTGGCCTTCCCCCAACAAACTCCCACACCGAACTTGCTGGTGGTCTACATGACCACCAGTCTGGATTCCGAGCATCCAGGGGCATGTAAACTGCTCTCCTGAACACCTGTGAAGAACTGCTCGCATCTCTTGACTCCAATTCCCCAGCTGTCCCCAACCTTCTATATCTCTCTTCTGAATTTGACACAGTGAATCATTCCATCCTCATAAAAAGGCTTCATGACACCCTTGGCATCTCGGAGCAGGCAGTGGACTGGCTTACCTCCTTCCTAACTGTCATTTTCTACAAAACTATTCTTGACCCTTTCTCTTCCCCTTCTTCATCCGCTACCTGTGTTGTCCCCCAGGGCTCCATACTTTTGTCCTGGCTCTTTAGCACATAGCATTCTCTACTGCACGATTCATTTCCTCCGTCTCCTCAACTTCCAGTGCTACGCTGATGATACACAACTTTTCTTCAAACTTCCCACTGATGCCCTTGCAGCCTCCTTCATCCCTGACTGCCTCTCTGCCATCCAGGCCTGGTGCACTATAAATGACCTCTGCTTCAATGCCAGCAAAACAGAGACTGTCCCTATTGTGTCCCCTGCACCATACTTCTTCCATGCACTCTGGTCTTCTTCCATGCCCCCCCCATTACTCCTCCACTGTAGCCAGGAATCTCTGAGTCATCTTTGACTCCTCCCTTTCCTTCACCTCTCATTTTCAGGATATTGTCAAGAAGTCCTACTTTCAGCTCTTCCTTCTCAAAGGGACTCTACCCTTCATCACCTTCCCCAAGAGACTCAATGTTACCCGTGCTCTGGTTCTCTCCAGGCTAGACTACTACAATAGCCTTCTCCTTAATCGCCCTTCCTCAACCCTGTGACCCCTCCAGCTTACTCAGAATAGGGCAGCAAATCGTATCCTTGGCCTCAAGCCCAGGGACCACATCTCTCCTGCCCTACAAAGCCTTCACTGGCACCCATTCTCAGCATGCATTAAATTCAAATCCCTCTGAATCATACACAAGGCTATCTGGGGCTGGGAACCACTCTATCTTCAATGCTTCCTGAGCAAATACTGTCCTTCTAGACTCCTCCGTTCCTCTGGTAGCAACTCCCTGCGTGTTAAGTGCTTTGCCAAACAGAGAGCTGTGGGCGATCACTTTCCTCAGCACCCTCCCTCCTGTGGAACAGCCTCCCTCTCTCTCTGCATCTTGAGCAAGACCTCCTTAAGTTCTGAAAAAGCCTCAAGACCTTTCTCATTACCTCCTCCTCTCTTCCCTGCTAATCCCACAGCAGCATGACTGATGTGCAGGGCCCTTATGTGTCCTCACTGCCTTGACCCCCCCACATCTCTCATCTCAGCCGCTGTCTTTCTTTCTACTGCACTTACTTGGCTCACCCACTCATGATGGTTGCACTTACGATCTCCTCCTATCAGCACTTACCCTGAGCACTTCGCCATGATCATCAAAGCACCTTTATCCCTCACCCCTCACCCCCTCGGCACTTGCACATTCTGAACACTCACAAGGCATAGTAGGTCTGTCTCCCCTTTCCTCTATTCTCAATATGTGTTTGTACTATTAATGCAATTATTTATCCTTGCTGTAATTCATTGTCTACCTCTCCTCTCCCCACCCTGTTTGCCCCGTGGGCGCTTTGGAACAGTTTTGGTAATTGTATAAGCACCTTATAAGTGATCAATAAATAAATAAATAAATAAATAAATGCTCTGCATCGCCAAAATCCTCCTGAGTTCCTAATGTTCATAATTTTTGCAGCCCTTCAATACCTTTGGCTGCCTGAGATCAGCATATGTCTGCCAGTTGTCTCTAATATAAAAGCCATGTGTACTACTTTGGAGGCATCACAGAAGAATGTATGTTCATTTTGCAACAAGCTACTCTCTATGGAGCCCAAGTGTGCTCACTCATTGAGACTAGTGTGTTGAATAAATTCCATTGTAATTGTCTGCACCCAGGTTTGTGCTTTTTTGTCAATACCAATATTCAATCTATGTGGTTTGTACTAGAATTCATCTTGATGTTTTTGGTGCTTTGTAAAAAGAATTGCTCAGCTAATGCAGTGCTCAATGTGTTCCTTGCTGCTACACGTGAAACTATAATCTAGCAATCTCAATATATAGAAACTGGGGTTTCTCAATGTTGACCAAGAAACAGTAAATTATTAACCAGTAATTCAAAAACAGGATGATCCTTCTGTAGCATTGAAAGAACGGGGGCATTTGGCTAAACGTTGAAGATGCAACAGAGACTTAGGGCCTGCCTCAAGGAATGTATTGCATGCTGCAAAGTGACTTTGCCCTGGTGCTAAGTGACTTTGCACTGCGAACAAACACCCTGATTCACAGGGCGCTTCAAAGTGTATTTTTGCAGTGCAAAGTCAGTGCAAAGTCGTTTTCTCAACACAAAGTGACTTTTTTATTTTTATTTATTAATGTGCCGATTGGCTAAAAATAAAAAAAACATACAGTAAAACATATACAAATTCATCATATAAAGCCTAATACAAATATTTACCTCATAAAATCACCATATTAAAATACAATCATCCTTATTTTTTTTGTTTTTTATTGATATTGATACAGCTGAAATGAATCAACTTTTATATTTCATTACATAGTAAAAAACACAATAAAAACAATCACAAATTCATTCTTTCCTTTTTTTAACAGAATGAAGATAAAACACCTTAATCATTTTAAAAACTGTAACATAACCCATATAAACTAATCTTTAACTACACATTTTTTCCTTCACTTCTTTCTTTTCTTAGCACTTTTTCAGTATTTTTGTTTGTCTCAGTCTTTTTCCCTTGCTATGTTATTTCTCACCAATGTAATCACATATTAAGCACACTGTTATCAAGCAAGGTTCAATTTGTTTCAAGTTTCAAAAAGTTCACAATCATCCTTATTCTAAACACATAATTTAAAAGCTCTTTTCCAAACATCATATGCAGCCCCAACATACATCAGTGTTTCAGCCGAGAAAATAGCAGTCCAAAATTGATCCCATCCAACCATCCTAAAAAAGTTCTTATACCACCTGTGAAAGTAGTCCTGCAAACAATAGCATGATTTTAAAATGTGTCTAGGTGTTTCTATTTCATGCTGACAAAATCAGCCTTTTCTGTCTTTGTATGGTACAGACATCCAAGCCCCCATATACTTATAACAAGGTAAAATGTTAAATCGAAGACACACAATACATCTTATAAAAACCTGACTACAATATTTCAATACATATGTAAAAGGTTTTGCTATCTTAATACCCTGCCTAATATAAAGTGCATATTGTTTCTTGTTGTTTAAGATCCCCAGGGTATTAATCATGTCCCACTCCAATGCCTTCCTTTTAAGCTGTATAAGAAAACTAGGAATATATGAATTATCCTGTGGGACAGTCAAACCAATTTCCTGCAAAAAGGTCTGCACCGTTTATTGCAATTTCACCACCATTAGTAGCCTTGGCAATGATTCCAAAGATACTTTCCTGGTTCATATTCTTAGTATACCTTGTTGTGCATCATATCTGCCACACAGTGGTAAGGGAAACAGGACCTAGTTCACTTTGAATGCCTTCCATTGTGACTGCCTTAAGTCATCTTAAAACGGTCCTCCAAATGGTCCTCCAAAGTTTCCCTTCCAATTTGTCAAACCATGACTCATATTTAGCCTCTGAAATGTCCAAAGCATTTAAAATATCAAGTACAATGCTACTTTTATAGATATCTTAAAAGCCTTCAATAGTGTTGCCACCTCTTTTTGCCAGGTATCTCATAATCACATTCCATATGTTTTATCATTTTATCAATTAGTGTGTTTTCATAAAATAATTGATAAGATTGATTCGCAATTGTAATGCCTAGATAAGGGTAAATATCCTCCACCTCCAACAGGTCATTGATAACCTTCCAGGAGAAAGAAGACATTCTCTTCTTACGTGCCTGAGCCCCGATTCTCATTACCTTGTTTTTCTTAATTTTATTCTCTGTTATTCTCTGTAGCAAATTTGTACAGGGCATTTAACAACTTCTGCAGACCAATAGGCGTCTTGTCCGTTATGGCAGTATAATCTGCATATGTCATCCATTTAATCACTGTATCTCCAATCTTAGGTGGAAAACAATGTACATTACTTAAAAAGCCATTCATATTGGTTACATAAAGGTTATATAGTACCAGGTACACATTCCTGTATTAGTAATAACCCAGGGATGTAATAGTTCTACCCATATCTAAATGGATAGTCAGTGATGAATTTGTGTACATTGTTCTTATAAAGTGCAACACTTTTTGGACAAATACCCCAACTCTGCATTTTACCCCAGAGCCTGTCCCTATTAACAGTCAAAGGCTCCAGAGTAATCAATGTAACACAAATACAAAAAATTACATTTAAAGTGAACATATTATCTAGGGTACTAAACCCTGGCGGCAACCCAGTTTGTGAGGGGAAACACTTTTACAACATGAATCTGACATGGCCAGTAACCGATAATTAGAAGGAAGAACATAAACATTTTTTTTAAAATTGGAATTAAAGTTGATTTACGCCAACTATTGGGTATTTCAGAACTTATCCAGATAGCAGTAAACCATTTCAATAGCAATGGTGGCCATTTAGCTGGGTTACATTTAATAACTGCATTTGAGAGCCCCTCAGGTGCTGGTGCTCTTGCGGCTTTCAAGCTGCTGTTGATCCTCAAAATATCTTCATGATCAAATGGTCAAAATTATCCCTCCTGGGGATTTTAGTCAGCAAACATTTGTTACATTCTACAAAATACAATTGATGAACATATTAAATCTATTCTTCAGCAGATATAGCATTTGCATCTTTATAATCTTCATCAACTAAATACTGTCTGTACCGTTATCAACATTTCTTAGAATCATTGGTCCTACAACGTTTGGAGATTTTCCTCCGATTAGCATTGTTAATATAACATCTATGGGCCCAAGACCAATTCTTAAACATCATATGTAGCATAGCAATTATTTTAGCTCTCTACGCCAGCACACTATTGTATTTTGTTTTATTCTCCTAATTTCTTTATCCATCATTTGTTTCCTATTATGGAGTTCTCTATCATAAGTGTTTTCATATTTTTTCCAGTATGTTCTATAATACGACACTTATTCAAAGCCAGCAAAGACGTATTGAGCATCTCAGCAACATCCAACATACTCATATGAGTCAAATCCTGTGGTCCAAGGGTAAAAATGCAAACATGTCATCAAATGTCGCAAGATTGCTACCAGTCCAAAGTAGTGTATTACACCCAGCATTGACCTGGACATCTTTCAACTCAAATTGGCTGCAATGTGTATACACTTCCTGCAAAGTGCATTTTAATACTGCATGGTCACCAAGTGAAGTGTTAACATGTTCAAACTGTTTCATACATTTACTAATACCCTGGCTAACAAAATACATAGTCCACACAGGATGCTGGCACCCCATTTGTCCAGGTATTTTATTGTTGCCAAGTATTAGGATTAAGAAATTGCAACCCAAACCTTTCAAACAATGTAAACCATCTTATATCATTGCTTAGTTGAATGGTGGTGGAGCTGGATTTCCAAATCATTTTTACCATTTCTGGAGGAAGGGTTTCCACAAATATTCAACACATTTCATTCAAATTATCCACAATATTAGAGGCAGCATCGCAGTAACTATTGAAATCACCCAAAACCATAAGGTCGAAGCTATGAAACTATAGAGTCTGTAACTAATTTAACTACTGAGTCCATTTGAGTCGCCCCAGGAGGAGAGTATACATTACTTAGCAAATACTCCTCAAAACCTCCCAATCCTGTAAAAATGGCACTTAACACAAAAGGCGACCTGCTAAATGTGACATACTCTTTAATCGTCAAGGAGCTCTTAGCTCAAATGCAGAGCCCTCCAGAAGGTTGTCCTACCCCCACACAAACCGCAAGTAATTCTAGAATGTTAAATCCATCAACCAGGATAGTTCCACTTACCCAGGTCTCTTAAAATGTGAAAATATTGCAGTTAGCTACACAATTACTTCCTATAGGGCTCACAAAGGAACCAAACACCTTATCCCTTTCTTCCCTGGAGCCAACGTATGGTTTCTATTTTGCATCAAACTGGATCTCTCTGTGTAGTTATAATTTTCATGCCCATATATAGTCGTCTGTTGTGGCAATCGATGAAGGGCCTCTGCGCTTGTACAATTTTAGGCAAATAACAATTTTAAAACCCATCCTCATAAAATGTTCTGAATGTAATTGAACCAATTCAAGTATAATGGGTGACACAAACTGAATGATTACCCAATTTTCTTGGCAATGCAAGTCTGGTAATTCTACAATCTCAATATGTGCAGAAGATGTTCCATGATGTTGTGGAACTACATGCAACAATTCAAGAATCCACTTCTGATTAAAAAAGGCCTTTCGTCAGTAGTAGATAATCCAATAATCTTCATTGTTTTACCCATCATAGGCTTGTTACAATCATTTTCACTAGATTTATACAATGATGATTGCTTGTGGAATGTGTTAATGTTACAAATGGTGTGCCTCCCCATTTTGCTATGATAAGCTTCCTTTGACTTTGAAGGTAGGGAATCAATCACTTTATTTGTCGCAATATTTACATAGCTAACGTGTCTGCAAGCATCCATCACCAGAAGGGTCATCTCCTGAATTTGTCTAAGGCATAGGTATAATCTCATTATTTTCATTTTGTTTACCTTTTAGCCACATATCCAAATATGGGATATTTTGACCCATTCCAATGTGACCCAACGCATCACTTTACAAATGGGGAAAGAAACAGCCAAAAATGGATGTGCTAACCCCTGTGCGTGCAAAAATCTGCAAAACTGCATTTGGGTCACAACCGCAAAAGACTGAACCCCTGCCACACACAGTCAAAGTGGGGTGAAAACAGAGTTATCATTGCATGAGCATGCCAGTGGGCTTTGCCACATTCAACATGGAGCAAAACAACAGAATCGTCCTGAAAACTAAAATGTCTTTTAAAATGTAGCCTTGCAACCTTCAAAGTGTTGTTTTGGCGCTTGATCCATTTTATTTTCCAGTGAATCATTGAAATTAAAAGGGTACTGAAATTAGAGATCATCCAGGTGGCTCAGAGGAGCCAGGCCTCACTGACTGATAGCAGCTAAGAAATGTATCTCATGAAAAACCAGGACAACAACTTTTATTTTCAGTTCCACAGGAAAAATGCTGCTAAAAATGGCAACATGTAACAATTTCAGCTGTGTAGAGAGAACTCCAAGCAAAGGCTGGATACATACATACATCCCAGCACTCAAGGACAGAAATAATGCTGAATTAAATGTGTGTGCTGCATAAGAATATCTGGTGTAAAAAACTCAGTTTAAATGTGCTTTCCCATGAAGAAAGTGCAAAATCGCCTGTTTAAAAGCATGTTTTGGTTTAAAGGTTTAATTCTTCAAGAAATTCCATTGTTAATGTCAAAATACACTGATATACTGTGTTCAGTTAATATGTTTTAATGAAAGATGTAGGTAAAACTTAAAGTAACCCAGTTTGGAGTTAATTACAATTCTGCATGACAGCCTCAGCCTGGGAAAGGGTGACACCTCACTGCTGGCAGGAAAGGCTTAATTGCTGCTGGGAGGTTTTCGCATACTCAGAACAAAGGACTCATCAGACTTTCGCCTGTGGCTCAAGAAACGACAATGACAGGCTTGAACACTCATCCCCACAGGGAAGGGGCAGGAAACTTCCCTCTCAAGAAAGAAGACCCCCATCCTGATCAAAGGAATTTGACAGCTGTTGCCAGTTGAAAGAAAAGTAAAACAAACTGCTAAGAACTTTTGGTGGTTAAATGGCTATTTGTAATTAAGCTTTAAACACCTTTAACGTTGCCACATGAAGGAGGATAAATATAAAAGTTGGTGGTTGTAAATCTAATTGTATGCTCTTTCTTTGAAGACATGACTGAACCTGGTACTGCATAAGGACAAAAAGTTATAAAGAAACACTAATTGCGCCAAAACTATTAATGCTGCAAATGTAATGTTGTAAACCCGTGTTCTAGGGGTGATTGCACTGATATGTACTGAATTAAGAATTGTTAGGCCAAATCTTTGAGTAAAATTTACAGAATTCCACAGAAAGACAATGACTAGCTCTCACTGACTTAGGAGTTGGAGGTAAATGTAACCCATAAAATATGTAATGCATGTGTCCGATTTTAGTAGAGGGCATATGTATAGAAATGTGTATTTGTGGGAAAGTTAATTTTTGGTCCAATCAGTGTGGGAGTTTCCCAAGGCACATCATAAATATGAAAGCCCTTTCTGTCTTCCAAACAGAAAAAAAGCGAGTGCCTTTGTCCTATCACAGCATTGTGGGTGTGGATTGTAATTCTGCCCCTACGTAAATTAGTGATGTCACTTGGCATGATAAATAAGGGAACCTCACAACACGCAGACACACACTGATTCCTAACTACATCCTGATTTCCGCTTGACACTCTGTTCCTGACTTCTTCATCCTGTTCCAGAATGATTCATCTTGTTCTGATTCCAGATTCTTTACCAAGCCAAGGCCTCAGCATTTGCTGAACTGTTTTCAGCTAGGCCCAGTCCTGAAACATCCCAAACTTCAGGGAAACAATTCTGAACCAGTCTGGCTTGCTACCATTCATGCTTGCCTGCTGAAACTTGCCATCCCACTGTTCTACAGTGTCCAGTGACCAGAAGGGCCAATCCAATCCAATCCAGCCTGAGTTGCCAGTCCAATTGACCAGAACCGCCCAGCTGACCATCCCACCAGAATTGTCCTGCTGCCTGTAGACCCAATCCGGGATGACCAGAATCTGGCGGTCCAATCTTAATTTACAGTGGACTGTAAGTATAAATAGGAATCAGAGTAAATCATAGCATATCTTGTCTCACCTTGTCCCATCCCCATCTCTCAACCTTCGCATCTTTAACTTAAGAACGTATAATATTGTCACACCAATCTTGAAACCTTGCTTTGATTCCTTGTGCTAGTGATAATTCCTTTAAAATCCTTTTGTCTTGTGAAATCCCAAACCCTTAAAATCATCCCACGGGTAATCCGACGGAGTCCTCCAAGGCAGACACGGAGGTGCTGGGGTTGGTTTCCACGGACCACTCTGGAGCTTACTGTGTTTCAAACTTTTAACCAGCCTGAATACCCTAGTTTAGAGCATAATTGCCATTGTAAAAATGGATTTCTGCTTTCATTTTTGCGTCTTTATTTTCAAAAACCCCTATCATTCAAACTTGCATAACTTCTTCATTTTATAACTGGAGAATTAATTTCAAATCTCACTTAAACCGCATCATGAAACAGTATATTTGACCAGTTTTTATTAAAAATCGCATAGAGAAAATTAGGCGGGAATTCGCAATTTTGCAAGAGTTTTCCATGTGTGTTTTCCCATTCAAAGTATTTCCAAACTTACATTCTGGTTCTAAGTGTGTAGTGTTGCTCATATTATAGCTTATGTCTGTTAGGATCTTTGTAGTGTTGCTTGCATAGGAATTTATATCAATTTAATTTAATTTTTGCATACTTTTCATTGTTTTCCTAAGCCATTTTCAACTGTCATTTTAAAAGTGTAAAAGTTCCAAAAACATTTTCTCTCTTGTTTGGGGAGGGAAGATTGTATTCAAACCCTATACACTGTTCTTTTGTTCCTGAAAACCTGCTGCTTACTGACATCTGTGTAGAACAGCTCATTTGTGAATTAAGTACTTTGCAGGGGGAAATATTAACCTAAGCGCTATCTTTTCTTCAAACCAAACTGTTCTTTTTCCTGTGTATTCTATTCTGTATTGCTATAAGTGAATTAAATTGCCTTACCCATGTTCTGAATTGTTTTTTCACCACATTGGTGATTTCTGCCCCATATATAAATTTGTGTTTGATTTGAATTTTAAATAATACATATTTACCTTTACCAACCAGCCTGATTCCTGGTCCACTGACCTGGGGTGTATTTTGAGATGGGTGTGATATGAGTGGTATATCACTCAGAATATTGAACCTATCGACACAATAAATAAGTGTTTAATTTGCGCATTGCATGCTAGGCTGAGACCCAGGTGTATTGCAAAAATTGAAATCCTTAACACAAAGGGTCAAAGCTCTCTTCTACCAATAACTCTCTTCTACCAATAGATTTGTATAAATGTTTTGTTAAGTGCAGCTGTCAATTCAAACCTACTACCTTTATTACACATATAATATCCTTGAATGCATCTCTGCCAGTGACCCTCTATTCTTTTTAGGAGATTTCAGATTAATAGCACTACCATTTTTGCTTCTCTTCTTAGCCCATTTTCTATTATTACGTTTCTGTCGGGTACGCTTTCTTTTCCTGTATGAAGTTACCTCCTCTAATACTGTATTTGTATTATAATTGGTGCTGAATCTTTCTGGGCTATTGCCAATATCATGATCCTCAACCAATGTATTCACATGCAGATCAGCATATTCACCCTCTAAAATAGCTGTGCATAAATCACACAAAGTTGCATCAAATTGACATTCACTTTGACTATTTACGGGATTATAATTATCCAAATCTCTCCTGTTATGTATTATAATATCTATTGTTTTTGCCACATCCGTATTAACCTCTCTGTGTTCCTTCATAAGACAGGAACAGAGCACAACTACTGCATCCAGGAAGACAGCAATAGCTTCCAATTTATTAGCAGAATTAATCGTCTCTTGCAGTGCTGAAAAAGAGTTTCCAATGGGGAGCAATCATCATTCGAAGGGAATGATGGAAACAGCTGCAATTCGTGCCAGATCAGGAGTAAACGATAAGTTGGTTCCAATAATATTGTCAAAACCCTCAGTGCTCCCATCTATTGGTACTGACTTAATGGGTGGCAAAACACTTAACACAGATTAAGTAGTGACTTATTATCCACCTCTTCACTGTGTAACTGAGGGTTAGCAACCAGAAACCCGATAATTTTAGGTTGCTCTTGGCCCTGTTTCTATTTTTCTCTAGATGAACAAAGACCTTTAGATTAACAAAGAACTTTATCTTTTTTCCTCATTTGCACACATGTGGGCGAAGGATGAGAGTTTGCAGAATCTAATCTTCAGTTTCTCTGCTTACGTCAGAGGCAATGCAAATGTAGCTTTGGAGGCATGGTTATTTAATAAAAAGACTAGTCAACATGCCATCACTAAAATATCAAGCTATGTACTTAGGTACTCAATACTCAAGTTCAATATATCTACACCAATCAGCACAAAGTCACAGCGGGGGTTGAACCATAAGGGGGACTCGGCTAAACCTTAACTCCCGAACTGCCAAACTGTCCGTTTCACTTGTCCTTCACTTCCCCTTTGCGCGCACTTTTTTGCGCTGTTTCATGGTATTTATGGGAAAGTGATCACAGGTTGCAGGCTACCCAAGCCAAGCACCGAATTCCCAGGTTGGTGTAGTGGAATGTACAAAATACAAGCTGCTCACTTTGCAAATGACAGTCTGCTGCCAAACTGTCATTTTCAATTGTTCTTCACTTCCCATTCACGTGAGCTTTCATGCTGTTTCGGGGGTTTTATGGGCAAGTGGTTGCAGACTACCCAAGCCGAGCGCTGAGCTCCCAGGCTGGTGTAGTGGAATGTAGAAAATGTGAGTGCTCACTTGGCAAAGTAAAGAGTCTGCTGCTAAACTGTCAGTTTCACTTGTCCTTCACTTCCCCTTTGCATTTGCTTTCGCGCTGTTCCAGGTTTTTATGGGAAAGTGATCACTAGTTGCAGACTACCGAAGCCGAGAGTCGAGCTCCCAGGCTGGTGTAGTAGAATGTAGAAAATAGGAGCCGCGCACTTGGCAAATGACAGTGTCTGCGTCAAACTGTCCATTTTACTTGTGATTCACTCCCCCTTTGCACGTATTTTTGTGCAGTTGCAGGGGTTTTATGGGAAAGTGATCACATGTTGCAGACTACCCAAACCAAGCGCTAAGCTTCCAGGCGGGTGTAGTCGAAAGTAGAAAATACGACCCGCTCACTTGGCAAATAACAGAGTCCGTTGACAAACTGTCAGTTTCACTTGTCCTTCACTTCCCCTTTGCATTTGCTTTTGTGCTGTTTCAGTGGTTTTATGGGAAAGTGATCACAGGTTGCAGATTACCCAAGATGAGCACCGAGCTCCAAGGCAAGAGTATTGTAATGTAGGAAATATGAGCCGCTCACTTGGCAAATAACAGAGTCCGTTGACAAACTGTCAGTTTCACTTGTCCTTCATTTCCCCTTCGCGCACGCTTTTGTGCTGTTTCAGTGGTTTTATGGGAAAGTGATCACAGGTTGCAGATTACCCAAGATGGGCACCGAGCTCCAAGGCAAGAGTATTGTAATGTAGGAAATATGAGCCGCTCACTTGGCAAATGACAAGTCTGCTGCCAAACTGTCTGATTCACATTTCCATCACTTCCTCTTTGCACCAGGGCAAAGTCACTTTTCAGCACGCTACAAATTGCATGAATCACACCCTTTAAATGCATTTGAGATACTGTGCTACCAGGTTTATCCTGTCTAATTATCATTTAGTTGTGCACTGCTTGCATAGGAAAACAATAGCACATCAATGTTTCCAAATGTGTCTCCTACTGCTAGCACATCACTCCAGTAGATATTCGAAGTCACATTGCACTGGCATGACCTCACAGCTTTTAAATAGCAATTGCACTGTCTCTGCATGTGAGGTCTCCAATGGCTGAAGAGGTAACACAGGTACAGAAGATATAGGTGAGGGATATTGTCCGAGGCTGCCTATGATAACCCCATGACTCTCTCGTGGTCCCCTTGAACTGCCGGTCCATAGGGGCAGCTCATGGGGTGTAATTGTTTTGCATGAGTGATATCATAGACAACGTATGCTCGATCTTGTTGTATGACAGATGTCATTTAAAACCACCTGGAATACAGTCTCACTGCTGATAGCCACGAACCTACTACTGAATATGTAGCGTTAACACTTTACAACAATTATATTTACTCAAAGTCAAATCATGTGAAATTTAGATTACAACTGCTGCAGCTTTTAATTTTGCAAGTGTTGTAGAAGAATTCATGAATTGTGAATAGGCTGTGCCTCCAACGTGACCATGCAAATGAAAACATGTACTACTTCTATGTTTTTAAGACACAGGGCCTCATTACATGGTAGGCGGTAAACCATGGCGCTATTAGCGCCATGGTTCATGCCGGTAATTTACCGGTACCGCCTTGGAGGAAAGGGGAATTACCGCCCTATTCCAAGTTTGGGAAGGCGGTAATTCCTCCTTCCTCCATTGCCCTTCCCCATTCCCATTTTTGCCCCATAGGGCATAATGGGAATGGGGAAGGCGCTAATTACGGTACCGCAAATTGCGGTACCGTAAATAGCACCCCGGTCCCTTTGCAGGTTGGTTTTTTAATGCCTGCTAAAAGCAGGCGTTACTGTACCAACCCTCAAAGGGACCTCGTAGTAAGGCGGTAAGGGTTTACCGGTAAACCCTTACCACCTACCGTGTAATGAGGCCCATAGTCTTGGGAGAATAGTGCAGGGGAAACGTGCTCGCCTTGCAAACAAGACGATACAGAGCAACACAGGTTTGATCCCCAGGTCCGCAATTAGAAACCTCTGGAGCTTTTCCCACGGAAAAACGTTTTGTAAATCACGTCCACAACTAGAAAGAGCTGTTAGATTGTGAAATTGTTTATGACACTGCCAACTTGTTTACAATATGTTGCTGAAAACAATTGCTCTGATAGAATCATAACTAATTGGAGATTATTTTTTATGCAAACCCTGAAGCACTTCAATTTTGGTGGATTGATTAATTTCCTTAACCAAAGGGTTTTCCTTTTCCTCATAATCAATTATTCATTTCAAACATTGATTACATCTTATAAAACAATCACACTTTTTTAAACAATTACTTATTTTCATAAGAAATAGTTTCCTTTTTGCAAGAAAAGGACTTTTGTAATGCTTCTTTTTAAGTGTGTAACAACAATAATTATTTTAGGATTTTGCCACAGTGAACATTTGATTGGAAACATTGGGTCGTTTGCAGTTTGCTAGCAAAACCAATGTTTAGTTAGAAAAGGGCCAATTTGCTTTTTGTTGAAATTAAATTCTCTCACCTGTAAGAACGGTCTACGATATATTTTCACATTTCAGAATGTTAGTGCATTTAACGTACAGTATACACCAATTTAAGATAACATAACTTACCTTCTGAGTATTTAGTATCTAGATAAACAGGCAAATATTTTCATTTTCATGCACTGTCATTGGCATCCCAATATGCAACACACTTGCCCGCATGCATATATTACCTCACTCTATGTAGGCAACCTCATCATCTGCTGGTACAGCCATTCACTAGTCAACTATTCATTGACCAAGCATACCCTCAATCACCCATCCTACCAGCTCTTTCCTCACGCGCCAACTCATTAGGTAATCACACTCTTAATAAAGACATAAATCATGCTTTGCTATCCACTCTATCAATCCCCATACCCATTATCCTTCACAATGTGCAGGGTGATTCATCACTCAACTCTTTACTTAACTCTCATGATTTAATGTGTTACTGTTACCTCCATTCAAAGGTCATACTTTCTTCACCTCTCATGCATTCATGTGCAGCTCACACACTCATTGATCAGTTGGGCCCACACATGATGCACACATTTCTTTCTCAATCCTGCTTTACAACTCAAACCACTATTCACCAACCACCACCTACATCCTCAAACATTATTCACTACACATCCACCACATATGCTAATTGATCACTGCTCACCACATACAAAAGGACACAGAGCATGGATGTGGCTATTGAAAACCTAGAACATCTAAACCTACCAAATATTCTAAAAAAAACATGTGCTATTCAATCTTCTATTTGAATTACAGGAAATAAAAAAAACGGAACAAGTAGAGCCAATGGAGAGGTTTCATTATTCCCCTCCTTTCTACAAATAGCATCTCAAAGGAGTGTAGAAGTTTCAAACTGAAGTTTAGACGGTGCCAGAACTGAACTGTTTTGCCGTTTGGCTTTTAGCCACCATGGTCTTTGGCTTAAGAAAATCTTTAATGGGCTTGTCAACGGATAATGCATCATAAGGTTTGCTTTGTTGCATACAATGCAAAATGATGTATATTCAGCATATTATTATCACTGTTATTATCCGATGAGCAGCGAGATGGTATAATGCATTAACATTCAAGAAAGTTGCAAGTTTTTCTTTAGATCAAAAGGAGAAACGTATATAAATAAAAAAAAGAAATAAAATATAAATATATATCATAATGGGACAAACATGCTGCATAACACAGGCGCACTGCACTACAAGAGCAGGAGAGACTGAAAAATGACATATCTGTGATAAAGTAACACAGTAATATTTTATTATTAAAAAGCATTGGATGCATGGTACAACAGGAGTGAAAGTCCAGGCAATACATATAACACCACAAGGGTGTGTGGACATCAAAGGTGACATCACAAATGTCATTGATGACATTGCTGATGACTTCACATATCTGAGCCTAGCTTACCATAACAGCGAATTTCTGAGCTTTTTTGTTTTTACTTGTAACCATAACGTTCCTTTAAAATCGTTTTTGCAAATTAACCATAGTCTCCCTTTAACAACGTTCTTTTCTGTGAATTTCATGGGTTTTTACCAGTGCACACTAGTTTCCTACAACTTACTAGTATCATACTTATCCCAATATTGCAACATTTTTCTCCATTTTACAAAGTTTCATCTTAAAACTCCACCATTCCCCACCCCCTAGCAACATTTTGAATACATCTATACACGTTTTGAAACTTATTCCACTGTTTTTACATCCGTCGACATTCACGAACACCGTTGTGTACTTTCCGAAATGTGATGACGTGTTCACAAATGTGTCCACACTTCGCAAATGGGTTTGTGCTTCGTGGACAGGCCAGAACTGCATTTTCAGCTAATCTAGGAACTTTCAAGCTCAAAAATGACCCTTGCACAGCTCCTACAACTATTCTTACTCATTATCTATTAACAATCTAGCACTTTATAACTACCCATGATTTCAACAGTCCCCTTTCACGCCATGAATCAATAAAATACCCAGATGGCACATGCACAACATCGCACGGGGCAGCCCTTCTACCTTTTATTAATTTTCTATTTGTAACATTCCCTCAATGCTTCCTTTCAAACAGTCACACATCCATCCACCAATCACGTCCAAAGACTGTAAACATAACCCCATGACCATGTTAAGCTCCCACACACCAACTGCTACTGAACAATCTTTTACAAATCCTTTGCATCCACATGCTCCTATAAATGCACATATGCATTGTACAGTGAGAGAAGTGCATAAATAGAAAGGTCAGTACAGATGGGCAAATGCTCATTAGAAACCAGGAGGGAAATGACAGGGTATGCCCAGGTCGGATGTCACTGGGTAACTACTGGAGCAGAAGAGTCCCAAGCGAGGGATGCATCTTAACCATGGCATCTCTTTAACAAAGTTTTTCTGTTAATTTAATATGTTTTTATAGGTAAAAAAATATGTCATGGTGTTACATCACTATGCATAAGTTATTAACAATTCTTCTTTTTATACATATGAAATAACTATAAACCTTCTTTAAGAAACATATTTTTTGCAACACATACTTATGTCTGTCGCTATCAGCAGCGCAGGCTGGGGATGGAAATCATCATTCAATTGCCTACGGCATAACACTCTACCATGAGCCCAGCCAAACCAAATCACGCCTATTATTCACTGCAGCTACCCTGCATCCTAGCTCAGTGTCCACTATAGCCTAATAATGTAACCAATGGCCAGTGATCATGGCTTGTAGCCATGCCCAGTCTCCAAATCCATGGGGCATAGGCTTCCGCCATGCCGCATTCCCCAATGAGCAAATCAGAGTACACATTTGAGTTTGCTAAGTACCAGGCCCACTACCCAGACACCAGATGTATATCGCTAGTATTTCTACTAACATTCTTACACTTTTGAAAAATAAAACATAAGACATATTTCCAAAAACATGCGTTCAGGTCCTTGCTAATGATAATAAAGGTTGTTATACTCTAGTCCATCAATCAGGCTGTAACCGCAAGCAAACATTTATTCCCATTCAAATCTACCACTTTGGCGATGCCGCAAGCCCCAATAAACAAAATACAGTACACATTTATCTGCGCTGATGTCCAGGTCCATTGCCCAGGCACCAATGCTATATCACTGTGTTGTGTACTTACATTTTACACTTTAAAAAAGAAGAAAGCACAGGACATATTTGCAAAACCATTCTTTCCAGTTATTGCTGACCCACCTCGTTCATATTTGCTGCAATCCCACCAACACATCACCCTGTACCCACAAGCACATTTGTTTTTCGCTTTAAAACCTATCCCAATTTCAAAAAAACTTTACCACATTGCCGATCCCTGGTGGAAATGCCCACATTAACCCCATTGCTAGTCCTTCATAGTCAGAGCCAGAAGCCAGATTGTCCGGGTCATGATTGAAGGCCATGACCAGTACAATCTGGTCACTGCCCATGGCCACAGGCTATCCTTCAGTCATCAAAGGTATATCCCTATTTTGTATACCTACATGATGAAACTTTTCAAAAAATTAAACATGGGCACATTTGCAAAACCATGCTTTTGGGTCCTTGCCAATGCTCCTTACATGAGTTTGCTGCAAATACGCCGATGTTTTATTTTTTCAAAAGTGTCAAAATGCATGCAGATACAACAGTCATATAACTTAACCCCCACTTTACTTAATCCATTCAGACTTTGTACAAACATTCAAGGTTGGGTCTTTAATCTTTCTGAAAATCTTTGTCCACATTTGTTAAATGGCACCACATGTATAAGCCTTTAGAATATGCTGGGCCCCCCTCTAATTTTGCTCCATCTTGACAAAACAGCAACATTTGCAGAACCATTCGGAATCAGGTCTAGAATTAATTTCCAATATTTCATGCAGCTTCATTGAGTGGTGACAAAGTTATAAGCCATCCAAAAACTGCTTTTCAGCAACCCTGTGATGAAAAAATAAGCATAGATGACTCCGAAAAATATCAGATGTCCGCGAACACCACAGAGCTGCCTGGGCTGTTTGAACATCAGAAAAGAAAAACACACAATTTCTTGGCTTTTTGTGGCAATATCCTATCCCATTCTCATCACCCCTCACCTCCCCAGACATAGTTTCATTAGTTTTACAAGTGCAATGTTGTGTTTTTAATGTGTTTTACCACCATTTTCGGGTACAAAGGGTGCTGTCTGTGAATCCAACATGGGGAACATTTCCAAAAACATGACGCACCTCACGCTTTTCACCATCCAGTCAGTGGGCGCATCTGATGTCCGCAGACTTGGCGTTGGCCTCCAGGCCAATCTAAGGCCCGTCCACGGACTAAACATGGAAGTAGGTCCGTGGACCGAACCCAGATACCACTAATTCTTTTTGACCTACTTTTTGGCTGTTTAAAAAAAAAATACTGAATGGCTTTACACCAAAAATTACAAAATCACATTTTTGGTACCAGGACGAAGTTCCTGCTGCAAATCTGGTGAAAATCCATCCAGCGGTTTGGGCTGTAGGCGTGAACAACATTTTTTTCCCATTGTGTCTATGGGAAAAACCTTTTGGGACCTCTGTATAACTTTGCCCACCCTTGACGAACCTCACCAAACATTGCAGAATCAATCTGACTGGGCCATATACTTTTTCTGCAGAGTTTTGTGAGGGTTCGTCTGGGGGGTTGAAACTATAAGCCAACCAAAAAGTGTTCTTCCTATGGGTTGAGCAACTTAACCATAACTACAGGGCTGCTATCACAGGCCCTGTAATTATACTGAAACAACCTTAGTTAAGGTACAGTTAAGTTGTGTAGATTTAAAACAACAAAACCCTTGAAATTCGGTGGATGTGGAAAGTTTGACCAGCTCAACTTGGCACGCTCACGTTGATGTCACCCATAATACCATGTCCCCCATATTGCCATTTTGGACAACATTGTGAATCATTTCTCTTATAATATGTATATGGTCACGGGCTTTGAAACAGGAATGTGCTGAGTTAAGATGGTCATGACTTCCTACATCCACTGAATTTCTAGGTTTTTTTGCGTTAAATCTGCACAAATTAACTGCAATTTAACAAAGGTTTTTTCAGTGAATTTCAAGGGTTTTGTTTTAGCAAAGTTTTTATACAGGCCACAGGCCATGATCTTCGGCCATGTCCACTGTACATGTTTCTCCAATATATTTCTTTTGGACCCACTTGGTGGCCACAGCTTTCAACCGTGGCCTTTATATATGTTCTTTAGCCCTGGCCAGTGAGCACGGCCTTTGGCCATGCTACTTTATCTTTTACAACACTACCTTTCTCTCCCGCTCACAAGCCATGGCCTTCAGCATTAATCATTGGCCCCAGACTTCTGCCATGGCCCCTTTACATGTTGCCCCAATATCTTTTTTTACAGTCCTACTAGTCACGGCCTTTGGCCGTGGCCATTATACATATTGCTCCAATAGGTTTCCTAAATGAGCCCACTAGCCATGGCCTTGGCCGTAGCCACACTACCAAGTTTCTTTTGGGCAAATTAGCCATGACCTTTGTGGCCTTCGCTGTGGCCCCTTAACATGTTGCCTCAAGAAGTTTTGTGGGAGTCCACCAGCCCTGGCCTTTAGACATGGCCATTGCCCATGGACTTAGGCAATGTCCCTTTTGCATATTTCACCATTTGGTTCCTTAAAGTAACCCAGTAGCCGTAACCTTCTTTTAAAAAAAAAAAAAAACGTTTTTCCATAACCACAGTTAGTATAATACTGATTAGAGCAATGCACTACAGACAACCCTGGTTATCCATAAACATCTGCAACGAACAGCGGTTATCCATAAAAAGCTTGCAAAATCCAAAACTTCCACGGCTCTCACACTCAATAAGTTTCCCCATCCGCTTTCTATGATCCCCCCATAGACTGCTCCCATCGATATTCCTATTCAGACTATTTTAGAATGATTTCCTTGTATTTTATTTTATTGTTAACATCGCAAACATAGTTACAGAGCAGTGGAGTGCAGCTGGTGGAAGTGCATAAAAACACTGATATAGTGATCAGAGAGGTATTGATGAAAGAGCATTGTGAACTGACAGCCGGTTTGGTTATTGAAAATGCATATTGGCCTTCTAAGTTCATATTTCCTTTTGAATTAAAACGTGTCTTTATAGATGATAATAGGGGTCAGCTCGTCTGTTTAAAAGTCCATTAGAAAAAACAGAGAATGCATCAATGAACGCTTATAAACTCTGGGTTCTATGTTAATTTGCCAACTGACTTTTTTTCAAAGTACTCTCTGACATCGGAATTACTTCGAAAAAAAAACCCAGATGGCACGTGCACAAGATTATTTTGGGGAGTTCTCCCACAAGCCTCCATTGTCTATTGTTTGACCCCTATACCCAAACCCCTTCCCATCCATCTTTACCCTTCCTCACCTGCCCCCGTATATTTAGATGAGTTTTTTCAAAGTAATTCTTACGTCGCAAAGTATTTTCGAAAAATAGTCAGTTGGAAAATTAACGCAATACCAAACCATGGCTTATTGCGCATAGTGGTCCCATGCCTATTATTGAAGCAAGTCCACCAACTGTCAAGCTATTTCCCACTAAAGCTATCATTATATATCTCTACATAACGGTGTTTTTTTGTAAAAAAAAAAGAAAAAAGAAAACACAGCATAACAATTTTAATTGTAATGCTATTTCCAGGGAGAACGGTTCTATTAAGCTGGAACTCATGGCGAGCGAGTTCTCAAGGAGCTTAACTGGCACCCCAGCTGCATTGCAATGAAATATGGTTCCATAATGTGTAATACACCTTTCAATTCTGCTTCAAGGTTAGATAAATCTGAATATAACCTTTGACATGTTTAATTTACCTCACACCAGCTCTAGCTGAGAAACCACTGTTGATTTATTCATCGCCATCATTTGCCTGTGTCGTTTTAATACACGTTCTAATGAGTCATTTCAGTCCCTCATGATATTAGTCAATTTCTTAATAGAACCTGCTCTGAATGCAGACTGGGTTTCCCAAGTCAACCTTTCTCTCCCTTTTACAACAGATCCTCTGCAAGTACAAAAAGAATATATAGGTGCATGTGCATTTTGCCATAGAAAATCTAACATGTTCTTGAATGCCATATCTGTTAAACAATACCGTCCACATGTTTTGCATGCTAAATTTACTATTATAATCTTTTCATCTAATTGTGATCGCCCTCCATCGGAATAAAACACATTTTCGATTAGTGATGATCATGTTGCAATACTCATTGGTATATATCAGATGTTTTTAAAAAAAATGGAGGAATGTTTGTGACATCCGACATGTTAATTACAGCCGTCGCGTGCATTAACCTGCCAAATTACTTGTGATTGACTGAGGTGGCTTCTTTAACGATCCTCTCTTGAAAAACTAATGGTGTGTAATTATCAACACAATACTGTTTTGAGACAATTGCATTAATGAACATCATAGTAATATCATTGCTTAGAACGTTACTACTCTTACAGCAGGATTCATGATGGCCCCGGTGCTGGCCCATCACACGGGTAAACATAGAAAAAATACTTCCTCCTGTTATGTCTCCAACAGGAGGTAGTCCTTCTTCTATTCTGTCCCATTTCAGAAGGTAGTCCTTTTTATATGTTTATGCTGTAAAAGTGCCAGAGACAAGACCCTGAGGTATGCTGCTATACAAAAAACCTTGCTTTGCGGGGAACGAGAGGAGGCTGGCGCAAGAGGGTGTCTCTTATATTTAAAATAATGATGCTTTTCCATCCAAATTTTCAGATGGTCAAATAATCACAAATGCCTTTGCAGGAAATTCTCCTATCACAACTAACAAACTGGTGAAAAACGCACAAGGTATGGCCTACTGATCCGCAAACTCAAAAAGAGGTGCTGATTTATTAAAGCGTTTTTCAATGGAAATATTGCATTGTAAAACACATTGTAAATCAGGCCCATAGTGTTCAATTTTGGAGATTTTCCTACAATAATCATGTTCCCCAAGATCAGTGATCGAAGTGTGGGGTGAGGGGAGGAGGGCGTAGTGGAGCTGTGGAGGAGGATGTTGCAGGAGACGTGTTAGGGGGCATGGCTCCATCATGTCGACACATCTGTTTGCTGTTGTTTTGATAGCCTTTTACTTATATACAACTACTGTAATTGTTTGATAGGTATTCCACCAAAGAGTATAAAAAGATGGAACTTTCAAGAAATGCAGGGCTTGATTTTGGAACATAATGTATTTGTTTATTGTTTACCTAGATGGGAAGACATGTAAAGCTTTATGCAGAAAGAGTAAAAACACTCACAAAAATGTGACAGGTTCAATACCTCAGAATGAGTGAACAGTACACATGCAATGTGTCACATGGCTATGCAGTTGTAACACAGAATTTACAAAGCTCGTAAAAATAAAAATCATGACTGTAAGCGTATTACAAAAATCTGGAGGGCAGAATTTTCTTTTTAGAAAAAAAGCTAAACAATGTAATACACATGCACAATTGTTGAGCAACATGAAAAAACACGTTCATGTTCAATGTCTCTGTTTATAATCTTGGCAGGCTGGCTTCTAGAATAACATTAACATTTGTATGTGGAATGACCAGTCATCACCGTCGGATACATTTTGTTTTCGCTTTTTCTCATCTGACTGAGGGCTGCAATTTCTTAGTGAATGTTTATGTATGAGTTCAAATACAGTGAGATAACTATATATGCAGTGCAACACCTAAGTGCTCACAAAGAGAACATCACTCATAAACTGTGGCATGTCCTACTAAGCATGCTTTGATTCAAGTGGCAGACAGCTCCATTTGATATTGCAATTTAGCAATTTAACTTTAATGTGATATAGATTTGAAAATGAATTCAAAACTTTGCACATAATATGAATTACATACATTAACAAAAATAAAATAAAGAGCAAGTCATAAAATAAGGAATCAAATCATACAATATACCATATAACATATGGAATATCAACCTAACAACAGATATATGCAAATCTATATATATTAAAACATCAGACATAATTTCTTTTAAAAATGGAAATGAGATAAAATATTAGGATTTCATTATAACAGATCTTTAACCGTTATGTTTCCCAAGTCAGTACCGTAAATACGGACATTACATCTCTCACCCACAGCTATCCTAACAAAAAGATGCCAATAGATATAGGGTTCCATCAAGTAAGGGTGCTTTACAAAATAGCATGCTTATCCAGCACATGCAACATCGGCAGTCTTTTAGCCCACCATGATCGGACATTTCAGATCAGAGTAAAGGACCCAGATGTTTTTCGATCTGTTGCCACACATTATACAATGCAATAAACAGGTGCATATTGCTGGTATTTGTGCAATAGCGCCAGAAGGAGGTTCTACGTATGTTAAGTGGGTCGTGTACGAATTCCCTAAGATATTTAAGTATTGGCTGTTCCAACATTAAGCACTCCGTTAACAGATGCTTAGCTGTTTCCACACATCCATGAGATTTGCATATACGACAAACTCTGTCACAAGCTGCAATTTTTTCTCTAACTCCTATGTTATAAAAGGTAGGTAGTTGCTCCATTCGGAACAAAATAATGAACCGTCTGAGCCTTTTGGTGGGGCAGAGATATAAATATGCTTGTGGTTGCATTAAGGTATATAATCTATATTTAATGAAGTGGTAGGAGTTTAGGCTACTTAAATGTGAGTAATTCTCTAGCCAATCCCACATATCCACCTTTTTGCCAAGTGCTATTAGCACCTCCTTAGAGACTGTTTCCTCTCTTTGCATCCAGCCTATGTTCGCAAGAAATTTGGTCATTTCTTTCAAGAGGGGGGAGGAGGAATGTTTTTTGCTCACTTCTTGATGTATCACCACCAATAATTGGTTAGAAGTGCCACCCTTCATTTTCAAACAGAATCCTGCTCTCCTCTTAAGTACTAATGGTTTAAGAGAGGGCAGGCCGAGTTCGAGCCTAATCAAGGCCATAGGAACACTAGGGGGTAAGCCAAGTATCAGGCGCCAAAATTTGCCCTCTATTACTTGCAGCCAGGCGAGGTCAGTAGAGAGAAGAGACTCCAGGCCATAGATGATCATGGGCGCAAACACTTGAATATAAAGCTGTCTTGTCCCCCATAAGGTAAAGCCACCCTGCTTATTTGTAAAAGATGATATTAATGCTATTACTTGCATAGCCCTGGTTATGCGCCCTTGTCTGCACAGGGTATAATCACCCAGTGGCTCAATATCTACTCCAAGGTATCTATAGGATGGAGCATAAAGTATATTATTGTTGTATACCCATAGGTTCACTCTGGAGACTCTTCTCCTAGTGAATCTAAGTACCTTTGTTTTGTCTAGGTTTATAGACAAGCCATTAGTCTTAGCATAATCCCACAAAGTAACCGCTGAACGCCTCAGTCCGGCTATGGTGTTATCAAATATGACCAGGTCATCAGCATATGCTAAGACACTACAGGGAGCCTCACCAATTTTTGGGGGGCAATTGTTTGTCTCCGCCAGTGCTGCAGGGATGTCGTATACATATAAATTGTAAATAAGGGGAGCAGTTACGCATCCCTGCTTTACCCCCCTATTCTGGATCACCTGTTTAGTCATACTGCCTTCCTGATTTAGTCTGAGGCAGGCGGAAGTATTATGATGTAATTGTCTAAGGTAATATAATAGGCCCGGCGGACAGCCCATTTTTTCCAACTTCATCCATAACCTTGCTCTAGGTATAGTGTCGAACGCAGCCCTGAAATCTATATATAACGCAAATAGCGGGGGCTGTCCCTTACTGAGTGCACGTGTGCGTAGCATATCCATCACACAAAGGTTATGGGAGGTGGAATAGTCACGCCGGAAGCCACATTGGAACCTGCTGAGGATATTAGTATGTTCCACCCATTTCTCTAGCTCATTGAGCAGTAATGCCGCAAAAAGTTTACCAGTGATGTCCAGCATAGAAAGGAGCCTATAGTTGTTAGGGTCTGTGTGGCTGCCTTTTTTAAACACAGGTATCAGAATAGCCGTTTGCCAAGAGCTGGGAATAATCCCCTGGACTAGGATCTTCTTGAAGAGAATAGAGAAGAGGTAAGCCCAGAATGCAGGGTAGTTCTTTATAACTACATTTGCTAACCCGTTAGGGCCAGGGGCTCTGGAGGCCTTAAGAGCTACCATTTTCTTATAGATGGCCTCAGTAGAGACATCGAAAGGCGGGGGAAAGGGAACCTTCTCTAGTGTTATCTTAGTGGTCTCATCCTCTTCTAAATTTCGCCCTAAAAGGAATGTTATCCATGTTTCTTCACCTATTGGGTTAGCTAATGGTCCCTTAACCTCCTTTCTGTTCTCGTTTAGGAGTGACCATATATTACGAGAATTTCTGGTACAGATAGTTTGTATGAGCCTTTGATGTCTGTTGTTCCTTTCTGACATTTTTATGCTCTTAACACAGGCTCTATATCTGGATTTCGCTTTTCTAACTTTCTCATAATAGTCCTCTCCCACCAAGTTCATGCTCCTAAGCCCCCTTATCTCCGCTCTGTATGCTCTCTTAGCATCCCGAATGCCCTTATTATAGTAGGGAGTTCTGCCCTCGGGCTTTAACATGCACCTAGTTTTTGTTGTAGCATGTAGGCCAGTAAAACCCCGAATCCAATCCTCTATGTCATTCGATGTCATATGTTCGAAGTGAGGAAGGACCCGTGCATCAGCTGATTTGAGAGCTTCAGAGGCCTTCATTATATTCTTCTCTGACCAAATTATTCTGGTACCAGAGCAGTTGGTTTGTATGTTTCCGATATTAGAACGAGAGATAGAGGAAGTGGGGAGACGAAGAGAGCATAGGAGCAGCGCATGGTCGCTCCATTTGTTATGAGTTACAGTCATGTCCATTACTCTAGACTGCAACTCGGGACACATAAAGATGTAGTCCAATGTGCTGCACGATTTGCCATTAGTCCAAGTATGTTTCCCGGGCCGGTCTCCCAGTGTGCGACCATTGATCATACTAAGGTCCCAGGAGTTGAACAGTTGTAACCAACCCAAACCTTCCCCCTCCCTTTTACCATGCATCATCACACATCTTTCACTAAGATCAGGATTAGGGGATATTAGACGGTCGTCTGTCATATGGCAATTAAAATCCCCCATCACTACTACTGCAGCATTTCCGGGCCTAAGTGCCCAATAAGACAGTATATCCTGAATTGCTTCTTGTAAGGATTCACTTATCACGGCACCTGGTGGATTATAGAGATTTAACAGTACGAATCTACACAGATCACCTTCTTTTACATAATCGATCTCTACCGCTAATAGGAAGTCCTCAGCTTTGCACTTTATCTTTCGTGATATCACTGTATTCACAACCCCTGTAAGTAATCCCCCAAATGGGCGGCCCTTATCACCCCTTTTTGCAAATGTCTGATATGTGACAAAACCGTCGAGGAATAGAGGATCAGAGGACCAAGTTTCCTGGAGACAGATGCAGCTGTGTTTAGACAATAAAGCTACTGAACCCTCAGGCCTCAAGAGATGCGTAAAACCTCGACAGTTCCAAGAAATTAAAGAGAAACATCAGTGGTTCTGAAGTACTCCGGGGAAGGATGCCAGGAGTTGTTGGAGTGCAAGCTGTATTTCGGCCAAGACAGAATGTTCAGCTGCTACGGACTTGGCTTCGATGGTGACTAGTGCCGGTATGGCCGTGTTCTCAGAATCGTCATGAGGGTCCTTCTCCTGCGGATCCACATTTATGTCAATGTCTACAGCCCTCAATTCTTCCTTAAAGTTTCTGATTAGATTTGCAGAGGCCAGGAAGGTACAGTGTATGGCCGAGACATGTGAATTAGGTACCTGTAAAGCTTCAATAAACAAGAAGTCGTCAGACTTCAAAACTCTGAGTTGAGGTATGTGATGGAGTCTAGTTAGGAACTCTGAGCGTGACAGCCAGGGGTTTTTGCCACTAGGATACAGATTCTTAATGAAGCAGATGCGGTTCTTGTTGCTTTCCTCCACTGTATTTTTTGGGGCATTCCGTATAGGCTCAGATGGTTCTACTGCTGCTCCTATTTCTGACAATTCTTCTGGACCTACGTGGAAGCTGGAGTCAGGATACAACTCAGGGTCCACCAGAAAGGTATCTTCAGGCTCCTCCACTATAGATTTTTCTCCCGGCACTAACCATCCTGAGAGTGGACCCTTAGTTTCCGCCGCTCGGGCTGATGCCCGTGCTTGTCTTTTCCTCGCTTTTTTAGAGCGAGTTTCCGGGGCCTTCAATGGCTCAACAGTGGAGGTAATGTCATTCTTAATTGCTTTCTTGTTTTTAAGTGCCTTCTTGGCCAATCTGCGTTGTTTCCGAGTAAGGGATGAGATATCACCGGGACTTAGTGTGGGCTTCGGGTCCTTAGCGGCTACTGAGGGTGTTTCCCCCTCCGGGGAGTTCCCATAAAGTGTAGCGGCTTCCCCCACTACCTCAAGCAGGACTTCAAGCTCTTCAGATTCTTCTACAAAGTGTACAGCGTCAGATAGATTTTTCTCTGCATCTTCATGGAGATGTTCCTTATGTTCTAACGCCCAGGTGATTGTATTAGTGTTTGTCAGGATGCGTCCTGACATTTGCAGAAGTATTTTAAGTGCGAATTGGAGGGAGGCCACCGAGGATTGTAGCTCGGTTATCGCAGTTGTACTTGGATGTAGATTTTTATCATCTTCAACCTCGTTTTCAGGTTCGTCCTCCATAGATGCCATCGCTAGATTTGGAGAAGCGGACAAACGACTGACATTACCCTCAGATGTTTGCTTCTCTGTGAGTGAGTTGGGATTAACCTTGGGTGATATTGTACTGCTAGATACCTTCTGGGGGATCTGAGATAGCATACCTCTCTGTATGTCTAAACAGAGGTCAAGCAGCGAGTTGTTATCTATGTCATCAAAGTTAGTGGAGTTTAGGGTGATATTACTGATTGACACAGGTACTCCCGTTTCCTCGTTGATAGTTGAGTTTATTTCAAGGGGCGGATTTGCTGTAAAGAAATCGGTGATCGCTCCTTGGGCCCCATTATTCTTCTTGATCTTGTCTTCTTTCTTTTTGGTCACTTTATTTTCCTTCATAGGTTTAGCCTTAGTTTTCCGTAGATTGTAGATAGAATGGGGAGCTCTCTTCCAGTAAACTCCAGTAAACTCCAATAAGCTCACACTAGGCCGAAAGGGGGTAGTGTTTACTAAGCACCCCCCAGCTGTGTGCACCGAGGTGTCTATAGGGTCAAATGGGTTCCAAGGGGATTTGCCCCCCCGCTGTCTCCCCCGCCGGTGCCTCTCGTTGTCTCTGAGCACTCCCACCTATGCACCAGTACTGTGCAGTATTCAGGGAAGAAAGAAGAGATCCCACCAGCGGCCCGCTTTAGTAATGGCTCACTGCACCATAGGCCTCTATGTGTTTTAATACAGTGTTTTAAAACAGAGTATTATCCATTTAATCTATCGGTAGCGCCTCCCCTCTGTGCACAATCGGCAGTAGAGCAGGCTTACCGTGTCACTATGTGCCTGATGTGTCCCTGGGTCAGCAGGAATCCCTGGGTCAGCGGGAATCCGCTGGAATCCGCGAGAATCTGCGGGGGACAGACCCGCAACGCAGGCCGACTCTCGCTCTCAGCCACACTCAGCCGCTCGCGTCCTCACGCTGGACGTCTGTTGCAGCCTCTCATTCTCAGCCGCTCGCGTCCTAGCGGCCGTTCCGCCTCTGGTTCCCTCGCAGAGTTTCCGCTGAGTTTCCGGTTTAGAGTAAAGGACCTGGTCTTCCAAAAGGACCGTCAGGCCGCACCTCGCAGAAGCCGTCACGTCAGCACAGCTCTGAAAGGCCGCCTCCGACAATCCAATACCTGTCCCATTTGATATTGGGAAGTTTAGTGAACCCGTATCTGTGTCATGCTGTATCAAAATGTGCTTCTGAAACATTCTGTCAGGTGTGGCCACGTGATACAGTTATGCAATGTACTTTGAACTGCTCATTTGAATACCATTGTAGCAGTAGCACACTGACACGAACACTGATAGCACTGCAAAGTGGCCCACTTTAAAATCCATGTGGATAAGACCACTGTCTGCTACTTGCCTTCATAGCATGCTTGTAGCTGGCTTCCTTCAACACATGATGGTGGAAGCTTGTGAAACTGGTTGTGTGGCTGGGCCTGCGCACTATAAGGGCATGTTCTGTTATGGTGATAATTCACTGCACAATGCGCAGGCACCGAAGCACCATAGCCCTCATGAAGTTGCAGTCAGGGGTGCAACTAGACAAAAATTGTGGGGGGATAATGCTTCAAATGGTTCTAGGGGGACTAACTTCAGAGACTGGTGAGGGAGGCACACACTTATCTGTGTGGAGAGTCGTGTTATATTCAGCCCACCCTTAAACTGGAGATTTTCTTCCCACCCCCAACCAAGGAGCCCTGCAATATTTGCATGAGTTTTTTAGTGCTGGCCTTACTGAAGACTCATATATAGTCACACAAATCCCCGCCCCCCGTGCCCACAGCGATCCAAGAACCAGGCTGGGGTACAGGAAATATATTTGTATTTATTTGAATGATTAACAATGGAGAGCACATTGAAAGTACACACACAAACTTCTTCATGGCCCACAATTAAACTTCTGGTTACAAAAATAAATCATGCAAGTTGAGTAGGAAAAACACAAATCACAATAATTTACTTTATCCAAATTTCACTTCCAGACATAATCCACACTGGTCAATGAATAAAAGCAATTGACATATGTAGTGCTGCACAATTTTGATTTTCCCGCAAACTTAAAAGGCTTGCAGTTTGATTTACAGATTGGTACAAATGCATATGTCAATTATGATTTCACTCACACTTTTGCTTTAAAAGTAACACAGGGTGATTTGGCAGTTTGTTCTTCAGACCCCCCTCATTTTGGTCTGTGTTTGGGAAGTTGGACAGTAACATTTGGGTTGATTTACGAATTTTTGATTTTCAGGGCGCCTCCACTTAAAGGCCTGTGTTAGGGGAAGTTGAACAGTAAAACTTGGTATGATTCAAGAATGTTGGATTTTTAGCCCCTCTCCACCTAAAGGCCTGTTTTGAGGAAGCTGGACCCATTGGATTACCCAATTAAATTAGTCTATAGTTTTCAGTGCACACTGGGAATGAGCTTTGTTAATTTTGAATTTTACAGAAATCACCTGTGGTGTTCTGCCAAGGGGAATTCATTAAATTAATATTTTGAATTAAATAGGCTAAGGATCTACACAGTTTTCCCCCTCCCTGTTAATGACTCCAATCAAGCATTCCCACTAGGTCAGTGCCTTGTCTGGGATTACTCAAGGGAAGCCCTTATTTATATATTTTCATGACAAGTTATAATCTGGATGATGAACCCTTGTATAACGCCCCTCTCTTTGAATCCCCCTGACTTCACTGAGCCAAGAAGTAGGTTTGTTTTGCAATTTAAAAAGGTTTATTTGAAAAATTAAACAATAGAGCTATATCACACTTTTATAATAAGTTAATATTGAAAGCACACTTGTGAATATGAGCAGTAATCGGCAATAGGTAATCCTACAGTAGCACAGTTCTTGGTTACTTATGAATAAGAACAGAGGACTAAGGTAGCATAGAATGCTTCATATGGTTCAAGGAAATGCAAGGTGGGACAGAATGCAACACAGAAATAATTTGATATGATTTCAACAAGAGATAATGTGATCACTTTTTCTTTTGACAATTCACCCCCCCTCCCCTTTATGCAATATAAGGAAATGGAAGCAGAGCACACAGTCTTCAAGAATACCAACAAAAATTAAATACAAAGTTGCAATTCCCCCCCAGCAAGCATAGAGAAACAGGGATGATTTTAAACGCAGTCAAAGTACTTTAAATGTGGTATGCAAAGAAGGGGAAAAATATGCTAAAAATGATTTGAATTCCCTCTAGAGGTTCAGGGGGAGTGAGAGATACTTTAAACCAGTTCAGGCCAGCCCTATCAATGATTCAGGGCTGGTTACCAGGTTGAAAACGGAATTCCGTAATGGAAGCAAAAGACAAATATTTTTACACGTGGCTGAAATGAAACAAAATGTCAAATCGCGGCAATTTAGTCACGTGTGTCGAGCGCAATTACGAAGGAACTATAAGGTCGGTTTAGAGCTTGTTGGAAAGCTTAGAATCTCAGCTTTAAAAGAAAAGTTAAATCTCGCTTCTATCACAAACGGTTCAAGAGATACGGACGATTTTGTGAAGTTAGAGTCTCAAAATAAAAGTAAAGCTCAGAATGACAGATGACAGTTTTGCAGCTTTGAATCAACAGGAGGGACACGATTTCTATGATGTAGTTCTCAATAGGTTAAAATAGTTTGAATTAGATTATTTTAAACCAAGAGATTGGTTTTGCACAGTTCTGGATGAGTACTCACACTATATTTTGGACAGGAATGCGACTTCATCACGGATCGGGTCAAGATTGGCTGCGGTTCTCTCGTCACTGGGTACTGGTTCTGCGCACAGCGATCTGGGTCAGCTCTCAGCACTGCACAGCGATCTGGTCTCTCTGGATCTCTGGTCTCTCTGGGGATTGATGGATTTGAAGTCTGGAGTCTCCCGGCAAAGCGTCCCACAAGAAAGTGGAAAGTGAATCTTCCTGTCTGGCTTCCAGTGGCTCTTTGTATGTCTTTTGAAAATGGGTGTGCATGCTAACTTTCTTTGCCCAACCCACTCGCGATTTAATAGGTCAAGGATTTCTCTTTGACCTGATTTGAGAAGGGGGCAGTGAGTCAGAGTGATGAGGTAGGTTTATGGTCAGAGGATCCTCCAATTGTCAAATTGCACACAAATCTATTTCTGATCCAAATACGCATTTATCTATGTACCATGTTTCTAATATTATATGTCCAGTTAACATATTTTCTGTAGCACCAAACCATCCGATCCCTGTCTTTGTAAAATGTTGTGTCCACTTATGACAGAATTCTGCCCCTTTCATTAAGAACACTGCCTCTAAACTTTTCCAGATTTTACACAAATTTGCACAAGGAATATGGGTATCGGAATATGGGTATCGGAATATGGGTATCGGAATATGGGTATCGGAATATGGGTATCAGATGATAAGGTGTCAGATTTTTAACATACATACATTTGGAGTAACAACCTATTTTCCGCTACTATCCCCAAGAACATACCACAGAGTCCTAACACTTCTTAAAATGTGCACAGCAAAATCACAAGAATAATGATATTAATTATATAATTTTGACAAGTCCGTACTATGAATTATCCATCTTTTTAAAATTATGCTCTGGCCCAGAGGGGTGTGGTTTCCCAAAGCACCTGGTGGAATTTCTGGTTTGTCCACTTCCTCCAACTCAAGTTGCTCACAGAGGCACTACCCCTCCTCGTTTCTCTCAAGAGGAAGCCATTTACGACCCCCCCTAATTTAACATTTGCCTGAGCCAAGGAAGGCTCATTGTTCTGTTTCCCACCAGTCCTAGGTGCTCCTCCCCTGATTCAATCAGGGAGGTGTCATCTCCTTTTGGTGGGGGCAGCAGAATGCAGCCAGGCCTGGGAAGAGTGGCTGAGCAAGTTTCAACTCCTGTCGGGGGTAGTTGCCGGGCAGAATTCACTCTCTTCAAGCCAGGCTTTAGCCAAATGTCACTTTTGTTCCCAGTTTTTCTTCATTCAAAACAAACTTACAATTTTTACACATGCAGCTAGACTGCTGATTCTAAGTTCAAAACTATGACATTTAACAGTTGCAAACTATGTGACACTCAAAAGTAGGTCACTCATTTATTCTAAACATTTCGATTTTAGTGGCTTCAAACCCAAATTCACTTAAGCTGCTGACATCCCCAGCTATTTTCAATACATACATTAGACAATTACTTCCTTCAAGTCATTTCAGAATATAGTTTTACATTGTATCCACCTCTTAGTAAGTCTTTCTTTGGCCTGGTTTGGTTCATTTGTTCAGTTTTACACAAGTGTCTGGTGGTTTTAAAACGCCGGCTTTCTGGTAGTGGTGAGCACCAGTATTGCAACCATTTTTGACATTAATAACAACAGATTTTGAACAGCACCATATTCCTTAGCACTGATTTCGGTCATGGCGCTTCTGGCCCCTCACGCTCACGCTGGTGGGTGGCAGGTCAGGCGACCATTTTGTTGTGCACAAAGGCTGCGCAGTTCTCCAGAATTCTGGCGCAAATGTGGGCTTTTCCGCCCTCTTGAATTTCCTAAGCCCACAGCACCAAATGTTGCAGCATAATAGTCCAAACGTGGGTCAGAACATCCAACATCCCCCACCCATTAATAAGGGAAAGGATTTAAGGCAAGTAGATTCCCCACCTTTGGTTTCGATTGCCTCAATTCTACTTACATTGAAAGCCTCTGTTCAAAGTTCAGGACCCGCTTGGAGGATAGGGCAAGGGTCTGGTCACACCACTCTCAAGGCCGGTCCCCAGCTCTTCGCCATGGGGCCCAGTGCGTTGTTTTAGGCCTCCTCAGCAATAGATAGCTCCACCCTGATACAATCTCAGCCATCTCTTCTGGTGTTTCCTTGTGGCTATCAGTTGATAATTCTTAGCAGCTCTCCCCTTTCCTAGTAGTGCATCCATAGTGCATCCACTTTATATACTGGATGATGGCCTGCAAGAATTCTCGCAACCAGGATTGGACAGTTACCCTTCTCTCCAGCCCCAAGTCCAGCCTCTCTCTGAGGATGGGTTTAGGAGTCTGGAGCAGAAATATGGCAATTCCTATTTGCAATCCCCCTTTGTTTACATGTCAACTTTTAGCAGAAATCTAGTTATGTGTCATAAATGTTATTTACTTGTAACTGTCATAGTAAATATATATACATGTTGCACGGCCGTTTGGCAATTTTCTGTTGTTTTTAGAAAAACCATAATAGTTACGAACATTTAATTTACTCCCCACATTACTAATGTTACCGACCACCAGTTTGTAAACTTCAAAATTCAGAAAATGTTCAGAGCAGCCAGGAATGCCTTTCAGCTGTCCATTACAATTCCCTAAGTCACAGGTGGAGGAATTGTATTTCAAAGAAATTGCATGGAAATTACGGAACATATGACACAGAAATTAAGGCAGTACAGTTTATGGTTGCTAAGAAAAATGCCTAAATGATAATAGTCATTTTAATATAATAGCAAATCTTCATGTTATGCAATTTGTAACTCTCTGGTCTTCAGGTCATGTGCGACTCTGGGCCAGCCAGTGACCAGAGTATTTTTTTTAGTTTTTTTTTGTATTAGTCTCTTGGTTGTTTGAAGTGTAGGCTGCAGATCATAAATACATGGAATGCACCGGCCAACACAGAGATCACACTCCCCACATTCCAGTCATGCACTGGCTACAACATTTGGCCTCCACAGAATTGCCCTCAGTGACAGCAGGTCTAGGGAAACTTGTTTTTTGGCACCATCCGGGCAGGTCACATTTTATTGCAGATATGAATAGTGGGGATGTAAGCCAGACTTTCAGTGTGGGAGTATGTTGTGAATTTTTCCCAGAGACCCACCACCATTTGTCCTTGGCTGAAATGAAGTCACATATTGCATTTTCTAACATCAGTCTTGATTCTTTGACAAACAGTATGTTTTACTGATCAGGGTTCACTTTGCTTTTGCGCTGAAAGTACAGGACTGGTTCTTTCAATCCTTAATAAAAATACACTTTTTAATTATCTGCTGTTTGTTGTTCTGATGAAAAGTAGGTCTGAATTGTCAAAATGCACCAGCTTTTGATGAGTGGCAGTTTCGGTAAAAATGCAGCATTTATTTCTCAGCCAGTAATTTGATTTTCAAATCTGCACTTGGATTACATTTTTGTTTTAACTTTCTCTGGATTTCAGCTGCAGAAAGACACCCACACAGTCTGCCTATCTAGGCCCCTTTTCAGCGTGCAGGTTTCTGAATGTTGGTAGGTACTTTACCCAGTCTCCCCTTCGGTTCCACTGGTTTTTGAGAATTTGATTACACCCCAGAGAGGCATTCTCCACCAAGGCATGTTTGTGGAAACTATTGCCAAGTTAGCAGTACATTGTACAATTTAAAGCACATAAGGTCACTCACCCTGCCTCTAAACATGATTGGATTTAGGGAAAGGTTGCACATTGCTGTTGGTACTTGCCAGCAGAAAAATACTGTGGTTGGGCTGTGGCATGTGATTGGCTTTGTCAGCTGTTAGTTCTTTGTGCATGTCCAGCAGCAGCATAATCCCATTTGAGCCAGAGATTTATTTTCAGTCCATACTAGTAGAACTCTTGGATATAAACATAGCTTTCAAACGTAACTATTTTGGGAGCCACTTTCTTTCTGTGGGCGTTCTTGACCAAATGTGCTGTTTAGGGCATGTAACTTTACACATTCTAGTGAGATTCTTCTGGTGAAGCTTCAATGTTAACAGCGACCAGAACTCTCAACTTTACATCTGAAACGGTGAGAATAGTTGTCTCCTGTCCCTTTACACTGTTCCAAGAACTCCCCTTGCATGCACATGCTATCAGCCCATCGAGATTCCAATTGCCTACAAGTGTATGATACGGTATTGTTTATTTATATAGCACCTTTACACAGGCAAGTGTTTCAAAGCGCTCAAGGAGGGTGGGAACACAGGGAAAAAGACAACAGCCACTCAGAGCCCTTGAAAATCTGAGATGATAATAGTCTGCACAGGCAGAGTAAGTGCATGAAATACATTTAACTGTATAGGGTATAGCAAATAGGCCTGAGAGTGATTCTGCAATATTAACAGTACAATTAGGGGTGAAGACAGGGGAGAGACAGAATCTTCAGGAAGGTTGCGTACGGATCGAGCAAGTGCGCAGAGAGTCACAGGGAGGGGAGGATGAAGTGCACCCGGTCGATTGAGACTGGGGTAACTGCAGAGAGAGCCACTCTCTTGGGTTATTGCATATGAAATGCACAGTTTCTACCAGTGAAATGCTTTAGAAAAGTTACTGTTGTGCCTTTGTTAGCAGCTCTGCCCCAGGTACCATTTGCTTCTGCCTGCTATCCTGACTGTGGACATCAGTGTATCTGAGTGAGGTCAAGTCAGCATAAGGTCCAACTGAGTTCCTTCCTCTCTGACATATTTTTCTCTACCTGTGGTGTCCCCCAGGGATCTAACCTCTCCCCCTGGTTGTTCAACCAGTATCTGGCACTTCTTGCTCACCGCATCGCCGCTCTCTGTCCCAACTTTCAGTGCTACACGGATGATACCCAGCTCATTTTCAGGCTACCCTCGGCCTCCTCTTCCCCTTCCCTCATCTCTGACTGTCTTTCTGCTATCCTGGAATGGTGTGCCGCCAACGACCTCTGCCTTAATGCCAGTAAGACTGAGATTCTACTCATCGGCACACCCACTCCCTCCTTCCCTGCAGCTCTCTAGCCGGCATCCCTTGGCCCTCTTCCTGCTCCTACCTGCAATGCAAAAAACCTCGGGGTCATCTTCGACTCCACACTCTATTTCTCTCCTCACGTCTCTGACGTCTCTAAGAAGTCACACTAGCAGCTACACCTCCGCAGAGGTATCCTTCCTTTCCTCTCCTTCCCCCAGAAGCTCATGTCTCCAGAGCCCTGGTTGTCTCGAAGCTGGACTACTGTAACAGCCACTATCTAAATCTTCCTGCCTCTACTCTCTGCCCTTTGTAACTCATCCAGAACAGGACTGCGAGACTTGTCCTTGGCCTCAAGCCCAGGGACCGCATCTCTCCAGGACTGAAATCACTACACTGGCTCCCAGTGGCTGCGAGGATTAAGTTCAAAACCCTGTGCATTGTCCACAAGGCCTTCTGGTGCCTCGGGCCAAAATATCTTCAACTCTCTCTTTCTAAATATATTCCTTCTCGAGCTCTTCGCTCATCCACCTCCAACTACCTCAGGGTCAGCCGCTTCTCCGAGCAACGAGTTGGGGGTAGATCTCTCTCCGCAGCAGGGGCCTCCCTCTGGAACAGCCTTCCTGCCTCCCTGAAACTTGAGGAGAACCATCTCCGGTTCCGGAAGCACCTCAAAACCTTCCTCTTTGCCTCCTCTTTCTCTCCCTCTCTCCCCTGCTAAAATCACTGAACCTGCACTGAATCTGCAACTGGGCCACTCATCGATCTCGGTCCTTGGCCCAGCCACTCTTACCTGCACTGCCTACCTGCACTACGGGACTGTCTCTGTTTCCTACAGCCCCTTCTCCCGGCACTTACCTTGCACTTGCCACCAGCTGGCCCTATTATTTATCTTGTATTCTACTAACCATGTACTGCACTTTCCCCTCTCCCCTTCCCCTTGCACTTTTCCCATTCCCCTCTATATTTGCACTTGCGCGATCTGAATGACACCTGGCCTAGTAGGATCGTTATGTCTCGCCTTGTTCCCGCCTGCCTCGTCGCGCCTTGAAACACTTGTGTATAAACGCGTTACAAATGCCATATCATATCATATCATGACCCAGAATTTCTGACAGGGGCTAAGCCCAATCTGCCCAATGCTAGTTGTGCACCTGATTGCAGTGTATTCATTTCCTATTTCTTCCTATATTTGTATTCTAAAAAGAAACTGTTCAGTTTATTTTTAAAATAAAAATATAGGAATGGTGAAACTTAAAAAAATAAAAGTAGAGGAGGGCCACTGCCAACCCTTGCCCCTCAGTTCGATCACAGCTCAAGATGGACATTAGTAAGTATGTCAAACGCCTTACTTTTAGAGTGATGACAAAGATTATTGGTAGCTGTGAGTTTCTAATCGATACTTGTGCACTTTGCAACTGTACAAATGATCCCACTCACACACTTTCGCATAAGTGTGTGTGCGCGTGCATACATCATATGCACTACTGTAACAATAAATAGAATACACCTTATACATCTTCCCAACTGAAAAATATTGGACCTCAATGTCAATTTTAGACAGTCCGGTTTAAAGCGGTGGAATGAGTCACATTTTGCAGATGGAATGTTTAAATTACAACTGCCTGCCAAGTAAAATAAACGGATTAGGTTTGAAACGAATTCCCATCACCCCCCAACCCCCATTTTTCCCCCTGTGATATAGATATAAAGAGATGACTTAAAACGCATCACTTCAAGTAAAAATGTGAAATAATGCAGCATAAAAAACGGTTATGGCATGTAAACATAACTTAGGTTCTGGTGAACAACACGATATTTGCAGGAAGTATAATTCGTTGCTGGTTCTTAACCAGTGTTTTTACATTCGTGTTTATTAAAAGCGTAATCATGTATATTAGCCTGAAAGCACTTTGCCTTCTTCCCCACGTGGTTTCCATGGAGGCAATTCTAGCTTAATGGACAAAAAATATGGATTGTAATTCGTTTTCTTGAAATAATTTCATTTTACACGTCAGCCTGGTGACAGTTCCTTTGATCAAACTATTGTGCGAATTAAACAATATGTGTGTACTCCAGCATGTCCTCAATTGTGAAGGGTGAGAAGCTCTGGCGGGAGGGAGAAGGCCAGGACCATCTCTATACAGCGAGAGCGACGACTCATCAGAGTCAAACCGAGTGGCGCTAAATATCTTCTCTACTGTCGGAAGGTCAATAAGAACTGTGGGTGGGAATGTTATTCTGCTGCCCATCTCCTGTTTCCAGTGTTCATTGAGGACATCCCTGCACAGAGTGCTAGGCACATGCATTTAAGCTGCGAAAAAGTACCATTCAGTCACTGCAATATGCTGTGGCACATGCATGGCTCTAAGTGGGGTAAGAAATCGAGGACGGGGGGTACTCATTTGGGGGCATGGCTTTCAGGGTGGGTGTGGCCTGAACAATACACACACCATAGTATGGTACGCAAACAAATATATAAATGTATGTAAGCATTTACATGTGTGTATGCATACCTTCCTATGGTTTGTGTACTATGCAAGCCATTTTTTCTAAACATAGAAATGTGTTACCTGTTGCTATGTTTATAAAAGATGACTTGAAAAGTATGCAAACATTAGGAAGGTAGGCACATAAATATGTATATGCTTACCTTTATTTATTTGTTTGTGTCCTTACTATGGTTTGTGTACTTTAAGATGGCTTGAAAAGTACACAAAAATAGTAAGGTACGCACACAGATATAGAGCATTTATATATTTATGTGCATACGTTATGGTTTGCATACATTTCAAACCATTTTTTTAAACATATTATGTTTATAAAAGACGAATTATAACTTGCACAAATCAATTAATCTTTTATAAAGCTAGGCGTCTTTGTCCGTTGGCAAAGCTTTATAAAAGATGGCTTGAATTGTGTACTTTTCAAGCCATCTTTCATCAACACATAAATATGGGACTGAGTCCCCAGGCTCACCGAGGGTCAAAGACACTGTGGTGACCTGGGCAGGTGGTAGGGAGACAAAATGACAGTAACTTCCTCTGGTGACCCCTCGTGCAAGGGATCACCAGAGGAAGTTACAGTGACTTGCAAAAGTGTGAAGCTGTGGCTGGCTGGCACTTCTGTCAGCTTGCCTGACTTAATGGCGGGCGCATCTCCTGTCATGGCTGCGGCCTTGGTGGTATAATGTGTCCCGCTGTGGTGTGGTAGGAACGAGGGGCCCCGGCAGGGCTCCATCTCAGACCCACTTTTTGGAGACTGCCGGGACCCAACAAAAAAGAATGCCTTCTAAGCTAGAAGATTCGAAGTGGAGAATATAGCCTAGGCAGCGCCTTGAAGCATGTACATGCAGGCCTGCACGGTGTAGCAATGTAACATGAATGGATGTTCAATGCAGTGTGACTCAGCTAAAGGCAATAAGTGCAAGTGGAAGATGTTACTGTTACCCTACTCAATAGTGCTTCTCTTATAGAGCTTGACAAGGGGAAAACCTGACCGCACTGTGCTGTTCTTCAACGCTACCACTTGAAGGTTTCACACACATCTCTGTAGCAGATGAAACTGCCTGAGATCGTAACGGCTTGTCACTCGCTATGTCCTCTTCTCCTTTTTTCATTTGGCAACCCCGGTCACGGGTCATAATTCCATTTTGAGCGATGTCAAAGCCAGCATAAATGCAGAACTATATGAAAAGATCATGGTCAGGCTATTTACTCAACTCAGTTCTCTGGAACATGGATTCTACACATGATAGCACATCATGCACCAAACTCAGTTACACCATTAATTCTACAGCAACGGCATTGGCGTTCACTTGGTGGAGCCAAGGCCCAGCTACCTAGAATATTGTTGGTCGGAAGTAGGTTTAGTTGTATGCATAGCCAGAGGTTTCTCAGGAATCTTGAGGCATGTTTTGTCTTGTATTTCTGAGTAGAATTGAAAGGTTTAATGTCCAAAGAAAAATTCTCAGACAACTTGTAAGAGCAATTTTTCACCGTTTTCAATCCAGTCATTTTTGAATAGTAGCTTCAGTGCTTTAAGTGGGCCGGGGCCTGCCGGGGCCGGGCCCCGGCAGTCTCCAGAAAGTGGGGCTGAGCCGGGGCCCAGCCGGGGCCCCCCATCCCACACAACATTGGCGGGATGCATTATCCCGCCGCTGCCGCAGCCGCGACGGGAGATGCGCCCGTCATTATGTCGGGCAAGCTGACAGAAGTGCCAGCCAGCCACAGCGACCCTGAGGCTGGCGGCACTTCTGTCAGTTAGTGTAACTCCCTCTGATGACCCCTCATCAGGGTCATCAGAGGAAGTTACTGTCCCATTGTTTTCCCTCCCCAGGTCACTGACCCCCGTGGGCTCCGTGATCTAATATGCAGATTAAATCACGGAGCCCGCGGGTTCGCAGAGGGTGAAAGACACCTCGGGCTCAGTGATCTATGTGCTCTGAGCAGATAGATCACAGAGCCCGAGGTGCCTTTCTCCGTCGGCAAAGCTTTATAAAAGATGCCTTGAACTGTGTACGTTTCAAGCCATCTTTTATAAAGGTAGAAATATTTATTCTATGTTTATAAAAGACGGCTTGAAACGTGCACAATTCAAGGCATCTTTTATAAAGCTTTGTCGACGGACAAAGCCACCTTGCGGTTTGTTTTGTCCATCATCAACGCTTTAGAAAAGATGCCTTGAATTGTTTACGTGTCAAGCCATCTTTTAGAAACATAGAAACATGTTACAAATATCTATGTTTATAAAAGGTGGCTTGAAAAGTACACAAACCATAGTAAGGTAAGCACACAAGTGTGCGTAACTTACTATTTATTTATTTTATTTTTTTAACATTTATAAAGCGCTCACACAGCCCACAGGCATCGAGGCGCTGTTACAGGAATTGTTTGTTTTTCTTAGTTGTATAATTGTGTTGTTTTTTTTGTCTTAGTTACGTATTTATAACGCGCTTAAACACCCAGAGGTTTCTAAGCGCGGACCCGGGGATCGAACCCGTTGTTGCTTCGTGTCGTCTTGCTTCCAAGACGCGCACGCTGCCGCTGAGCTATCCTCCCGGGATAGCACTTTTCAAGCCACCTTTTACAAACATAGAAATATGTAACATTGCTATGTTTATAAAATATGGCTTGAAAAGTACACACACCATAGTAGTAAGCATACAAACATATACATGCTCACATACATTTATGTGTTTGTTTGCGCACCTTACTATGATTTGTGCACGTTTAGGCCACGCCCCCAATGAAAGCCACGCCCCCAAACGAGGGCCCCCCCTCAATTTCTTACCCCACTTAAAGCACTGAGTAGCTTCTTAACCTTGACTGGATAACGCTCCAATTCAATGCTCTTTCATTAGCGATGGTCAGCACAGAATTCACCGGACCTTAAGCGCCGCACAATTGCTTAGATTGTAAAGTGCATTCAATTGAATAAATAGAGTCAATTTTGGCAGAAACATTATATATCTTAAGAGCAGAATTCTTCTCCAGTGCACCTTAGTTTATAAAGATGTGATACCCAGAATATGCTTAACTGGCGGGAAAAGGGTACCACCTGGTAAGCTCAGAAATCTTTTTTCCAAATAAAACACTCTATCTTAGCCCTTCTTAGTTTTCACTATGGAACTCTTTGCTCTAGTGATAAAACTGTAAATATTGTGTAATGTGCCGCATTGGGCGAGGAGAAACTACATTTGTGCATGGCACTAATGCAAGTGTGCTTTCTTAACAGTCTTTGTGCATGCTCAAAATGCATTTAAAGACAAGAAATTAAAGGGTGATCAGTCTCCAGACGCCCACGTTCTAAAAAGTTGAATGGTCTGCTTACACCAAAACCTTTGGCGAGGCACTGAAATAGCACCTGCCCCTCAGTATGTGCTTGTTTCTGGAATCAACTCACACAACCGAGCCAATGCTTCCTGGCAATATTTTTTCTTTTATGTAGCAGCTAAATCAAGGTGGATTAAATCTTCGCTAAGCAATAAAAAGATGAACGATATATTCAAGCTGCGCCGAGCCACGGGTAACCTAGATCTAGTTTACTGCTATAAATCCACAAATAAAGTAAACATGGTGGATCAAAAATCTGGGGCATATTTGGGGTAATAGTTTCATGATTCAGAGTAAAACTAGTAATTACGGTATCTCACTTCTTTTGTAAGTTATACCACACTGCCAATTAACATTGAAAATCCTTGCATATCTTTAGCCTATTGGTTTTGGTTTTGTAGTGCGGTGACAACGGCTAAATACGGCAATCCTTGGATGTAAAACTCTCTGGACCATTCCTGCCCCTTCATTTTGGTTTTACCATCTGATGAAAAAGGTGACTTTGCAAGTTAATGCATTATTATATTGCAGAAAAATAGCTTCATTTACTCCAACATAGCATTTGTGCTGTGATGGATTTTAACTTATGTAGGTTCACTTTTTTTTAATGTTTTTCTTTGGATCATTAATATAGGCTTTTAGGCCCCAATCGTCCACTATTTCTGCAGCCACAGGTATAATTGTGTGCACAGTCACAACCTGTCTGAGGCAAAGGGATGTGTGCGGTGTCCTCGACAGATGTGTCGCAATGAATGTGCCTCATATTCGGATGGGAGTGTACACATGTTATTCCCTCCCAAAAAACCTTTCCACGTGCAACCTCATCTTGTTAAATGATTTGCATTGAACTTGCTGAGCACAACAGATGTTGAGGTCACCCTAATGAGGTCACCTTGGTTAAAAATGGACACTAAAAACATGCTCAAAATGTTGATAGGAATGAACAAATCAAGCCCAAGGGAAGGAAGGTAAAACCTGCTGACCTCATCAAACATATTCATAAGGGGAATGGTTGTGTGAGCTCAAAATAAATGTTCCGAGAGAATATAAAGCGTTGTATAATCTTGACTTTGCATTTTCCCAGCACTTGTAGGGAGAGCTTGTTGGCTCCCCAGGTGCAACATGGGTGAGCACATGCAGGAGAAAAGGCATACAATGGCCCTCATTACAAGTCAGGCGTTCAGGCTTTTTGCAGGCGTTAAAGTCCAAGGCGCTAAGTGACCTTGGTGCTTATTACGGCACCGTATGGGGCAAAAATGGGAATGGGGAAGGGCAAATGGTGAATGGGGAATTACTGCCCCACTCACCTTGGAATGGGGCGGTAATTCCGCCATCCACCATGGCGGAATCCGGCATGGACCATGGTGCTAATAGCACCATGGTCCACCGCCTGACTTGACTTAAAACATGGCGGAACCCAAGGTAGCAAAAAAGTACATGTTATGATAAATTATGTTGTTAGGCTTTTGCATGGCCCCATATCAGCACCATGGTAGTTTCAGAGGGCTTTTGAGATATGATTATTGTGTTTTTCGTACGCTATTGTAGGACTTTTTAGTTGGAGGTAAACAGTTGTTGGTGCAGCTGGCAAGGTCCATATGGAGTGAGTGACATTTTGGGCAATGGTTTGGTAAAAGTAACTTGTGGAGTCAGCGTGCTGAGCTAATGCAATGATTTAAGTTTGTTTTCCCATGACTGCTCATTATATAGAGGTAGTGCATCATTACGATGTCTTTTCGCAAAACTTTAAATAAAGCTTTATGAAGAAAAACACTATTACACTTTATCTCCAAGTGTGTGTGTTCTCTTGTAAAATACTAGGCTGTTGTTTTAAAAATATCATCAATTTTCCTAACATTTAAAAATAATATTCTAATTTGGCATGTCATGTCAAAAAAGGTAGATAGTAAGCCTGGGTGAACTTGTTAAGACACAAACTGTAACGACCGAGCATTGCACACTTTGATGAATCAAACCACAGATACTTTTCTTAAAATCTAGGGTTCAGGCGTTTTGGGTGGTTTTGCTGAAATAGTATAAAACATGCATGTTTGGTTCAATGTGGGATGCGTCTTGTTATGTAGTGGCAAAGGCAGAAGGATTCAAGAGGAGTTGAGGAGAATGGGCATAATTGAGGGAGCAGGAAAAACTGAATATGATTTGTTTGAGGGAAGGGATGCACATACAAACACGTTTAGCTGTTAGACAGGCCCAAACATTAACACAAACATTAGCTGATGGACAAATATACATTTAAAATAGGATTTAGCTGAGTGAGAGGTAGGACGGTGAAAAGGAATATGATATCTTGTGTCACTATGACAGACTCTACGACATCCCAGGGAAAACCTTGCTCTGTCAAAATGCATGTGTTGAAGATAAGTCTCATTATTCTTGGTAGTCAGGAGGGAGTTGTATTCAGTGGTTGTGACTGCACCATTTTAGTACTACGGACTAGTCCCCCTAGTGATTAACCACCTTGCATTACCGACACACATGTAACACATCAGTGTGAAAGGAAGAACACAAATAATGTCTAAACTAGACAGGGGATTCCGTTGAATGGTGCAAACCAGTGCGCCATGTTGACGAGCCATATCAAATACCAGCTGCTTGGGAAGTTGTGATTAACAGATGGTACAATTACTTTTAGGCAAGTGAGTGCATTCAGTGACTGGAACTGAGTGTTTTGTGTTTTGTTACTGAACACATACTAGCTGAAGAGAGAAAGTCGTAGAATTCTTGATAGGCAGGATGGGATTGCATTCAGTGGCTTTAAATCAATGTGAGACATATTTTGTTGGCCAGATCAAATACATGTCACTAGAATCATTGCAAATAACCAACATTGCAATTCATTGAGGAAAGAGATAAGTCTGCCCTATCTATCCTACTCTTCAGGAAGGACCACAAGACTCCCCCTTCACAGCACATCTCTCACATCACTGATTGTCCCATTATTCCCTTTTTCACATCTTCCTAAGATCCACTCTTCTCTGTGCCCTCTTCTCTTCTTTTCCCATCCCAGCTACTTCTATGACCACCACAGCCTACCTGCAACCCCTTGGTCGTGCAGCTTATATTCAGTCCCCTCTTGCTTCCTGGCTAGCGTTGCACTTAAATCTTGTGCATGCAGAGTACAGTCAGTTGCAGTAACCAAGTGGATTATATTTTTGAGGCCAGGCCAAATGCTAGTTTCATCGAAAAAATGGTACAATTATTAATATATTAAGAGGTTGTAAGTGAATGTGAGGTCTTTTTTTTTAGGTTGTAGATAAAGTTATTGTATTATTTTATTCTCAGTATGGAGAAAGAGAGTGTACTGGCTATAAGTGACTATGCAACAGTAGTTCATGGAAGGCTAGACTATCAGAGTCTGACATAAGCTCACATGACATTTATCATCTTGTTTGGAAAAATAACTTGAATTGGTTGGACGCAGACAGGATTTACAGTCAGTGGCTGTAACTCAGTGTGCCATCATTTAGTGGTCTTATACAATACGTGTTGCTTGTGAAGTTGCAAATAGCACATCTTTGATTTCTATTTAGAGATTAGATTGCTTTCAGTGACTAAAATTCTGCAACATGTCATCAACTAGTTGCCATTGAGAAATGAACGTTTTGAGTGTCAACATGTCCATAGCACCTGAATGTGTCCGGGAGAGAGCGAAAGTATAAGAGGCATGCAGAGTAGGGTCATTCAACTGTTTACCAATAGAATGGGGGAGAGAGGTTACAGACTGTACCTAATTCCGAGCTGAACAAAACAAGTGCAGAGGTGCAAGGTGTAGGATGATCCATGCCTCCTCCACCACAACCCACAACACCTAATGATGTGTGTAAGGAAACTGATCATATGGATGACCAACATAATGTTTCTGAGACATCTGAGTCAAGGCTGCAAAGATGATTTAGGAAACCAGTTATACGGGGGAGGAGAAGGAAGGGGATAATACCATAGTTGCAGAGATATGATAGGTTATTTATAACATGCTTAATACCCAGAGGTTTCTAAGCGCGGACCCAGGGATTGAACCTGTGTTGCTGCATGTCATCCTGCTTGCAAATGAGCATGTTGCCCCTGAGCTATATTCTAGAGATAGAAGAGAATGACGAGGCTGTACTTTCACCTTTGTATGGCGAATTTCAAAGACAAATTGTCAGATCTGACAGTGAGAAACATGCACTTGTGGCTGCCACAGCATCAATACCTACTCCACCGCCAGCACCTTTGGGGACAGAAGATTGTAGGAGGACTCATTGCCCCATCTAGAAAGTCAAAATGTCTATACTTTAACAGATGAAGAAACACTGTAACGCACCACATCTTCTATGCACAATATAAAGTGGTGTGTTACCATATCCTTCCAGTGCCATATACTGCAGCACTATAACCAGTACTGGGATGAACCCACAAGACATCCAGTGCAGCCCTCTCACAAATAGTCCATCACATACCAACTTCCGATTGCACTGCTAGACCATTGGAGCTTGGAATACTCCTTCTCAGTTCCCAATCCCTGCTCCTGCTATTTCACAAACACAATAAATCAAAGAGAACCACGTTGCAAAAGAGAATACACCAGGGACCTGCCCATTTTCCAGTTCACATGGTGCTAATTGAGAATGTTTTTTCTTTTTTTTCAGTACCTGATACACAAGAACATTAAAACCAGAAACATGGGAATTTCAACTGTAATAGGTATTTGTGGCACATTTTCATGTTCTACCACAATACATGTTTCCTCTTGTATTTCCGTAATTTCAAACATCTAAATGTTTGCTTTAGAAAACACCCCACCAGTCCAGACCATCAATGACAACAAGCAGGGGTGTTGCTAGGGCTGGAAAAGATCAGGGGCTAAGCTACTGTTGGGGACTGTCTGAATTCGGGGCTAGCTACAGCCTTTTGGTTGTAGTTCCTGAGCTTTTATCCGGGGCTACAACCAAAAGACCCAGGGCTATATCCCCCTCAGACCCTCCCCCCAGCAACACCTCTGACAACAAGATAGGATGAGCCAAGTATGTTATTCAAGCAGAGTTACTATCCTATCTTTTTTGTAATACCACCAATCTCATCATCTTAAACGTTGTACATTTCGGCCTCTTCTTCATTCACTCCAGGTAATATTGACATTGAATTCAGTTGTGTCTTGATGTTTTTTCCGTATTCATCCACTATGCCAAGTACATAAACATCCCCACTTCCATCATTAGAAGAGATTGAACACAGCAAAGGGCCCACTTGTATATGGCATTTTATATTTTGCAAATGAAAGCTGCAAATATGTACATTAAGAGCAGGTTGAATATTTTTCATTCAATGTTTAGCATTATTGGATGTTACTAAAGTACACAAATCAAAACCATGTGCTATCATTGCACATCATTTGGTTCATTCATGTGGTTCCATTTATTTTATCTCAAATTAACTCCTTAATTCCTTTCTCAGCCGTTGTTACTCCCTTTTCAGCTCTGAAGAGAGTGGTGCAACTAAGCTGCTCCTACCGCACAGTGTGACTCTAGCTCAGATTTGCAGATCCAATCCCCCCCAATATGTAGGAATTATACTTTAATCTCCATGTGAAAGGGCAAATATCCCCCTTGTCCTTTTCCTATCCTTATTTCAAATGCCTTGTCAGTCAATGGCATTTTATATTTTGCAAATGAAAGCTGCAAATATGTACATTAAGAGCAGGTTGAATATTTTTCATTCAATGTTTAGCATCATTGGATGTTACTAAAGTGATGTAAGTACACAAATCAAAACCATGTGCTATCATTGCACATCATCTGGTTCATTCATGTGGTTCCATTCTAGATTTTATCTCAAATTAACTCCTTAACTCCTTTCTCAGCCGTTGTTACTCCCTTTTCAGCTCTGAAGAGAGTGGTGCAACTAAGCTGCTCCTGCCGCACAGTGTGCCTCTAGCTCAGATTTGCAGATCCAATCCCCCCAAATATGTAGGAATTATACTTTAATCTCCATGTGAAAGGGCAAATATCCCCCTTGTCCTTTTCCTATCCTCATTTCAAATGCCTCGTCAGTCAATTAATACCGGGTAGGTGTATGTGTGATCCTGTTCTCCTTCTTCACATCCTTCAAACGCGTGTCATTCAGTTCCTCCAGTCTAATGGTGATCTGGTGGTACAAGTAGTGCACGAAGCCATGATGCATCATTCAGTCCCTGTGTGCATACCCACACTGTGCCTCACCAACACAAACACCAATAATCAGTGGTGGTGCTGCTGCTGCTGCCAGTGGAAAGAAGGCCCTGGCATTGTAGCAGTATGTCGGTAGGGCAAAGGTGCTTGGCCAACCAGAGAGGTTTGTCCTCCTGTGAGCTCAGTCCTTCTTTCCCATCTCCACCAATGCAGGCTTCTTTGGAGAGGTGTCACTTGCATTTGCCATTTGCACATTAGAACTAGTCGGAAACTACTTCCGTTTCATTTGCTACAGCATTTCCGTTTGTCGAGCAACCCTTTCATAGTGTAATTTACTTTACCGATGGTTTATACTTATAATTGTTCATTTATAATTTGCTTAATAGCAACGAATTGTTTCTAAGCACAGGATCAGGATTTGAATGTGTGTTGCGCTGCATTGCCTTGCTTGCTAGACAAACGCCACTGAGCTATCCTTCCTCCCATATATAAATACCTGGTGCATATCACAGTGTCTTCTGACCTTTTCACTGACATCTCCTCTAGCAGGATATAGTGTTTGTTGGCCTACAATGAGTTAGGCACTGACTGGGACCAGCGTCAGGATGTTATCTGTCCCTTTGAAACTTGACAATAGACACCTATACCTGCCTCGCCCTGTCCACATGAGCAGGCCCAATGACAGAGGCCCCCGTATGTTCCATCTCCTATTAGCACCCCATAACTGCACCGTCTTCACATCCATCTCAGAGTAGCACAACACCTATCTGCACCTTCTCCCTGGGCCTGCATGACTACCTTCTCCTTTCCAACTCCAAAATACAAAGCATTGTCCAGCAATATCTGCAACTACAATACCTTCTTACTACGTCAAATATTGCCCGCTAGTCCTTCTCACACACCCACCATCTCTGGTTGAAGCACTCCCTACAACAGCCCTATGCCCTCCATCTAACCCACTTTGTCTCCGCCAGTTGGCAACCCTACATTGTCATTCCTGCCTCATTCTCTCTTCCTGAGCCATCGTCCAAGGACTACCCCACCTCAGGCAACACGAGCTCTGGTTGTGGGCACCTGCAGTGCCCACAGTCTCAGCAGGCACGCCATGCTCACTGAGAAATCAGTCTTTAATCAACATCCTTGTATTACTAGAAACCAAACTCGTATTCTTCCTCCAAATACAGCCACCTGCCCTAGCCATTGATTTCAATCACCTTCTTCGGGAGTAGTAATGACATCAAAGCCAAGTGACAGAGGATGGCAGAGAGATGCATTCAAACAGGGTGTTCAGGCAGACAATTGAAGGAGACTAATAGGAGAGGCATTCCATGGTTTGCATTCTAATGAATATTCTTACAAACAAGTAGCTATATACAAACGAACCTTGTTATTGTTTTCTTCTTACATGTTGGTGTTAAAGGCAATGCAAAGACAACACATGGAAGAAGTCAGTTAAGGCCAAGAAGGACAAGTTCACAACCAAATAGGTTTACAAATGCAAAATTCTAAAATGGCTTTTGTTTCACTGTTTTAACTTTTTGGGCTTGCAGTGATGGAAAGGGGAAACTGAATAGGGCCAGGCACAGGCTAAAAGGGAAATACACCGAGGTGGAGCTTAATAAACACACTGACACACACACACACAGGTAAAATACAGATAAAAAAACAAACACAAAAAACACTACACACAACACAAAAACGAATACACTGGCAAAAACAGATCAACAAACTCCTCCGGAGAACATGTAAACTCATTTAAAGGACAACTTGTGGGCTTGCCAAGCACACTGAGGGCCTGAATTACAAAAGTGTTTAACATGGACATAATCCCATTGAGAAACGATTTGTAAATGTGGCCTTTACACTAGTAATGCCTAAAAATATGCACAAAGAGAAAGTGAACACCATACATGGACGTCATGCAGGGGTCGCCAGTGGTCGCACATGCGACCCCTGAGATCTCCCTTGCTACCCCTAAAAGAAAATGTTAAAAAAAGTGTTTTTATTTTTCAGTTTAGGCTCGTGGGCTGTGGCCACCAGCATGTGGCTCTTTGTTTCTGGAGTGTCTGGTTTTCTGATAGCAGTAGCTGTAAGATAGCTGAATGAGTTGAGCGCTCACTGCTACAATATGTGTGTGATTTGCAAGTTGCAAGTTCGACTCCCGACAAGGTCAACTCAGCCTTTCATCCTACTGAGGTTCTTAAATGAGTACTGACACAGGTTGGGTGATATTGTATGTATATTTGTTCTCTATGAAACGCTTAAGTGTAAGTAACACTTGATTATCGTTTGGCCTTGCACGTCTGCTTGCATTCACAGTACTTTTTTTAATATGGGCCTATACGCACTGATATTAATGATACATAGGGTGATCCTTTCTTATATGAAATGTATATCAGTTTACAGTGATATTGTAACCATTTTTTTGTAGTGTACTTACAAACAATGATATGTGATGCCACTTACTGTTTTGTCAAGGGGTGAACAGTCTTCCATCGCTTCCCGTGATGTCGCTTCAGGGTGGAGTCAAATGACATCCCTTCCTGTGATGTCATCAGAGGTCAAGGGTCATGTCATGTCACTTCCACTACCCCTGGTATTAAGTTGAAATGACATCACTTACACCATCTGTCCTTTTGTATGGCCCTGGGGTGATTTGGTTCTTCCTGCTGAACAAAATTCAGGTCGCTTGAAATCACAAGATGGTTTGTGTGCCATTAACAGCTGCTGAATAGTCCTACGGGGTCCAGTAGGAACACTGAATACAGAGGTCTGTAATTGTTTGACAAGCAAGGATGGCCAGAGGGTCGCCAATCCTTAATAAGTAGCTATGCAACTCCTTTGAAGTATGTGTTATTTACACCTGCATGTGGTTGCCAATTGCGGGCAGATATGGTATTCACAAAAACATGTGCAACATTATCAGAGCTTATGCATGGCCTAAATCCTGTGTAAGTGGCCATTTACAAAAGGAAACTGCATTTACTTCTTAAAATGATGTGTTACGTGTGGGATGTAATAATGACCAACCTTTTCCACAGCAAAAACAAATTGTTCCCAATTTGCTGCAAACAATTTCCAATCAAAGCAGCTGTTGTGATTTCCAAATTAACCCATATAACCCAGGGCACCCAGCTGAACAAGTGAGGTGCTAGGGTAGGGATCTCTATAATATGCGTGCTTGGAATCATTTGCTAAAAGGGATCCATGTTCTGTAGGTGCAGTTCACGTGGATCCCGCCTCTCTCTTGCCATGAATAACCATTTTTTCAAGGCTTAAGGCTCACTTACACCTTAAAAATGTCTTTTACTCTGAAGGCCCATCCCAATAATGTAGACGGCTGCCGGCTCTGGCAATTAAATGACACGACCTTTCATCTAATCTAATCCGCTATATTTTTCAATTAGGGAACTGTAGGATGGCCGTTGGATATAGTGGCATAGCAACATACGACAGAAAGGAAGAGGTTGTGCACTTTCCAGCCAGTGTCATTTGTCGCTAATGAACTGTCTGTCGAATATCTTGTGCTACTGGGACCTGGCATTTTCCGTGCCAGTAAATCGGGTAATTACTGTACTTAAAATCAACAATGCTTGCAAGGCACGCCATCAAAGCATATTAAGCCCTGTGACTTATCGTGCTGCTGACCTAATATTCTTCGTTAGTGTCATGTGCTCTCCTGCATCAAGGCATTTTGTTAGAAGAGTTTTACATCAAGGTTTGTTGAACATTCCGTGACAGAGCGGGCCCTATGCAAAAACAAAGAGGTGATGGCTGGAAGGCTTGGAATTAATCCTAATCCTCTGGCAATTGCTCTGGGCAACCCTCCCGACTATCGTTCTTCGCCTGCCAAGCCATCACTATGATCAGCATGCTGCTGTTGTTATACAGTCGAAAAAAGTGAAAGAAATTCAAGTTTTACAGCCTTTGACCTTGTAACAGCGTCGGACTGTTTGAATGCAGTGGAGTAACACAAAATGTGGGGGTCCCCCAGCAAGCCATGTTGACGACCGCCAGAGCCCCCAGATCAGGAACAACGTACAGGCCACAACACACTCCGTGCCGATCTAAAGCAGCACACATTCACAATCCCCATGGTTATCTTGCTGCTGTAGGGGCACGCTGTACCTACCCTGCACTCGGTGAAAAAGATAAGTATGTGTTTTAATCAACCCTTAAATCTTTCAATTAGCGTAGAAACAAGGGGGCTGTGCCTGGCTCCTGACACCCACATGTACTAGCCAACTCTGTGCGTAGACCGTTAACACACAGTAAAATTAACATGAGAAAACGTGTTCATGTTTACTAGGCCAGTATGTGTTAGTATCTCAATATTCGAAAATGTTCTTGCTGACTTTGCCCTTTAAGCCAGTAAAAATACACTGCCATAGGAAGAAAACGTGTTATTGCTATTGCACAAATGCTTGCCCAACTCCGCACCACCATGTTACACATGACAAGCTACAGTATGGAAACATGCCAATGTTTGGCTGCAGAAATGCCTGCGCCCATGACTCACCACATAAGAACACTCATCATGTTTACTTTACCTTTAACACCAGTAAGAACTGCAATGCCAAGGTAAGTAAACATTTGCTTGCTGACCTCACAAGTTCCCCACCCACCCTATATAAGAACAAACAACATATTGATCTTGCCCCTTATGCCTTATGAGTAAAAAATGCCAGTCTAGCAAAATAACAGTTATCATGCTTAATTTACCATAGATGCTCAGAACAAAAATGCAATGCCACTTCAAGAAAGAGCTAGACTGGCTGAATTAAAATGCCAGTCTAGAACATAACACTAGAATTGTACTGATTTGGCATTCGCTCCTTTTGAACTTAGCCACACTAGTATTGTACAAAGTTGGTTACCGCTGCTTTTCAATTTAGCCACACTAGAACTATTGATTTGGTATCCGCTTCCTTTTAATTTAATTTTGTTACACTCAAACTGTACTGAGTTAGACTCAGTGCTTTTCAATGTAGCCACACTACAACTGTGCTGATTTGGTGCCCACTGCTTTTGAATTTAGCCACACTAAAATTGTACAGATGTATTTGTTTAGATTTAGTTGAGATATGCCACTCTGCAAACCATATACCAGGACCAAAGCAAACACGGGACAATGCAGAAGGAAGAACTGAGAACAAACCTACTCAACATCCAGAGATCAGCTGAAACCATCCAACCACTCCCATTCTCTTCTCCACGCCCTCGCACTCATCACGTTCTGCAAATGCCCAGAGGGCTAGTGAAACAAACCACCAAAAAACTCCCAAACGGCACACCCCTCTCCAATCATACTACATACCCAATATTTGCAAACAACTTACAACTCAGACTCTGAAGGGCATGCTTATGGACGCAACAAGGCCAGTGTGCATAACAAAGCATATGCAGAAAGCTCACATGTACAGATTTGAGTTTCTCCTAGTTCTGCACATATCAACATATGAGCACACATTCTATTCCTTCCCTCTCTCCCTCACTAACCAACCCTACCGACTTTTCTTAGAGTCCCGTGAGCACCTGGAGACCATGCAAAATGCAGTAGTGTGCGTATGAAACAACATATCATAACATAGACACCTAAAAAAAAAAATGCCATGGCACAGTAAGAAATTGATATACTGGCTGCATCCAAATTCTTGTCTAGCCAGGTAACAATGTTACAGAAACAAAATTATCCAGTCTGCCTGCCCATCTGCCCATTGTGCTATAAAACCCCTACCAAAAACCCTCCTGCATCAAGTTGGCTTTGCCCAGAAAGATCACAAAAACATAGAAGGAAATGTCCATTCTCTGATACCCTTTACTTAACTTCAGAACCAGCATTGTACACACACACGCACATTCACTCACTAACCCCTCACCCAGTGGTGGCTGGTACATTTCTCAATTGGAGTGGTGTGAACATTTACCACAAATACAGCTACGCGAGGCGAGGCGCCAGAAAAAAATAAATATTGTTCAGGGGGTTACCGCACACACTTGCAACCATTTTGTTTTCAATGATGGGTTTAGATCATTTGATCTGAATGGAGGGACTATTGAGTAAGCATGTTAGTGTGGATGAATTTGAGCATGAATGACTCAAGATGGGAGAATTAGTGATTCTGTTGGGAGAGCATTAGGGTGAACCTCAACATCAAGACTCTGCCAGGTGACCTCGCTGATTACTTGTGCAGTGGCCAGTGTATTTGTTCATGTCTGACACAGTGTGCAATGATACACAAGTTCCTGCACACACAGTAATTTATTGATAGCCTAAACCACTGCAGCATGCTTGGACGCCTTTCATACACAGCTGAAAATCCCACTTTCCACAAAGTGAGTTTTGGGGGAGAGAACGAATTTGCTCCAGCTGCTCATTCTACTGCCACCGCTGTCCTAGGGTATATGCTGTTGACACTGTTGTGTCCTACCTGCATGTTGGTAGAACAGGTTTAGGCGTCAGGAGCTGTTGGGGCTCTAGAGAGGGCACTGGCATTTGACATCTAAATGATTCTGGTCTGTGGTGGTAGGTGAACATTTGTAATTGTGTGTGATACATATGACACCTAAATTAACAAAAAACGGTCAAGTGCAATGAGGGAGCTATATGCAATGCAATGGAGTTCAGGGCAGTTCCCCCTGAAGATTTATTGTTTAACAAATGCATGCAAATTGTGCATTTCACACCACAAACCCGTGAGAAAAATGTGCTCATAAACCATCTCACTTATTTATTTTATTTATTTATTTTATTTATTTGTTACACGCCCAGACCCAAGGGTGTCACGGCGAGGTTACAAGACTGCTTAAACAATTAGTGATGCATAGTTACATTGGTTACATTACATTATAGACAGTCAAGTGCATAATAACAATGTGCAGATATTAAGTAATAGGGTGCTTCGATACAGAGACCTACCTAGAGTGCTAATATTGGTTGAATAACCAGGTTTTTAACAATTTCTTGTAGGTTATGAAGGAGATTTATTTTTTTATATTAATAGGTAGGGTGTTCCAGTGTTTGGGGGCTAGGGCGGTGAAGCTGCTACCCCCTGCTCTAGTGGATTTGAAGCGGGGAGGAGCCAGGAGGAGTTTGTCATTAGATCTTAGTGATCTTCTATCATCTTTAGGGTGAAGGGTGTTATTGAGGTAGATGGACCTTTTCTCGTCAGGCATTTATGTGTGATACATAATGTTTTAAAGATGATTCTGGCTTTGATAGGGAGCCAGTGAGCGTCCCTTCTAGTTTTGGAGATGTGGTCAGATTTTTTCATGCCTAGCGCTTCTCTTAGGACGTGTTTTGCAACAATTGCATTTTGGCTAGGTTGGTGTTGGAGGTGCCTAGTAATATTATGTTGCAATAATCCAATTTCGATAGAACTAGGGCTCTGGCTAAAGTGAGGCAGTTAGCTGAGGTCAGGAATTGGTGGCTAAGAGCTATGAGCTTGGAGGTGTACGCCGTGGAGGAGGCGAGTGCATTAATCTGTTTAGTCATAGTAAGGCTCGCATCAATGTACACTCCCAATGTTTTGACATGCTTCAGCACAGGGATGGCGGTGCCATCGATGTTGATGGTAGAGTAATCTGGGTGGAGGGTTGCTAATTTGGCTGGCGAGCCTACGATGAGGACATCTGTCTTCTCATCGGTCAGACAGAGGCTATTTAAAGCCATCCAATTTTGTATGATGACATATATTTTATTGATAGTTAAGGTCTCCTGGTCGTAATTCCCTGTGAGTGGTATGAGGATCTGGGTGTCATCCGAAAAGTTTGTGTATATGACACCCATATCGTTTAGAGCTGAGAATAGAAGTTTGGTGTATGCGTTGTACAATGTGGGGGAGAGACATGAACCTTGGGGAACTCCTATAGGGACTGGGATGGGATTGGCTGCTTCTTTCCCTATGGACACTCTGGAAGTGCGGTCAGATAAGAACGATTTCACCCATGCTGTGGCTTCACTGGAGAAGTTAAAGTCACAGGTAAGTGACATGCAGAGTTTGTCATCGTCCACCAGGTCAAAAGCTGCGGATAAGTCTAGGATCAGGAAAATACAGAGTTTCCCAGAATCTCTGATGGCATCCATCTGGATTTTAAGGTCCAAAAGGGCGGTTTCCGTACTATGGTTAGGTCTAAAGCCAGATTGTCTGGTGCTGAGAAGCTGATTACAGTTGGTTAGGTGGATAAAAAATGAAAACACCCAATAGTTTCCAGGTCAATAGAAAGTACAAAAGAGCATTTTAGAACATGTTCATGCCACAATACATTAATACATTATGGCATTCCCAATGTGAAAGTAACACCCACTCCGAGCCACACAGTCAAACACACACACACATTCAGGAAGCAATCAGAACACATGAAGGCCAGGCTAGCATATGAACTTGGTTGCCTAGCACACCAATAAGTTGCAAGTGAGCAGAGACTGTGTGTCAATGCTGAGCTCATAAAGGGAACTCCAGCACCAATTGAATATACATGTATATCTTTGGAACCAGTCTTGAAATGGTGCACAGGAATGCAAAGAGAGGGGTTTGTGGGGCTGTCCATGCTCTGATGGTTCCGCCACTGTACTCAAATATTATGTGTGCAGGGACCGAGTCAGCGAAGAAGATAGGTGATGGGCCAAGAAACATCTGGGCACAGGAGATTACACAGACAAAGACATTTTACACCATATGTACATGTTGTCTATTTTTCGGTGGAAAATATAACACAAATGTTCAAATAATGTATTTATTTATTTTACCTAACAGCATTGCCTACTTAACTACACAGCGAAATGACATGCAGGATTCTACAGATGCACTCACCACAAATCTATTCCAACATGTCGACTAACGAACACCAATTTTAGGGGCATACCATTATTTCCCTCGATAGGACACCGGCAGTACAACTGCACATCTTTCAACACGACATTTAATGTCTGACGCTTGCATGGAATAAGTGTTTGTTTTTGTTTTTTTTGCTGATGCTAAAATATATGTGCAGCATATCTATTGTAGGTACATGCAGTCCACAATTATTCAGAATGTAATCACACAGGCGTAACGTGCAGTAGTCCATCCATTCGTGCAGCTCTATTTGTGTCCCGAGACAGTGAGAAGTTAAGCACTGCAAGTCTCAGAATGAGCATAACAAACCAGCACTGAATGAGCAAACCCACCACACCTGGAACGCATTTAGAATTCTGATCATTCACAGTATTCTCTTACTCTCTGAAAGTGAACATGTACGTGTAGACTCCTGCATATGTGTTTGCAACTCCATAGTCCCACTCCCACTTTGTGGAAAGAGCACATTCCTGCGTCAATGGGTCGCTGATGTAGATAGTTGCATGGCCATGGGACAAGGAAAATACACGGCCGGAGGGTGCCCCTCAAAATCCAAGAAGATCTGGTGCAAATGGGAAGAAGGGAATTGGACTATTCTGGGCTCAACCTTTGCAGAAGTATATTTGCGATTCAGATGGACAGGGCGGGTTCGGTATGCCAACGTGGGAATAGTATTGATAAGTAATGAAGGGAATGCTTGTTATGGTTTATGAATGTAAAATCAATAAAATGTTATATTAATTTATTTTTAAAAATGTACACCACTGTAAAAGCCCCTGAATTGAGAAGTAATGCATCATAATGGAAAGCCATCATACCTATGCCTCACATGCTTCTTGCACATGGTAATGGATTAGCAATCCCTTGCAGAAAGGTGGCCATAAATCAGCAGAAGCCAGCCCTGGAAAAGTGCCAAGGACGAGTATGCTCGTCCTACTGGCATAATAGCCTGGCACTTAAGGGGTTAACTGCAATGCAACCTGCTCTGAGTAATGCCTCTTCCACCTCCTTCCACTGAAACTCCCCTAATCTCGCATGCCATGCGTGCCTCCACCCTTTCCCCACCCACCCAGTAGGATTATTTAGGCAAACAGTAGCACACTGTTAGGGAGAATTCTCTGTTTAGGCTGAATTTCCTAACCTAGTGAGTCCCCCAGCAGCTTTGCTGGATATCGGGAGTTTGTTTTTTCCATCCTGCCAAGAGTGAGACTCTTTTCCTCCCACTCTTGGACATGAATGTGTGTAATTCCTTTGAATGTCAATGTGTTCTATGGGCTATGGGGTCTTTTACTCCATAGGGTCTCATATGTTTTTCTATGTGTGTTACACCGCACCCTACGTGCCGTAACACGGGGGCGTCCTAGCGGATCCCCCACCATAGACTCCATACCCGGGGACTGACTACTGTCTCCCCGGGCATGTAAAGTCACCATTGGCTTTACTAGACCTAAATTTACTAACAGGACTAGTACCAACCATCTTATTGTGGACGTACTAGTAGGGGTAATTTGATTACTCCTGGATCTGTTAGTCGAGGGGGCAGTGTCCCGTCCCCCCTCGTCGAGTTTTGGCTGGTGACAGTAGAAACTACTTGTTATGTTCGACCCCGGACATAACCCTATGGGATTCGTCCCATTGTTGGAGATTGATACTTTTTCTCGTTAATCTCTAACGTGCCACCGGTCTACTTATCTTAAATAAGTTTATCGGATGGTATTTTCTGCCAGAACTCGGTTTGTAAAATGGCGTCTGTGTTCGTCTCTGTGACTCCTAAACCAAAGGTCGAGCCCTTTGTTCCACTTTTGGCGGGCTCTGTACAGAGACCCTCCAAAGTGGTGCCATTCTGTCTGGGTTACCACAGGGGTGTGGGAGGGGGTTTAGGCACCCTGGACCAAGTTGCCTTGCCAACTCCGGTCGCACTCTGGAGTGATTGGCCCAGGTGGTGAGCCTTCCCGCTCACCACTTAGCATGTGTTGATTGACAGCTAGGCTGAATGAATGGGGGTTTTCTGCATAAAAGCAGGGCTGTTGGGACTGGATCTTCAGAAGTCGCCACAGGACCTAATAATCCGACGAGGGTAACGCTGAGCCGACCTGCATGACGACACCTCCGGTGGAGCCCTGCGGAACCGACTCACCACTTCCCGACGACAGAGGAGATCTCCCTGCCGGAGAGTCTCTTCCCCTGACTGGTGGGAACAACCAGTCCCCTTTGCTTTTTATTCGCCTCAGGACGCAGTGGTCGAATTGCCCGTGCAGAGCACCTCGGCAACCGGATAGCCACTACCCCTGAACCGCGACCAAAAGGTGGTGCCTTGTGACGGAGCACTCCGCGGCTGGTCTCTTCCCTGGTGGTGCACCGGACTTCACTTTCTTCGACGAAGAGAACCTCTCTACTCTTGGCAAAGTCCCGACGTGCATCCACCACCAGGAACAACTGCCCCCGCCGGAGCTGCCCTCCACAACAAGGTACCGTGTCTACCTGGCTTCCCTTTCTATCGGTTCGAGTGAGGTGTTTTAATCCTCTCCGTTCCGTTGGGTCGCCTCCAAGCTTTTCTCATTCTTTGTTCTGAACCGGTTCAATCTGCCGATAACAATTTGCTATAAAGACTTGAATGCATCTCCACTAGAGACTTTTTGGGACATCGCGCCTTGCCTCTCTCCGAGTGGGCCTGGCCTCTGAACTTTATGATCTATTGTGATTCTTGCCTTCCTGCCTTGTATTTTATCCGCGTAGGATTGAACTGTGTTGATTTCATAACCTGCCTATCTTTTTCTCTCCCGTCCTAACTAATATTCGAGTGTCATCTAGGTTGAGGTATACACCACTGTCTGAAAATAAGTGGTACCGGTAGAACCTGGAGTTGTCGATATATTGCTAGGGGGATTGATCGTTTTCTACTTCGTAGAGTAATTGTGTTTTGATTTGTTTGCCGTGATTTGCCTTAGTGTTTTCCATAGATGTTTCATTATAAATAAATACCGTAATATCTTTACACTAAGCCTCGTTGCGGGTTTACTTGTCTTGCTGTGAAAGATTGCCCTATTTTGTATACTCCACATACTGCTCAACTCTTCTTGAGGGAAGTCTGACTGCTCAGCCACAGCTACCAAGTGAATCTGTGTGGTACAGACTGCTACCAAGTGGGTTCACCGCCAAACACCTGTGGTCCTAAATCTTTTGCAGTGATCCCAGAGGGAACTGCACAGGTTTCCGCCTAACACACACACCATGCCAACACTACATATTATCTTCAAAATGTTCAAGATTTAGTCCCATCCATCAACCCTGGCTACTCCCTTGGTAACCTTCCCCCAAGCATGGCGCTGGGATAGTTAGAGGGGTCAGAAGTAGTGTTGTGAAGTGACAGCACTACTCATTGAATTAGTCTGTGCATAACGCTGTCATGTAACCGTATACAACTTCGAAAGCACACACTTCATGGGAATATTTTGTCAAAGAATATTTCATCCAAAACTGAAAAAAGATAATGGGCCTCATTACCAGGTTGGAGGTAGCCATGCCCTTAATACGGGCATGGCTACCCCCAAACTCGGGTCCGACTCCGGGTCCCGCGAAAGGGGAATTACCGGGCCATTCTGATCTTGGAGGGCCAAGTAATTTCCCTTTCGCGGGACCCGGACCCGGTACGTCCCCATACCAATTTGCTCCCCCATAGGGCTCAATGGGAATGGGGAGGATGGTAGCAGCGGTACCGTTCATAACGGTACCGCTGTTACCATCCTGGTCTGCTCGTGGGTGCCGCTCTGCATGCCTGGTCTGACCAGGCATCCAGAGCAGCACCCGTGAGAAAACTCGGAATGTTGTGGTGAGGTAACAATGGCGCCGGTAGCACTACCGGCACCGTTGTTGCCTTACCGCAGCACTCCTAATGAGGCCCAATATGTTAATCTAGAATATTTTGCACAATTTTCATCGGGTTACACAACTTGTTAAAAATGTCTATAATTTTTAATATGTACACTTATCTGGAGCATCATGCAATAGTCATACTGCAAGTAATAGTGCCCAATGTTTTGATATTACAAATATTTCCAGTTTTCCAGAGTGTGCATTTCAATAGAGAGAAATCTTTGCCAATTTGGATGAAAAAAACAGTAAAACTGTAGATTTTGGTAACCCATTTCTTCTGAAACTAGTTGCTACCACAAAAGGATCAACCCAACCACGTAGAAAAGCACATTGGGCCTCATTTACAAAAGAAAACCCACAAAGTGCATGCTATATTGTGAGCATGTGCAGTAATAATGCACAACACAAATGCACAGATCAAGGGAGCTGATTCACAGAAATGTGTGCATGCTAAAACGTGCAGTGCAAAGATAATTTTTTTGTGTCAGATACGTCCACAACACGACCCCAGTGCAAACGAAATTTGCACTGTCGAAGAATTGTGCGCAACGAGAACCATGTCATAAGACATGCCAAAGTTCATACAGTAATCAATGATTATACACAATTACCATTACTCCCACATACACCCACTATTCCTATTCCCTGTACTCCCGCCAATCTGCCACCCTAAATGCAAATTGTACCTACACCCACTATTCATAGTCCCTGTACTTCCAACAATCTGTGCAACCCAAGTGTAAATTGCAGTTAATCCCCCTACTCCTAGTTCCTGTACTTGTACCAATCTGCACCCCCGCATATGATTCCACAATTACTCCCCTCATCATAGTGCATGCACAACCAAGGTGCACCCCAAATCCCCATGACTCTGCAGACACTACCCCTCCTCACAGTACATGCACCACCGAGGTGCACGCCAAATCACCATGACTCCACCGTCTCCTTCCAAAAATGACATCACCCTTGCATTCAGCTTGACTCAGTGGTATATCGGTAGGACACCTACACTCTCAGAGCACCATACGCAACAACAATCTTGACAACTGTTGAATGTTACATACTGTTCATGTGCAGACAGAAACATGACAATTTGCCTGCCAAACAACTACAATACTTGTATGGTTCAAACACATAATTCACAGCTGACATCAAGACTGTAGAACAGGCAGGCCACCTATACCTGCACTCCATGGGATAGATTTGGTGCACTTGTTCCATCTAGGGTTAGACTCCCTCCCCAGATTGAGGGCTGGATTATGCTGGCAATGGTGTGCTCTTGTTGTGGCATTGCAGTGTGCGCACCACCGGATACTCACACCCGCTGTGTATGCGAGGTGGAGCATGAGCATGTGTGGTATGACATGAAATATGGAGAACCATGCCTGAGCAAGGCAAAGCCAGAGGAAGTTCTGGTGGATGTCTGTAACAGTCCTGATGTGCAAATCGGTCGCCCAACCTGTGTCTAGTGGCAAAAGACTAACCAAACCATCTAGTTGCTGGTTCACTCCCAAGTCTCTCTCATGATAGCTGGTGTTTCCGAAACCCCATTTATATATGTTCAAGTGAATGATGAGCGGTTGAAGTGCCAAAAAGATTTCAAACCATCCACCAACTTCTAATGGGGGAGAATCCTGGCTTTCTGGTGTGGACCATAGAATCTATGGTCCACACCAGAAAGCCAGGATTTGATAAGCTAAACTGGTGTCATGGGAGGAACCGAATGCTGGGTGACACTCATCAGACCATAGAAAATATCATAGGTTAACATAGACAGTAGGACGGTGGCCATGCAAATCGGAATCCACCAAGGAGCATGTAACAACTGACCTGCCAAATCAATTAGCCCTGAACATGTATGGTGCTGGTGTGTCAGGCCCATACCTGCCCATTGTTGGGACTGAAAGCTGCAGTGGTGGCTGTGCCACAAGTTTCTACATCCTTCCAGCTGTGCTGTGGACTGCATCTGAAACTCCAACCCACCCTGGGTGTAACTGAGCAGGAGGAGTGTTGGGCAGGGAGTGCTCTTCTATCACAAAAGTAAGCAATGACCTGGTCTTCTTTAATGGGAATCAGATGAAAGAGCCAACAGCCCCAAACTCCTCGAGGACTGATATACAGAGATCTTGAGGAACTTCCGGTATGAAAGCCAGGGAAAAACCCTTGTGGGGAAGAAAAAACCATCAAAGAGATGGAACTCCTTTTCAGCACTTGCAAGGCAGAAATGACTGTCACGGGATCAGAGAAATAATGAAGAAGGACTGGCAAAGAAACGTCACACACCGTCAGAAGGCAGTCCAGCTCGAATCCAGAAAGCAGATCACCAAGAAAGCAGAAGAAGACACAGGAGGAACAATAGAATCTGGGCACTGGTGGAAAAACACCACAGAGTCTGAGAAAGACAAAAAGGATAAATCGGGTAGCAAAAAAATAGGAAGAAGGGCTTGGAAGGCTCAGATCTGGTACTAAGACTCATGAAACAAATGGACGATAAACAAGAAATAGTCAGAGAAGTGGCAACGCTTGGAGAAAAGAAGCAACACATCTGCTTACCGTTCCACGTCTCCTTATGAGTTGGTACTGCTTCCGTAAATGCCATGCTCACTGACTCTCGCAGAAACGCCTTCTCGTGGAAAGTCTAGACCTTCACCTGTGAAGCAGAATTGAGGAGCTGTCTGCCGCCATCTTGGGGGAAAGTAACGTGAAACATACACAGTACTTCTTCCAACAATTCCATAAGGACCATGTAAAGAGAGGCATTTCCTGACATCTTCTCACATTCCAGTCAGCCAAACAGTCCAGATGGCCTCGGACCAGCTGGTGGCAGGCAGAGTGGTTCTACCCAGTCTGTGGAAGGCATGGAAGAGGGCCTGGGCCTTGGTCTGCAGATTGTGGCTTAAGTCCTGGCCCCAGGCCACAGAAGGTGTAGATGAAGCCCTGCACCATGGACGGTGGCCTTACAGCAGGCACCTTCTCATGGCCACACAGCCATCTGGCCGAGTTGGTTCAGCATGTCTCCTTTAGTCCCCACTTTGTGGGGGCACAATGGTGGATGGGAAGTATCTTCCTCAGGTAGCACCAGAGTGGCATAGCTGGTGGATGCCTCCCCTAAGCCTGTATGTGTGCACCAGGAAGGCAGCAAGCCAACCACCCCAGAGGTGGCTTGGGTGTCTCCAGTGCAGGCGTCAACCAATGGCCCTGAACCCAGAGCTAGGCTGAAGTGAGGCCGGAAGCTGTGGGCCAGGTGGGAACTGGGATTTCAGTGGTCCCAGAGAAAGATCTGTCAGGGCTCTGTGAGGTGGACTAGGACACACTGGGTTGTCAGCCCCAAGCACTGGGGATCAACCAACCAGAACCAACGGACCAGAGCCAAATGTGAGTCCCAACAAAGCCCAGCAGCTGGACTCAGAGCCGTGGGGAAGGCAGTCATGGTGGGACCTGGGTCCTGGAAAGAGCTCCATGAGGCAGGCTGTGACTTTACAGGTCTGCACCTCACAAGAAGCAGGCACCATCCTCTGAAGCAGGGCAGCAGCTTACCCCTAACCAGCAGGGAGGATGTGTTTTGTGAAATGAAGCAGGTGCTTTCAGGTGATTGGAGGAGAGATGGGCAGGTCCATGTTGTGTGGCTGGGATGAAGTGTGGGCTTGGTGGTGGCAGGAAGGGGGCCCTTTACTGATGTTTAACTGAGAAGGACCTTGGAGGTGTAATCGAAGAGTGTGTTTGTAATCATGTGTGGAGGTGCTGCTTATATGCAGTCCTACATGTTGTTGATTAATAGGCTTCTGAATGTCATGCCTATTTCTAGTATCCGGTCATTGCATCTAAAACAAAGCATCGACAAACCAAACCATTGAAAAAAAAACATTGAATAAAAACCATTGAATGCATTATTTTCAATGGTAAAGGGTTTAGTTTAGTAAAAATGTGTTTTAAACCATTAAAAAGGGGACGCGGCGGAACCCCCCCCATTTTATTTTTATTTAAATACATTATACATTTGATGTTTTTTTTTTTGGATGCTTTGGTGTCAATGATATGGTTTGTCGATGCTTTGTCGAGCAAACACTTAGAATGAATGGTTAGGATGGTGTGGCGGTTCACAACTGGTATTATGGACAACACAGTCATGTACAGTAGTGATTGGACAACTATTTCTGTAGACTAGCAGTCCAGCATTGATATTGTTTTGGGCCTGAGGAAGGGGTGGAGATGTAATCCAGACATTCTTTGAAAGTCCAGCATTGATATTGTTTTGGGCCTGAGGAAGGGGTGGAGATGTAATCCAGACATTCTTTGAAAGTCCAGCATTGATATTGTTTTGGGCCTGAGGAAGGGGTGGAGATGTAATCCAGACATTCTTTGAAAGTCCAGCATTGATATTGTTTTGGGCCTGAGGAAGGGGTGGAGATGTAATCCAGACATTCTTTGAGGGTGTTGTGCAGGGCATTGGTCTCAGTGTGGGAGAGACAAACTTGGTTACAGAGCTCTTTCTTACAGGATATATGCTGCATTACAAGTAAAGTGACTGGAATATTCTTCCTAGTCCACGCAGAACAGTTCCATCATTAGCGCAATTTAAAAAGTGCTTGAAAATACTACTTTTTGATAATGACATGGATTGATCCTTCGTCCCTTTTTCCTACTTTTTTTCCCACTCCTTTTGTTGTTGTTTGTCTTGTGAGCGCCCTGAGGCCTGTGGGCTTGTGGCGAAATATAAAAAACAATGTAGAATTAAATCAAATATAGACTATGAATGGGGAAACAAGTATATCATTTTTGTGGCCCTAGGAATCAGACATATATGAGGGGTGAGTTCAACATCTGGGGTGATCGCTTAAATGAAAGGGATGGGGTGTGGATGTCATGGTGCTGTTGAATAAATAGTTGTTTCCTTTTCATTTTTGATACAGTGATTCATGCAGTGACATTCTAGAGATATGGATGTTCTGTCGAACAATTGTGTTCTGTGTGCTTAAGCATGACAGGGGGAAGGAGAGTGTTTTGAAATTTGACATGGTGCAGATATGTAGATGTGTGGACTAAATGTTCCAGTTTTGGGTGGGTGATTGCAGTGGGAGAATCTCCTTCCAATCTTTAGTTGCAAGGATTAGAGGCATGATATGTGTCAGGAAATAATATTTGCACTCACGTGAGAATACTTTGATTTAACTGGCAGGGGCAGCACTGATGGAGTGGTCAGATAGGGACATATCATGTTGCATGATTATTGGCCATTGGGCAGGGTACTGTTCACTGAACTGTCACCAAGAAAGCAATGCAGGGGGTCCTTGGATGAGGGACCAGTGGCAAGGAGTGGGCAACAATATAAGTAGATGATTCTGCTGTTCAGCAAGGTATTTGTTCTGCATGAGGTGCACAGCCCCGTAATCATGTATGCAGTGGTAGATTGTTTTATGCTGGTCAGAGTTTGTTTTTAAAAAGGTGATTGGAGTTATATGTTTTGGACGTGCAGATGGTTGTTTTGAGGTGGTATTGGCATTGATAGGTGTAGGGGTGGCAGCATAGTAGTATCTACTCTAGATATAGTATTCTTTTGGGAGAGGTTCACCAACATTTGTCAGAATAGTTGGGTGAAGGTTGGTGTTTGCTATGTCATGGTAGATAGAATGCGGTTGTTGCTATGTAGACAGACACACAAGGTAAGATTTACTTCATAGGGGAGTAGGAATTTAGAAGGATCATGCTTATTATCAGTGAGACAATTGGTCAATTATTATTTACGTATTGAGGGTTGATGAGTCAGTAAAAGGTAAGTAGGCAAATGTTGGAGAATGTGGCAGACTGTTTGACAATGTTCAATGAGTCATGTCCATGTTGCTTCTTTGTTAGTCTGTGAGTCCGAGTGACCATGTAATCAGTATGTGTGTGCTTGAGGGAGTGACATTGAAAATGCAATATCAAATGCAAATTAGGTTATCTGGTAATGTGCATGCTTGCTGTATCCCAATTCCACACCCTCTCGCCCAACATACCTGACTAGGTAACTCTGATACCCTTTGTGCAAGTGTACATCTGCACATTTAAACAACCTCATGGATCTATGGTGCAAGCCTCCCACTGAGTCCCGGCCACTCATGAAAGTAACCAAAAATAAAACACCCCAACTTCCCATCCCCATCCCGCCCCTTCAGGCAATCCCAATCCGTACGACTTGTGTTCACCCCTTCCCAGAATAACAACCAAAAAGAATCATGCATGGGGGTGCTCGAGGCAGCCACAAACCTAGCCCTTGCCTACATATTATCCTAAAGTATACTTAAGATATCAATATGATCTCTGTCAGGTCATGTTTCTGTGCTTATCCCGCACACTATCAATCCCTTCCTTCTGACATATTACCCCACACAGGGTTAGCAAGCATTGAAGTGCCCATATAGTCAAGATCCGCCATGCACACCATGACCTCAAGTGGTGGCTTTCTTTCATTGTTTTAGATCTCATCTGGGAGACAGATGTCAACATTTCTCAACAAAGAAATTGGTGACTTCGAGTGAGTGTTTTTTCTCAGAGTGCCAACTTTACACCCACAAATGTTCTCCTGGATGCCCGGACTGCCACTCACAAATCTGTAGGCCAGGTTACCTTTCAGCCTGGATATCCTGAGGTTTGCATCCCGGTCACAGCAATTAACTATTTGAGCGATAATGGGCCTTGGTGGAATCCATGGAATAGCTCTAGATGTGGTAATCCTCTGTGCATGCTCCAAAATGAACATGGGTGAGAGCTCATTCGGATTGAATGCAGCCTTATGTAATTTCTACACAAATTTCTCAATTGTGTCCATGTATATGCCACTCTCTCACCCCTACTGAACTTTGTTCCATCTCACACGTGCCTCCAGGTCTTCATTCTCCATGAGCATGGCCTTCAGGGTCTCTTCAATTGAGCTGTTTTAGATGATGTCATTGCAGACGTATTCTCCAAACCTCAGATTTGGTTTTCTGTCTCATCAAACTTGGCACTCTGTTTATCCAGCCACATTCAGAGCAGGTCAACTTTGGTCCATTTTGGTGTCCAGTTTGCCTATACCAGCCTGGAGTTGCAACATGAGCTCCTTAACATCATCGGCATGTTAGATGAGGTCATCATAGACATATCCTCCAAATCTGAGATTTGATTTTCTGGCTCATCAAACTTGCCACTCTTTTTATCCAGCCACATTTGGAGCAGGTCTACTTTGCCCCATTTTGGTGTCCAGGTTGCCTATACCAGCCTTGAATTGCAAAAGGAGTTCCTTAACATCATCGACAGGTTCTGCGTTCTGCTAAATTATTGCCCCCACACTTTCTGGTACTGAGGGAGCCTCCACAGGAGCCCTAGGTCTCTCAATTACTGTGCCACTCTTGAATCAATGTTTATGCTGGCATTTGTCTCCTTTCCCCCTTGTGCGTTCATTGCTGGTAGTGACTGTCCTTGATGGGTCAGTCTCGGAGAGTGAAACATTCCTGACATTCCTCCAGCTATTTAGACATGAAGAGTTCTCTCAGCACAGGTGTCAGTCAGAATCTAAACCATTAGCATGGGAGAGATCCCGCCATCCGCTTTTGCAATGGGCTATCAGGATGTCCCACCCCCCACTGACTCTCACTAATTAATTCATGGGGCTGCACCTGGCAGGTCCCTGTTGTTGGTTGCCCCCTTCTCATTTCCGAGGTCCTGGGTCACAAATTTCCTCTCAGGTACCTGCTCCCTCACCTTCAGCTATTTCAAGTTCTTCTGGCTCCCGGCCTGGTACGGGCAGCAGTCACTTGAGTGAACTCACCCAGTCTCAAACTGCTACTGGCCCCATACCAAGTCCCAGGGCTCTAATCACAGATGCCCTTCATGTTCTGGATGAAGGCCAGGCCATATGAGCCTGCTCCTGTTGCACCCAGTGGACTACACTACCCCACAGGATTTCAACATGAATCCGCCAAGGCAGGCTCCCCAACGGTTCTCCTCACTGTAAGTGTCACACGCTGCTGCATATCTCAGCATGCAGGGCCTTGCTTACTCTTCCGTGTGTCACAGAACCACACCAGCTCCCCAGCACTTTGTGTTTGTAAGGGTCTGCCTTTCCTGATGCGTCCCTGACTCCTTGGATGTCTGAGTGCGGTCATCTGTGGAATGTTTGGATGAGTACTGGAATATTGTGGCATGATTGAGTCCCTGAGTTTTCCACCTCAGGCAGTTGGTATTATGTAGCCTGGCTGGTGGGAGCCAGTGGGCTGCCTTCCTGAGCTTACTACTATCTCCCTGTAGTGAATATACCTATTGACCTCTGAACTTGAAGATATTCAATAAAGAAGCTTGAGTAACTTACCTGCTGCCTCCTCACTGACAAAATAATGAAATATGTGGGAGTAAATACTAGTCTGTGGAGGTCTCCTTGTCCCTCCAGAGTGTAGACACTTGATATACACCTTCCTTTTGTAGATTTAATAATGAGTTTGGCGGCAACCAGCCGGTAGTACGCTGAACTCGTAATGAGGCCCATTGCCCTGTTCTCATTAAAGCTCAGCAGGTGAGCGGTATGAACAGTGCGAAATAAAAAAAGGAAACATATTTTTGTAACGCGTCCAACGTGGAAGCAATGGTGGGAAGTCATGCTATTGTGCAATGCCTATTTAGCGTTCATTTCCTGTGGGGTGGTAACTTGCGTCACTGCTGGGAGGGATGCTTATGAGAAAGTAAGACCTATGATGTGTGGACATGGACAGATGGGAAGTAAGGGGAGCGCCGACATGACCTTTTGGATAAAGACCTGGTACCGTTGAGTTAGGAGGGCATTGACGAATATACATACGTCTCGGCAAGTCTTTTGTTGATATCACGTGCCAGTAGTGATGTTTTTTATGCATCTTTAGTGTGGAAGGCAGACCCGGAGTTCCCATATATCTAGGAGTCATTTTAGTGTTGATGGAAGACTGGGCTGCAGTTCCCAGGGAGGTCAAGGGTGTTGGCAAATGCAGTCTGGTACTAATGCATGCCTGCTGTGAAAATAAATGATTTGCTTTTAGAGTCATGGGGATCGTATATATTAGAGAATATTTCAAACATGTGTGCATCTCTCAACGTTTTGAAGTTGCTTGCCTTAGTAATGTTTAGTTATTTGAGGATTTGGTGGTGTACACTGCAAAATAAAATGGCCATTTGGGAACAGGATTCTCGGTGACTGGACTTTTAGGCACTCAATGCATTAGAGGAACAGTACCTCACATAAGCACAATTACTTTTAAAGTTTTAGAGTACATGTATTGTAGGAATGCTTTTGTGGCAATTGTAGAATCTGTAGTGTAAATGCTTGCAAGGAAATCCCTTACCTTAATACTGCATTGATATATGTTGATGTGAGCTCATGTATGAATGCGAGGTTAGTACATGTTAGAAGTTACTGCATGTTAGAATTAACCTTTTCGAGGAATTTTCAGCATGTATGCAACATGGACTTTTAGGGCTTAGACAGTAGTGGTGTACTGTGTGTATTTCCTTCTGCAATGTTAATTGATTATTTTGCCTAGGGTTTATCTAACATATGGTGAACATGGTTATGGTGGTGTGCCTCCCACAGTGTGTTCATGTGATTATGTGGTGAGTGTTATTTTTTATGGCAAAACTGTAGTGTTTTAGTGTCTGTTGGCAGTAGGTTGCACTGGATTGAGTTAGTATCCAGTGGTAAAAGGTTGCGGCTTGCTGGATTGAGGTAGTCATCAGAGGATAGGGTGAACAAGTTTATGCCTGGATGGGAATTGGTCACCTGATGAAACTCCAGTGAGAAAAGGTTGCGGCCTGCTGGGTTGAGAGTGTTTACTGGTTTGTCTGGTAGGACTTCTTAGTAGTTTGGGTTACCCCATATGCGAATATTATTTTTCAAAATGTAAAATGGTGCAGTTTTGTCAGAATATTGCTATTCTAGATTATCGCTGTAAATACGTCTAATCTGGTGAATGTGACAATTTATTTTCATCGTATTTTGCTGCTGTGTATTTGGCTTCTTTTTTGGGCAGTTAATGTCTGTTGACATGGAAATACCTAGTGAGTTTGGAGAACTCACTGGGATGGGGTTACAGTATTGTTGTGTTCAGTGGGGTAACCTTCCAGATGGTCTGCACAGTGTGCGTACTGGTTTTGTCTATTTTATGGGTGAGTGAAAGACTGGAGTGTTGTTGTTAAGTGTAGTGGTGTGTCTGTGTGTGAGTCCATTGTTGGGTTGTTTGTCACATCTCCTTGAATTTGTTGTTGGGAAGTTAGTTTGTTTTCTAGTTTGGTGTGGTAGGTTTGTTCACTGTGCCCACTGTGGGTATTTGGTGCTCTCAGCAAAAGAAGCAATGTGTAGTTTGGTGATCTCCGATTTTGTGATGGTATAATTGTGCCCACTTAGGGGTAGTTAGCGCTCAAGGGTGGCAGCCTTGAGGCTCACCTGTGGCAGGGGTTACCAGAAGGAGTAATGATTTCTGTGTTGGTTGTGTTGGTAGCGATGTGGTGAGGGTTACTGCCAGTTTAATCAGTTACCCCTTATTGGACATCTTATTTCAGGTTTTGCCAAGATGAGGCAGTGTGAGTGTGTTTTGCTGTGTGAGTGTGTCAGTCAGTTGTTTGTTGTTTATCAGTTGTTGTAGCTTGTAAGGATGGAGGGTGTTTGAGCCGTGTGGGCCGTGTGTCTGTTTCGGTTGGAAGGAAGGAGGTGTTAGGGTCTGTCTCTCCTGTTGTTTCCTGATGATTCCTCGATGTGTGACTGAGTGAGGTCATCTGTGGAATATTTGGATGAGTGATGAAACATTGTGGCATGATTGAGGTCCTCAGTGTTCCATCTGAGGCAGTTGGTATGATGTAGCTTGAGTGGAGGGAGCCAGTGGGCTGCCTTCCTGAGCTTCCTATTATGATGCTGGAAATGCATCGGAGGGACAGGGCCTCCGTATCCTTGTCCTTTACTGCTTTTTATCGTGTTGTTCTGTTGTGTTTTCCATGCAGGAGTTCAAGTGGGACTCCTGCAGTGCAGCTCTCTCTTTTGGTTTTGGTTTTGGTGAACAAACCCATGGGATACCCTTATGCCACCCATGGGTGGGGGTACAACCCTGTGCCCCTAGTGTATGTTTTTGGGCACCTGTGTGTGGCCCACAGAGCAGGATACTGGCTGGTGGCAGCTCCGTGCTGAATTGACTGGCGCCCTGAGCATCCTCCATTTTGGGATGCCTAGGCCCTGTCATTGGAATCGGTAGATTCCTGATGGAGACAAGATGGCCCTCATGGTCTCTTGCCTTCCATTGTCTGTTACCTTGATCTTCCCGAAGTCCCGGGAAGCCCTGACTCTGTCACTTCCCCCTGACTGGCTGTTGGTTGGAAGTTCCATATATGGTAGTGTGGGGAAGTGCCGACCAGACTGGCTGGAGCCTTCCCAACGACCGTATGTTGTGGGTACGCCTGTGGGTGGGACCTGGGTGAATGGCGTGTGTGACCAATATGCACTTCTTGTTGTGGATGTCTGGTTTCTGGTGTTTGACACAATGACTGAGACAGCCCTGCCCGCAACTGGTATGAATGCAGTGTGTACTGTTGAATGGCTGGGTACTTGTCCCAATACACATTCCTTGTTGTGAGTGTCTGAGAGGGAGTAGTATGGCCTGAATGCACTGTATGCCTGATTGGCTGACTGACTGCATGAATGCCCTTCTGTATAATTGGCTGCTGAGTGTGACCCAGCAGTGTGGATTAGAGACAGAATAATATATCTGGGGACCTCTCACCACTGGAAATTGTTCAGAATTTGGAGTTGAAACTAACATTGAACCTGAAGCTGAATCTCGAAGCCGAGCCTGAAGAAGAGGGTTGACTGCGGTCTCCCTTCGCCAAAATGTGAAAGCCGAAAGCCATCGAGACTGATCCAAGAGAGGACCTGGTTGGAATATTCTGGCATGATTGAGGTCCTCAGTGTTCCATCTCTTTGCGGTCCTGAACTCTCGACACTGAGGTGCCCCGCACGCCTCTTTCTTGCAGGACGTTTACGCTGCCCCGTCAACAAGCACCGCTAGAAAAGAAGCTACCACTTCACCGCCGTAGTTCCCCTGTTCTCCGTCGGACTTTTGACGACCCATGACTCCTGCCTTAAAGGAGGGCACTCAAGAAGGCCCATTGATTCCCGAACGAGGAACGCTACAGCGCCAGGTACTTTGGGGTTGCAGAACTATTGGAAAGACTTAAAGAACAATATATGTATTGGGCTTGTGATATATCTTTACTTTACAGGTTGCCCAGGTGGGGGATATCCACACAGAACTGTGTCTAGGTATTGGGGCCAGTATTCTGCCAATTGTTCTAACCAACTCCTTTCCTCTATTCTATTGTTGGTTCCTGTTACAAACTGATTTGTGTGCCATTTAACCGTACAGTTGATGCACTTTAAAGAGATCTAATAGTAATTGTGGTACCATGTAGAACTGTATATTTGCCATTATAGATAACCGAGTACAAAGTGAGTTATCGTGATATTGTACATAACCTTGAATATTAATTATATAAAGACTGTGTCGTAACTAATACAGTGTGCAGACATTCCTTTGTGGGTGCTTGGGGACTACAATGTACTTAAGAACCAGCCTGCATCATCTCCTGAGAAGCTAGGCCTTGATTGCAGAAGTACAGACACCCCCCTCCAATCCTTACACCTAGTATCTACCTGTAATGAATATACCCGATGTCATCTGAACTTGAAGATAAAAAATAAAGAAGCTTGAGTAACATATCTCCTCCTCAATGACTACTTACATATGTAACAGCTTTACTGTTCAGCCAGCAGACTCCTGGGTCAGCACCAGGGCCATTTTAAGGAATCTTGGGGCCTGGAGCACAGACTCCTTTGGGGGCCCCCTCTGAACCAAAGAAATGACGGGATACAAAATCCCTGGTCGCTGCTCCCACATCGCGATCAAAACCCCCCAGCTTGATATTTTGTCCTGCAGCAATGAATATATGCATGGGGCTCCCTGACAGTTTTCCTTACCCTATTCAGACTAGCTGGAATCAGAATAATTAACAAGCTGCATTTGAAGGGCAACATTTTCATTCCCGGACGAGGCTAATTGTGTTCAAGCATATGTACAGGAAACATGTTTAGGAATAGCAGCCACGAGAAAGGTGTAGTTCAAATGCAGGGGACATATAAGTAGCTGTATGAAAACAGCACACATACCCCAGCACAGAGAGATGCCTCAGGTTGGAAGTCTCTTTAAAAGTAAAAGTGCCCAACCATGTAGATAGTGCGTACATTGTGGATATAAATTAGAAGCTATAGTTTTCACAAAGTTTTACTATTAGTCCACAAAGATCAAATGACTTTGTCGTGTGCAATATATCAGTGGTCACGATTAATATGTACAATTCAACACCGTAGCCAGTAAAACCATGAGTGAGACTTTTTTTTGAAGAGCATACCCTTAGAACTAAATGGCTCTTAGAGACGAACTCC